>NC_141146.1:104296631-104613298 GCF_053477565.2 Lygodium microphyllum | reverse complement strand
ATGCATTACTCCAGTTATGCATACTTGAAGACGTACCTGAAGCGACACACAAGCGCAAGTATATGTCTGGACTCCTTGGGCATTACTACGCTGAAGTTAACATGTTCAAGCCTGCTACTCTTGAAGACGCAATTTCATTAGCTCACGACACTGAAGACAAGCTGCGAGGTAGAGACAGACGTCCACAGCAATTCCAAGCCAATGGTAACTATGGATCTAAGCAATTCAACTCAAATTTTAGAAGACTTAATCAAGGTCGTTTCATTTCATCATCTTTCCGTAAAAATTGGGCAAAACCACCTGCTTTACCATCCAATCTCAATCAAAACCCTAAGCCTATTCCACAGCCAAATCCTAATGTACCTAGACTTTCTGCCATTGCAAACAATGTAACCAAAGCCAAGCCTATAGTATGTTATAAATGCCACCAGCCTGGACATCTAGCAGCAAATTGCCATTCAAAGAAGCCACCTGTCCATATCAACTACCTTGGAGCAATGAAAGAAGACGAACATGAAGATATGCCTGATTTCACGGAAGATGAGGACGGCACTACTACTCCTTTGGATACTTTACCAGGTATATGCCAACTCCACATTCTTTATTGACTATGAAATGTTCAGTGCATGGAAAGGAAAAGATTATTTTGCATGATGACAGTAGTACTCATGATTTTATTTCTGCAAAGCTAGTAAAAGAATTGAAGTTACAGACTGTACCTACGCATTATCGCATCAAAGCAGCATTCTTAGGCACTAGGTATAATGGTACACAGGAAGTGCATGACTTAGAGATTGAAATTGGTCAATACACTGAAAGAAGAAATTTTCTAGTTGTTCCATTACAGTCGAGTGACATTATTTTAGGTATGCCTTGGCGTCATCAGCATAACCCAGATATAGATTATTCCACACATTCAATTAATATTCAATTTCAAGGAAAACATATTACATTGTATGGTATGCATGCATCTAATGCTTTTCCACTGCTTTCGCATACTCAAGCTAAACGTGCATTACGCAAGAGTAGTAAATCTTATCTCATTTGGGTGAATGAACTGCAAGTTAAAGAAAATCATATGCATCCTAGGCATAAAGAATTTCTTGCACATTTTAAAGACTGTTTTGTCGAAGATCTACCACCTGGTTTACCTCCTTCACGTCCAGAAGACCATAAGATAGATTTGATTCCTGGTACACAACCACCTTGCAAAGCACCATATAGGCATAACCAGATAGAGCAAAAAGAAATTCAGAGTCAAGTTGAGGAATTACTAAATAGAGAATTGATTAGACCTAGTAGTTCTCCATTTGGTGCACCTGTTCTGTTAGTCAAGAAAAAGAATAATACCTATCGTATGTGCATTGACTATTTCTTCGCATGTTCCTGTCTCTCCCAAAGTATGAGCTCTGCATGAAAATTGGGGGCCATGTCATTTGGGCATGTTTTCCAGTTATTGAAAGATAATCAACTGTATGCAAATCCTAAAAAGAGTGAATTCTTTACAAACAGAAATTGAGTATTTAGGTCATATTGTATCATCTGATGGAATTAAAGTTGACCCTAAGAAAATAGATGCAATATTGAACTGGCCTGTACCTAAAAATATGCATGAATTACGATCATTCCTTGGTCTTGCTAGTTCCTATAGGAAGTTTGTGCGTAATTTTTCATTACTTGCTTTACCACTGACTAAACTTCTGAAGAAAGGAATTGTTTATCATTGGTCCGATAATCAACAGAAATCCTTTGACTTATTGAAACATGCATTAACCCATGTCCCTGTCTTACAGTTGCCTGATTTTAATAGACCATTCTTTTAGTAGTAACTGATGCTAGTGAATCAGGAATAGGAGCCGTACTTATGCAAGACAATCATCCTATAGCCTATTCTAGTTGTAAGCTGAAACCCTCTGAACTGAAATATTCCACATATGACAAAGAATTATTAGCTGTTGTACAAGCATTAAGACAGTGGAAACACTACTTAATGGGTTCAGAATTTATGATTAAGATCGATTAGCAAAGTATTAGACATTTACTTAGCCAACCCCAAATATCTGACTGACATATCAAATGGGCTGCCTTTATTCAGAGTTTTCATCCTATCATTCAATATCAACCCGGTAAAGAAAATGTAGTGGCTGATGCATTAAGTAGAAGACCTGCCGTTTATAATATTTCTGTTATATCTTTTGATTCTTTGATTGCTATGAAAGATACTTATCATCAAGACATTACTTTTCATACTGATTGGAATAAATTAGTTCAAAATAACTTGATTCCTATTGATTCACTATCTTATAATGATGGATTTATGTTTTATGAAAAGAGATTGTGTGTTACAGTTCCATTCAGATCTTTTGTTTTGAATGAAATTCATTGTCCCCTATATCAAGGTCATAGAGGTATCATATCTACTTTACGTACATTAACTGAAGATTTTTATTGGCCGCATATGGACACTGATGTATCTAACTTTGTTTCTAAATGTTTGATTTGTCAAAGAGTTAAGAGACATCATAGTAAACAGTATGGATTACTTATGCCTTTGTCTATTCCATCAAGACCATGGGAACAAATTTCTATGGATTTTATTACTGGTTTACCTAACTCTAAATCTAACCATGATATGATTTGGACAGTAGTAGATAGGTTTAGTAAATAAGCATATTTCATTCCATGTAAGAAGACTTTAACAGCATCACAGGCAGTACAATTATTTTTTAAAATTGTTTTCACTAACCATGGATTACCAAAAGTTATTATTTTTTATCGTGATTCTAGATTTTGTACAACTTTTGGATTACTCTGTTTGCTAACCTTGGCACAAAAATTGATTTCTCATCTGCATTTCATCCTGAAACTAATGGACAAACAGAAGCCACTAATAGCACTATTCTAAATCTTTTACGTGCTTATACTATTTCTAAACCTCAGATATGGGACACACATTTGCATTTATTGCAGTTTGCATATAACAATACACCACACACATCTACAAAGAAAGCACCGTTTGAAGTGATTTATGGTTATAGATTATCTACACCTATTGCATCTTTGTCAAATAGAATTCAGAGTGCTGATGATATTGCTAGTATGCATAATACTATTTTTGATGAGGTTAAAGACATGATTGCCAAAGCCCAGCAATCATATACCAAACAAGCCAATAAGAAAAGACAAGCAATGGATTTAAAAGTTGATGATTATGTTTGGTTGAGAATAGAAAAACGTAGACTACAAAGTGTAGATAGACACCCAGTTGTTAAACTAGCCCCTAGATTCAGAGTGCTGATGATATTGCTAGTATGCATAATACTATTTTTGATGAGGTTAAAGGCATGATTGCCAAAGCCCAGCAATCATATACCAAACAAGCCAATAAGAAAAGACAAGCAATGGATTTAAAAGTTGATGATTATGTTTGGTTGAGAATAGAAAAACGTAGACTACAAAGTGTAGATAGACACCCAGTTGTTAAACTAGCCCCTAGATTCTATGGACCATTTAGGATCATTCATAAAATTAATGACAATGCATTCAAGTTAGAATTACCACCTCACTGGAAAATTCACAACACATTTCACATTAGTTTATTAAGACCCTTTAGAGGCCAATTACCTATACACCCTGTTTATGAAAACCCACCTTTGTTAGAGGAACAAACTGAAATACTTGAACCTGAAGCTATCATAGATACTGACTTTATGACCACTAGAACTGGCCGAAGATATTCTAGATATTTAGTCAAGTTTAAGAACCATCCTGTAGAGGAAGCACAATGGATGCACGCTAGAGACTTAAATGCTTTTCCCACTCTATTAGCTCCACATCGAGCTAATAGCAATTGAGGTTAATTGCTATCCCACCCCGGGGGTATGATGCCAGGAGGCATATTTCACGGTGGATTCCGTGAGGTTTTACGGTGGATTCCGTAAACTTTGATGATCGGGGCTCATACAAAAAGTGGATTCTTTGTGCGAGAAGTTGATGGGGACGCCTGTCCTTTTCGGGCGTTTCATTAATTTAGTGTGTACATGGGTGATTCCATAGCGGGTGATTCCGCAAAATGCATATTAAATTAATAAACGTTTATGAGTTTAGAGTGCGCACTCGTAATAAATTAAGGTTAGGATTGATTTCTAACCATTTGATTTATTTATGTAGCTGAAGACTGCTAGGTATTCACTTTTGTCGGTTTAATTGTATTATTTTACTAACGATTGTGAATGCTTTAGTTGATGTGTAGAGATAGCAGCAGTGGCGGAGGAAAGCATTGGAGGATAGCGAGTATTCGATTTATTGATTATATTTTGATGGGCGCATACCTTAGGCATGGCGCCTATATTTTGTCACGCCTATTTATTGAGGCATTGGATATTTATTATTATTTTGTATGCGCATGGGCACACGATTATGTTATTTGTACTTGGACATTGTATTGGGCATGCCAGACTCTTTGGGCACTGCCCATTAGCTTTATTCCTATTTTGTGTTAAAGCAAACTCAAAAGCTAAAAGCTTGCTATTTTGTAATTTGGGCTATTATTTGAGCTTAAAGATGATTAATACATAAAATACATGCTTTGTGGAGTGCTCACACAAGGCATGGGGGAAGATTGCACCCAATTGGTCTCTTGTTCATGTCGTTCATGCTTTTTACATTGAATTTTGTGCAAAAAGTAGAGTTCTATTGTTCTTGGGGACCTTCCGGCATTCACTACGCGAGTGTACAACATCCGATCTGCGCACAAGAGTGGCCTTGCATAATCTAAAATAGTCGTTAGCCCTCCTCATGAAGGTCAACCCGCTAGTTTCCAGCCTCTCCCTCTACGATATTGCAGGCACCCCGGGCATCGCTGCCGATGTCAGCTTTGTCAATACCAGAGCCGAGGTCAAGGAATACGCAAGAGAAGAGCACCTTGGAACTGCATTGGAAGGAGCATATGTGGTCATTATTCCTGTTTGTGTGCCTCGCAAGCCAGGAATGTCTCGAGATGATTTATGCAACATTAATGCATGCATTTTCAAGTCCCTATGCAGAGCCATCTCGAAGCATTGCCCTAAGGCTGTGGTCAACATGATCAGTAATCCAGTCAACTCCACTGTTCCAATTGTGGCCAAGGTATTCAAAAAGGCCAATACATATGATCCTAAGAAGCTCTTTGGTGTCACCACATTAGTTGTTGTTCAGGCTTGCACTTTCTATGCTACTAAAGGACTTCCTGTTGAAGATTTTGATGTACCAGTTGTTGGTGGCCATGCTGGGATTACTATTCTCCCTCTCTTCTCCTAGGCGACACCTAAGGCCAGTTTAACAGATGAAGAGCTTGATGCCTTAACAAAACACACCCAAGATGGTGAAATAGAGGTTGTTCAAGAAAAAGCAAGGAAAGGTTCTTACACTTTATCCATGGCGTATGCCAAAGCTATGTTTGCAGAGTCCTACTTGAAAGGGTTGAATGGTGAGCTTGACATTGTAGAATGTACTTTTGTCCAATCGAGTATCACTGAGCTTCTGTTTTTCTCGTCCAAGGTGTGCCTAGGCTTGAAGGGTGTGGAGGAAGTACTTCCTTTGGGTCCACTATCTGATTATGAGAAAAAGGCTTTAGAAGCAATGTTGCCAAAAGTGAAAGGATCAATACCAATGTAAAGAGCCATGAGCCCAAGCCAAATAAATCCCACAAATCATGTATCCCAAAATCTATGTCATGTATGTCAAAGGGAGCTTGTCAAGTCAAAGATGAAGAGCATAAGACCAAGAACAACAAAGACCAAGAAGATTGAGAAAACCAAAGGATACCAAAGAAGCACGAAGAAGAAGATACTTTCCACTGCTACAAACAAAGTGTTTTGCAAAAATTTTCCATCATTAATCATATTTTCCCAAAGTGGATCTTTCCCATAGTGGATCTTGAATTCCCTTAGTGGATCTGCTTCCCATAGTGGATGTAACAAACCCTACCAAAAATATAAAGTTTCAAGCTTGAGCTAGTCTCCTAGTCCATGTCTGCATGTAGGGGGGGAAAATGCCAGCAGGTGTAGGAACTCATGATTTGAGGGGAGATGTTGAGAATAGCAAATGATGCTTGATACGTGTGCCCAAAAGAGACTGGAAGATAGACATATGATGTATGCTCTAGGAAGAGATGACGAAATCCCATAAGCACAATGAGGAGAGTGGAATAACCCAAAAGCTATATAAGCATGTACTTGGCTCTTATTTCAATGGAATGGTACTTTCAGTTTGAGTCACTCAAGATTGTGTTTATGAGTCCAAGCTAATCTATCTTGGAACCTAATTCACTTGAGTTACAATCTCTTCTCTCTATCATGTATTAGTTCTATGTTTTGGGTCTATCATAGCCAACTAGCTCTAGATCTGTGTTTATCAACAAGGCTTGCAAAAAGGCTCTCTGGTTAGGCCATCTAGTTGCAAACCTTCGCCTTTAAGTGGGAGGTTGTTGGGGGTAAAGGTGCCTCTACCTAACCGCCCATGTATTCATTACCCTGACAATACCCGCATACCTATACATTGTATATGGCGGGTGCCTTTCACTAATGCTTCATTCTTTATTCTTTTAGTGACATTTGAATAAGGGAAGGCCGATCACACATTGTGACTATTGGAGTTTCCACATACAATGTCTCTCTCTCTCTCTCTCTCTCTCTCTCTCTCTCTCTCTCCATCAGCCATAGCTCTTACTTTCGCTTGTGTGCTTCCACTCGGTCTCTACCTTTCATTTACTATGCGACTCATCAAGAATATGCACATAAGCTATACATCTAGATACTTTCATATGGGACAGATTTGGCTTTCTACTCATAAACTTCCATGTGGGTGTCATACCATGTACAACAATAGTGGGTGTCCTATTCATAATGTATACAACAGTAGCAATTGCTTCAACTCAATAGTAATGAGGCCAACACTAGGTACAATCTTGGCTCTTGGGGATGCCATTGACTCGATGAAGCACGATGCACTTAGCCCCCAAGATTTTGAAGCAGTGCAAGCAATGTTGGTAGCAAGCCAAGTACCCATACACAAGATAAAGTGTAGCAAGCCCTCCAATTGATGAGTCTAAGTCTAGTTTGGACTTACCAAACCCTTGAAGGTTGTTGTACTATACTTAAAGAAACATGAGCATATATTTTGATGGGTCTATATTATTGATTATGTGCAAGTCTTATCACCGTCTTCTCTCTCCTCTTATCTAAGGATGAACCTACCTTCACCCTCTTCTACTTCAATCCTCTTTGTTGCCACATGCTTGTAAGCACCATTCACACTTATGTGGCAATTACACACACTTTATAAATAGAAGATCTCACATGATAACCTTTGCCTCTTTCTTCATTTACTTCCATCATATCCACTTTGCCTTCAAGCCCACAAAGGAAGTATTTTCTTAAGAATGCAAGGGCTAGTCTAACTCCATTGCATATACTCTCTCTTCTTGACATGGATACAAACAGGGTAATCCTATGTATGGTAGGTGAAGGGGATAACAACTAGGAGGTAGTATAGAGACTTGCAACATGAGGTTGAATTGTTAGTTTTTATTAAAATTCTTCTTGTTCAATTTGTTGGTAACATCCACCTCCCCTCTTATAGAAGCATGGTTACACATTTTTACTCTAATGTATTTCATTATTGCATAAAAGCTTATTGTAATTATGTGTGTTTCCTTTGAACAATTTTTGCTTTCCTTTTCTATGTATGTTTCATGTCATAACACGCACACGTGTGCGCGTCTTCCTTTTTCGAATTTTTAATTGACTTGGTAGGTGTGAGATTTTGGGATCAATTCAATCCATTGTCTCTTTTTGCTTTTTTGAATTTTTGATTGACTTGTTAGGTGTGAGATTCTAGGACTGCTTTAATCTCCTCATGTCATTTCTATACTTTAGACCTACTATTGAGTACTACTGTGATGCTTCTTTCACACTCTCTCTTTACACAAATTTTCAACTAACCACTTTGCAATTTTTGTCCTTGCATGGTGTCAACCTTTTAATGATTTTACATGTATACATTTTATTTTGTCTTCCATTTCGCCTCCTTTTTCATTTAATATATTTTTGTTGATTGTCTTTTTTTAAACTTATAGTATTAAGTATCTATTCTTGTTTCTATTTCTAGATAATCTTGATAGATATTCTTAGCTCTTTACTTCCTTTATATATATTTGATTGACAAGACCATTGCCATTCTTTGGTTCTATAGTCTCTTCTTGGTCATTTAGAAAGTGGCATTGCATGGCAAAGTTACAAACATAATTTCTATGGAGACTCATCCATAGAAGTATATTTCACTTTACTATAATGAGAAGTTTGTATCTAAACATTTTGTTATAGAAATCTTAAACTCAATCATTGTAATGATAATATTTGTAGAGTCCCATTTGCATTAGGTCTTTTGTGATATTTCATTATCATGATAGTTAGCCTTCCTTTGACACTACCCCTCAGCTTTTATTATCATGACCCTTCATATTCTCGATCCTTGACTCCAGGTCCATTGGTTCTTGGTCTTCATATTCTCAATCCTTGACTCCAGGTCCATTGGTTCTTGGTTTTCATTTCCACAATCGTGGACTCTTCAAGTCTAGGATTTAAGACCTTCTGTCTCCATGACTCTCCAATGCTATGCCTTATAAACAGACAAAACCTTACCTATGTAGGCCTTCATGTTCAACAAACAACATAGATTGAAATGATCAATAGTAAAACCTTGTGACATGCAAAGCGTTGTGAGAGAGGGAAAGGAAAATGGAAGCGTTGTGGGTTGCAATACAATAATGGCAGAGACAAGAGAGTGTGACATTCCCCTAGAAAGTGTGAAAGTGTATTTTTTAATATTGACAGGCTTGGATGCTTTACTTTCCTCTTACTATTGTATGCATGTACATAAGTCCTTGAAGGGGAAGCAAGCCACCACCCAACCACCATTCGTGTTCTTGAGACAGGAGAGGCTGCGCCGGCATCATCATCATCATCATCATCAATGAGTACAACAAGGCAGCAGGATTCTCCTCGTGCTGCTGCTGCTGCTGCGGGTCACTCGATGTTGTGCCCGGAGAGCTTGCCCATCCGACAGCAGAAGGCCCGCATCATCGACAAAATCCAGCTCAACAGAGTCACCCTCATCGTCGCCAACACTGGCTCAGGTTCTTTCCTTTGTCTTCTCTTCGTCTTTGTGAAACAGGACACAGAGAGAGAGAGAGAGAGAGAGAGAGAGAGAGAGAGAGATGCATTATTTTCCACTTCTTACCGCTGCCTTGAAATTTCATACGATGATGGAACGATATATGCATACACGTGTGTGTGCACGCGAGTGCGCGCGCCTGTTTTTGGGCTTCTGCACGTCTCCAACGCGAGGCACTCCTTGCCCCTTCTTCCCTCACGGCTGTCTTTAGTTGGTTGCATCGTGCTTACATGTGTAACCAATGCGAGACACCGCTTGTTGCTTCTTCCTTGATATAGGGCATGCCCCAAAATCGTATGCAATAAAACTGCTTTATGCACTAAGGCTTTGTTTCTTTAGTTTGTGTTTTGGTGCCTCACCAAACAAAAAAAAGCAGGGAGAATTCTCCACGTTGGACTACTAGCTTGAAACTTTACATCTCTATAAGCATCTCATATATGCATATAGTACGATGCGATATAGAACTTTATGTATGTGTGTGCCCCCATGTGTGCATGGGGTGGTGGGTATGCTTGTGTGCACACATTTCTATGCAATGAATGGGAGGTATGACTTTGCATCTTCTTGATCTAGAGCTGCATTTTGGATGTGGCATACGGCATGCCCTTAAAGAATTTGCTAGACATGCTTCATGCAATTGGACCTTCTCTTTGCTTTTGTTTTTGTATTAAGGGAGGTTTTCCCACAAACAGTTGCACAACCCATACATTATAGGGTTTAAATTTTGCTTTCTTAGTGCTTACCCTAAGTCAACTTTCTAATACGATTGCTTTGCTTGATTGTGTTATCAATGCCACATTTCACAAGGTAAACATGTCAATAATATATGTCAAATGAGGGCCATTTGCGAATCCAATCGTTCAGACATGATAATCACATTGGAAAGAAGCACAAACTATCCAATCCCATGTTTGGAATAGACTTCTTATAGCTTGGATTGGATATTTAAAATATACTTTCCACTCTTTGATGTGAAATAGACAAACTACAGACCTGCAAACATTAACAAGGAGAACCTATTTCTACTTTCAAAGAAACGACACACATGCTTTTTATTTAAAGCCAATGCATGACTGACTAGAGGAATGCCTCGAGTATGTACTCTCAAGCACTTGCAAACATTTAAACATAAGCAACTAGCAGACTTTTTCTATTATTGAAGAAATCACACACATGCTTTTAATCTAAAGCCAATGCATGACTTGACTAGAATGTCTAGGTTGTGTACTTTAGAACACTTGTATCATAAGGTATATTACTTGAATGCTCCTAATATTCAAGAATTTATTGTTGTGATGTTGTTGCCATAGGAGTGATTGTCAATGGATGGTTAGGTGGGTGAGTGAGAGCAAGCAAACAAGCAAGCACTTGGTGCACGGATGTGTGCATGGAGTGTTGGCCTATGTAAGCTTGCTAGGTGTAGGTATTTGTATCTGTTTGTGGTTTTGATTAGTTACTTAATATTTGAAATCAATGTAGGAAAGAGCTCTCAAGTTCCACAAATGCTTTTGGAAGAGGGTTTGATACCCTTGTTGTGCACTCAACCACGAAGGCTAGCAGTTGTTGCCATTTCCAAGGTGGTTGCCCAAGAACGGGGTTGCCTAGTGGGTGAGGAAGTTGGATACCATATTGGACATAAGAAGGTCTTGTCACCCAAGTAAGTATGACTACTAGGAACCCTTTATAATTATGAATTATATTTTGGCAGTGATTGAGATAACTTATATAATACTCACCATTCTGTAGTTGAAGGTTGTTGAAATTTGCCTAGATGGTTATTTGTTCATGTTTGTTAGTTGTGTTTGATGCTTAAAGGTGTGCTTTTAAGTGATAATGGCAATACATGCAAAGTTTTAATCCTCGCTTGTTTCTAGAGTGGGACCTTGAGTTAGGTATTATACTTCATTCTTTAGTTTCCTTAGACCTTGAACTCAAGGAAATACCCCCCGCACATAGACATGAAACATAGAGGGATGGACATTAGACTCATGTCCCAACCATAGAGATAGATGTGCTCGCCCTTGAGCGATGGGCATATCTATCTCTAGACATGAAACAAGCGATACTCACATAGGCATGGAACAAAGAGGGATAGACATTGTGAAGAAATGCTATAAACACAAAAAACACAAAATCAATCGTACAACAAAGCGCAAAGTGATAAACACTGAACACAATTAGGGTTAGGGTAACTCAAAGATAGTGAATACAATGAATAATGAAGTGAATGACTACTAAATATACAATGCTCATGTAGCAAACACACTATGCAGTGAATAGAGACTCTCTAACTCTCGTATCTCTTGGATCAAGGCAGAGGTTATGAGTTGGAGAGTGTGTTGTACTTCAAACAGATCTTGAAATATAGCAAGGTAGTCTTTGAGTGTTGATGGATCTGATATAGACAAGCACTGAGGAGAGAGAAAGACTAAAAACGTAGGTACTTGAGGAGAGAAAATCTTGGTGACAATTGTAGGATGCAAACGCAGTAGATAGAGGAGAGAGAGTCGGGGCGGCAGCCATAGACAATAAGCACAGCTTGGGGAGGGGAGAGAATGTTAGGCGGTAGCTCCAAACTCTAAATGTAGCCTCTAGAAGGGTGTGTATAGTTGGGCAATAGAAGGAATTAGCAAAACATAAATCTAGGGTAATTGCTGTGAAGAAAACTGCTAGGGTTTGCACTGAGGACACACGGAGTGTATGACCACGACAGAAACACAAAGAGACAGATATAGACACAGAGGGCAAAACTCAAATCCTAAACGCAAAACTCAAAACTCAAACCCTAAATGCAAAACTCAAAACTCAAACATAGAAAATGACCATAGGGACCACAATATTTGGATCCACACAGCCTATTTCACTTGGTTGAAATGCAAAAGCTTTACCATTACCTCTCCCGCCTACCTGGCCTGCCTCTCTTGCCTGGCGTGACTCCTGCCCGCGATCAGGTGAAGTCTCGAGGATCATTATCTCGATTCTCCCCCAAATTTGGGGCATTTTGGATTGGACTTCAATTGTTGGTAGTTGCCCCAAAATTTGGGCCTTTCTCAAGGATTGGAATTAGGGACTGAAATTTGGCTGCAATGTCCCCAAATTTGGGGCATTTTAAATCAGTCATTGTTCCAAATTTGGGAGCTGAAAATGCGCCAAATTTTGGGGCATTTTCAGCAAGGGAATGCAGGCTGGAATGCCCCAAATTTGGGGCATTTTGAGTCAGTCATTGCCCCAAGTTTGGGAGCTGAAAATACTCCAAATTTTGGGCATTTTCAGCAAGGGAATGCAGGCTAGAATGCCCCAAATTTGTGGCATTTTCAGTAAAAGGAATGCAGGCTGAAGTAGCACCAAAGTTCTGGCGTTTTTAGCATTTCTAAAAATTTAACACATGCATGTTGAAATTTTGGCTGCAAATTTTTGCAATTTTATTGAACTTTACTGATTATTTGTCACTTTTATATAGATGGCAGCATTGACATCTATGGGATCTTCATCATCCTCAGCAGGTACTTCGTCAACAACTGGAAGAAGTTGAAGCACTACTTGGTCATGGTGGGATGAGGTAGATGTAGGGTGCCATTGAGAGGTGGAGGGGCTTGCCCTTGGAAATGCAAACTTTGTTGTTATGCTCGCACTAGTGGGGCTGATAAAGTGAGAGCCCATCTTCTACACGAGGAGGGGAAAGAGGTGCATTTTTGCACCAATGTATCAATTGAGAAAAGTCAGGAGTTACTTGACCGCATAGCCACTTCTATGGGGAATTCACATGCCAGGAGGACTCCAAATATAGCAGTGGATCCAATAACATGGACTCCAAGGCCAGTAGGGCATGGTGCTTCCTGTAGAAGACCACTAGGTTTAGTGGCTACGCAGCCTTCTCGTGGGCCATCAGTGGTAGCAGGTCGTGGCGTTAGACAGAGTTCATTGCACACTTCATGGGAACCAAAGAAAAAAGAGGAAACGGATGCAACAGTGGCACACTTTTTTTACCATGACCATATTGCATTCAAATCAGCCAAGTCACCTTATTTTTTAAATATGGTGACAAAGATTGCAGACTATGGACCCACATATAAGCCCCCTTCATTAGAAACTATCAGGACTACATCGCTTCAGAAGGAGAAAGCAACCATAGAGATTGCAACAACAAATATTCGCAATCAATGGGCAAGAAACGGAGTGACATTGATAGCAGATGGATCGAGTGACACACGCCATAGGTCCATACATGGCATTGTTGCATATTCTCATGGAGATGTATACTTTATTGGTAGTCATGATGCTTCAGAGATTGGAAAGAGTGCAGATGTATTGGCATTCGAGTGGTGCGAGGCAGTGCAGGTTGTTGGTTTGAGCACCTACTTGATGCGCATACCAGAGGTTGTTTCTTTTTACAGATTTCCAATTGCGATATCTTTTCATTTCTTTATCGGGTTCTTGGTAACTATTATTCCTTGTTTGTCACATTAACTTATTGGTTTGAGAGGGGGTGGTTTTCCTTTCTTGAAAAGTTCATGTTTCAAATTGTCTTCTATTGTCTTGGATATTGACATCCTTTCTTGATTGTACTTGTGTACTACAAGTGAACAATTCCCCTTTAAGATTGAGAAAACTGCTCCAGTGGTAGCTATTATGCTAGCATCTATACTCATCTTGTATCACCCCTTGTGTTAGCATAGTGTTTTCATATTTTGGGTATCTAAAAGGGTGAAGAACCCATTTGGGCAGCCTTCCAAGTGAAAGCCATATATTGTCTATCATGCTTCTCCTTTTACCTCATTGAGCAAAGACTTGTGAGGATATTACTTCAAAGAGATACTAAACAAGCTGATGGTCACTCTACAACATTTCTTTCTTACCTCACAAAATTTTCACCAACACCGTTGGAGTATAACAACTTTAAAAATGTATATATGAGCCATCCATTAAAACACAGAACAAAAAAAGAAGTATCTAAAAGAAGATATCCTTCAATCATAGTAGTATAAAGAAACACGCTAACGTAGTAACACAAATAAAAGCGTATGATAAAGTATAAACTCAACACAGAATACAGTTAGGATTAGGGTAACTCAGAGACAATGAACACATTGAAGAAAAAAGTGAATGAATACTGAATATACAATGCTCATGTAGCAGACAAATTGTACAAGGAATGCATATTGAATTTGGAACTCGTGTCTTGAGGATCGAGGTACAGGTACGAGTTGGAGAGTGTGTCCTACTCTTGGTGGATTCCAAAATGCAGCAAGGCAGCTTCCAAGATGTTGGACAACAGTAAACACGTCAAAGTAGATGCCCGGGTCAATGTCAAGGATAGGTAGAGGAGAGAGAAAACCAGCAAATGTGTTGAAGAGTCTCCTGCCACGTGTATGGCTCAGATTGTGCTATATAATCAGCTGTAAATAGTGGTGTAAATGATGATGAGAAACCATTTCTCCATTTTCTATACTTGGTTGGGGTTTTGCACTGATAGTCCCAAAAAGGGTTGGTGTCCTCATTTTGGTCATTTTTTCAGTGGGCGCCCACTTAGTGGTGTGCCACCCTAGACAGATAAGGCCTATAAATAGGCTGCCTCTTCATTCATTCTTCACCCCTTTAGTCATTCTTCACCCCTCTTCTTTTGTCACTCCAACACTCTTTCCTCTCCGCACCATTGCTGCCCACACCCCTATCAGAGGACATTGCAATTTATGGCCATCTTCCACCTTCTTTCTACGTAGTGTCATCTCTCTCATATTCGGTGATCGTTTCTTATTTTGTGTTTTGCATCCTAGGAGCATCTCCACCAATCGGCGTCATCTCTTTCTCATGTGGCATCACCTTGGCATTTGCGTTTGGCAATTTGGAGGGCTTCTCAGTGCTACGGAGGTTGCTTGTTCTGCAGTTTGCTCCACTGAGAGATAGTGATTGTTGGCTATTGTCCTCTTGACAATCCGCTCCTTCGAGAGAGAGTGGTTGTTTGACACCTTCCATTACTTTAGCTCTACAGTCCACTCCATTGAGAGACACCAATTGTTGCACCCTTGGCTTAGCAGAGCCTCACCTTTCCCCACTCTCAACTATTTAGGTTCGAGAGGCCACCTCTGGGAGTTCTTTGACATCTTCAACACCCCAGATACATTCTTTGGCAAGACGAGTGGCACTTCCTTCGTTATCCGATAATTCGAAGTCCATGATCCATGAGTTTTTAGATTTCCTCTCTCTTGTAGAGGGGGATTATACTCTTTTTGTCCTCATAGAGGGCTCCTATTTCAGACCCTTGTGTCTTCATCCTCGGAGGGGGCACATACTCATCATAACGTTCTTCACCCACCATTTACTCTTTGGGGATGACTGTCTTCAAGTAGTCATTTCTCCTATTGATACCTAGGATCTTTAGGTACTGCCTCGATAGGGGCCTTGGAGGTTCAGTCCTGCGACTTAATGACGAGGCCTTTGAATTCCTTCCAGTATTGAGTTATAGAGCTAGTGGCTTCTCTCCAGAAGTGGAGTTAGGTTTAAAGTCCATCCTATCTACAATTGCTTACTATAGGTTACCCTTTAGGCGGAAATCTTGGATCTTCAAGATCCTCTATACCTTTCTATCTTTCTTGGCTCCTCTTTTTGCATCCCTTTTTGGGCTTGACAGGGAGTGTTGAGAAACCGCTTCTTCGTTTTCTACACTTCAGTTAAGGTTTTTCACTAACAGCCCTAAAAAGGAATGGTGTTCTCATTTTAGTCATTTTTTAGTGGGTGCCCACTTAGTGGTGTGCCACCCTAGACAGTTGAGGCCTATAAATAGGCCATCTCTTCATTTATTCTTCACTCCTCTTCTTTTGTTACTTCGACACTCTTTCCTCTCCACACCACTGTTGCCCATATCTCTATCGGTGGACATTGCAGTTCGTGGGCATCTTCCACTTTCTCTCTACTTGGCGTTCTCTCTCCCACATTTGGTTGCATTTTGCGTCTGAGGAGGATCTCCATCAATAGGCGTCATCTCTTCCTCATTTGGCTTCATATACGCGTTTGGCAATTTGGAGGGCTTCTTTAGCTTGGCATCATCATCTTTTGCTTGAAGTCAGCTTCCTTGATCTTGGTGTCAGCTTTCTCATTCCTAGTGTCATCTTCTTCAGCCCGTGATATTTGCGTTTGCTGCCTAGGGACACTCTATTCATTTGGCGTCATCATCCATTGCTTGGTGTCAGCACTTAGGCTGCTCTCCTTGTGTTTGATAGCTCCCACACACTCTGGGATTTGTGTTTGCTGCCCATGGCATCTTCTTGGCATTCGAGGTTTGCGCTTTGTTCCCTTGATAGCCGTGATCATTTTCCTCATCTCCGATGGCACGAGAGGATTGCGGTTCGCTCCCTCCATACCAGTCCTTCACCTTTCAGTGATTACTTCGATAGCCCATCGCCCGGAGGATTACGTTTCGCTCCATTCATTGTGGAGATTCCCACAGGTGTTGCCACCTGAGTCGTCAAACAAGATAGTGTAGTTATCTTTTGAGCTTTAGCTCCACAATATTAACTTTTCTTCTCATAGCACAATTTAGTATATCATCACCGTGTTCTTGTGTTCTTGAGTTTCTCTTCTCTCTTAGTGTTTGTTGTACACATTGTGTTTCTCCTTGCAAACCCCACTCTCTTTGCATCATCACACATCTTGATAAATGAGGTGTGAGAAGCAAGTCAAGTAGCTCTTTTAGAGCCCTTCAGAGTATAATCCACCGAAAGGATCCACGAATCTTGCATGGTTTATTGGTACTAGTGAGGCAACATGTCTTGTGGAGGGGGCTTGGGAGCTGAATAATCTATGGGTGGGTTAGGAGCAAGAAGAAGGCCTGGTTCAATAGACACTCTCTCTGATGGTGTAGGATGAGGAGTCGATTGCTCAGAGTTCGGTGCAGAAGATTGCACTATATCCCTCTTGTCAAAAACTACATCTTTCCTACCGATCACCTTGTTCGTTTGAGGATCAACAATAGGCTTTCCCTTCGGAAAAGTAATCTATGAAGATCAAGAGATCGACTCGGGGAGTGAACTTTCCTATGTGATCATTAGGAGTGCATGTGTAGGCACAACATCTGAATACTCTAAAGTGGGACACCATAGGCCAATTGCCAAAGAATGCTTCATAGGGAGTTCATTTAGGCACAACTGCGTAGATGATCAGGAAGCTCTCTTGCTAGTAGCATTGAATAGCGGGCCATGTTAATGATTGTCCAGTTCCTACACTCTATGACTCCCATTCTGTGAGGGGAAGCTGGTACAGGTGAGTTGGTGGGATATACCATGCTCCTGTAGAAACTTGGAGAACTTATGGGAGGTAAACTCGCCACCGCTATCACTCCTCATGCAACGAACATGATGTCTAGTCTAGTCATGAACTGGTTGCATCCAAGAAGAAAAATATATGAAAGCATTTTATTTATGCTTAAGAAAGTACACCCATATGTATGTAGAGAAATTGTCTACAATAAAAAAGAAATAAAGCGTGCCATTCAAGGCGGTAGTGGGTTTCAATCCACAAAGGTCAACGTGAATCAATCTTAGAGGAGCCTCAACTCTATGGGTGGAATGTTGTGGAAATGGGGTATAGTGTTGTTTCCCGACTTGACAAGCTTTACAGACATCACGTGATAGCTTCAGGTGTGGAAGGCCCTTCACCATTTGTCGGCATGATAGCTCATAATAGGCGAGATGCCCTAAGTGAGAATGCTAGAGACACCGAGGGTGTGTAGGCTCTTGTCTGGTGGCTAAAGCTTGGAAGCAATGGAACTCAGAGTCCTTGGCTGTCGGCTTGGAAAGAAACAAGGTCATTTGGTACAGGCCACTAGGTTGTGTCTCACTACGAGCAATCATTAAACTAGTCTGAGAGTCAAGGACCTTGATTGTGATCGTTGTAAAGAATACCACTTGTCCCAACTAGCAGAATGGATAACAAGTTCACTCCAATTTGGGGGACATAATATGCATCATCCAGCGTGGTGCGATCTGCAGTTGGGTTAGTGGCAAAACTGATGCTATCGTGATCCCGAATCTTGATCGAGTTGTCCCCAACTTGGACTTTCCCAGCTACAAGAGCTTGAGGGATGAAAATGTCCTCTATGGGGGTCATATGATAAGTAGCTCCATTGTCCACAATCCAAGGAGTATTTGAAGTACTCGACTATGACGAGTGGGCCGTTGTAGTCACCTTGTATAGATGTGGATGAGACTCGGATCCTCAAATCTCTCTATGGAGATGACGTGGGTCTTTGCAAATTAGTCAGACAAGCCCTATGACATCAAGAATGTTGTTGACTATGATGGCTGATTGGTGGTAGTATGAATTTGGCCTCTCCATTGCCCTTGAGATTGCTTGCCACCACCTTGTTTCCCCTACGGGGGTTGCTTGACTGAGGGGCCGTGGATTTGGGACTTTGGTTTTGATTGTGTGTCTCTAGCCTTTGATCAACACTTATCATAAAAATAGCTAGCCTTTTGACGCCTTTTGACAATATTGACAATACCGATTTCTCTTCGGTACATTCTGCCACCTAGGCTCGAGAGATATTTGGGTATTTCCTTGAGTCTCACTAGATTGATTTTGTGTATGAGTGGAATTTTGAGTTTTCTTGCCCTTCCCTTGTTGCCCCTTCGGGAAAGAAGCAGCGAGAGCCCCTCTACAAGAGATGCCCCATGAAATTGATTGAACAACCGAGCATAACGTAGTAGCTAACACTCAAATTCATCAAATGTGGGTATAGTGGGCTATGAGGTTATTTGCTGCACAAAGTTGAAATACTTAATTGGCAGCTTGTTTAGGAACAATGTGACCTGATCATTAAGGGACTTGGGAGCCCCTATAGTGGAGAATTCAACGAGTAGTCACTGACACTTAGCTAACTTGACCTTCAAGTCATCCCTAGTAGTGATTTTGAAGTTCTAAAGCTCATGGTCCAAGTTTATGCGATAGGTCCTATCCTAAGCCGCATAGCGGTCAGTCAAGTGTTTCTAGTGCTTGGATGCTAAGTCAAAGTGTTGAAGCTAAGAATGAAACTCATGCAGTAAGAAATGTATTAGCTCAACACTAGTGGAGGCGTTCCTAGCCTTCCATGAGCGGACAACCTCATATGGAACAAGTGTGGTTTGAAGAGTTCCTTCATCTCGAGCCTCATTGATATCTTGCGGAAAAGAGGAAGTAAATTCAAAAGATTGAGAAATGTTGTTTTGCATACCTAACATAGAAGTGAATGAAAGTGATGTGTATGGAAGAGATGAAAGAGGTAGAGATGGAGATGAAGGTGGTAGAGAGATGAAAGGTTTGTACTCCATGTTAGTTTCCACGTCAGGATGGCGAGTCCTTTGTGGAGCTTTCGTCCTTCCTACAAAATCATTAGACTGGTGTACCATATCTAAAGGGGAAAACTCAGATTTACTTTCAATCTGTTGTTGAGCACGATGCATCAAGATAAGATCATACTTGGCTCGTCTAATCTCATAAGGTCGAGGGTCTCCATGGTAGTCCAATGACTCTTCGGCTATGCTGGATCTTTGCGGAGCAAGTTGTGTGAACCACTCTGGCTTGAATCTCGGTGTGCTAGGCTTGGGAGCATCATGATGTGGTGAAGATGTGTCTGAAGTCTTCTTCCCTTTTGTCATTCTGACTTTTGCAAGCTTTTAGATCAAGGCCAAGGTTTCTTTGAAGTACTCAACTCTGATGCCATGTAAAGAAATATCCTAAGGTAGAAACACAAATGAAAGCGCATTACAAGCGTAAACTCAACATAGAACAAAGTTAGGGTTAGGGTAACTCAGAGAGAATGAACAGACTGAATGAAAAAGTGAATGAATACTGAATATACAATGCTCATGCAGCAAACAAACCGTGTAGGGAATGAACCTGGAACTCTTGTGTCTTGAGGACCAAGGATAAGGTAATGAGCTAGAGAGCGTGTCAGCGTGTCATGCTCCTAATGGATCCTGAAATGTAGCAAGGCAGCCTCCAAGATGTCAAGAGATAGTAGCAAACACAGCAAAGGAGATGTTGGATTAGTGTCTAATAGGGAGAGGAGAGAAAGAACCAGCAAATGCAGCCGCTGATGATCTCTTGAAACTTGCAAAAATAAGATTGGGTTGAATGGAGCACAGCATGCCTATTTATAGAAAGTTTCGGGTCCTCAATAGTCTAGAACCTCTCCCTGTTTTAATTCTCTGGAACCGCTCCCCATTCTAGGGTTTTAATATTAAATAATAATTTTTGGGGGCTGTTCAAGAGGCTAATCAGTATGTAATGCATATTTTAGCTCAACAAGTAGGTCCTTAAGTAGTCCTCCATGACACCCATAGCTGGATGCCTTGGTGTCTTCAGGGTGGGACCATTTGGGTCAAGTGAAGAGCCTACTTCTCATCTTTGATGTTCGAATTCTGTTGCAGGCATGAGTGGGGGTGTTAAGCTACCTCTAATTTTAGCCTAAACTTGCTTTTAAATTATGGGAAAATTTCCAACTCTCTTACAAATCAGAAGAGAATTCTAGACAAATGATAAAAAAGATAAGATTTGAGAGTTTTGATAGAACAATGGGCTCAAAAAGTTCTATAGAGGGATCCATGGGCTGGCCACTCTTTTCGTCCATTCCATCCTAAAACCCTTGTATCCTTCACTTTTCTTGCCAACATCCATCACCCTTGCCATCAAAAGGCTGCTACATTTTGTCTTCCAATCTCATTAGTGCCAACCCACATAGTCCATTGTCATGTGCTGCTTGATGGTTTGCAGTGGTGCTGACAATACCATTTCCAGCCTGACAGCATTATCTAGTTTGCTAACAACAGCCTTGTTGTATGCACTTTCAGCTGGTTCCATGTTGTACAACCTTGCTATGTCCAAGATTTCCTCCTAACTTGCGTATCGTTACTCTTGCATCCGTATTGTTGGTTGTCTATATCTTGGTGGTGCTCCATCATCAAAGTGCTGCTGAATGAATATTGTTGTTTAACCATGTTTTTCCAACCTCAATAACATTCCAACCCTTCGGGATTGCTATATTTTGGAATTTTTGGTACATAGAGATAGGGAATGCCTGTTCCGGCACTTAGGAACGGATTAATGCATTCCGGGAGGACTAAACCTATGAAATGCTGGCGGAACGTTCTAGCCCATTCCTTGCCTCATTCCAGCCTATTCCATCCCGTTCCCTGTTTGGAACAACCATTCCAGCGTGGCATATATTTCTTTAAATAAAAAGGTTAAAACGTACCTTTTCCTTGGCATTGCGCATTAGCCCCAATCTCCCTTGTGCGTCGATCTCTCGTGTGCGATCTCTTGCCTGTCATCCGCCCATCGTCTGTCCCTTGCAATCTCCCGCCCATCGTCTATCCACTTGTCAATGTTGAAGGTGCAGTGTGTTGCAAGTCGATTGTTGGACTCTCTCATGCGCACTCGCTTTCTCTCATCTCATTGCCATGCCTTGTGGGCTGTCACGAGCTGGTGCGGGGGGGGAGGTTCACACGTGACTTGGTGCATCATCAACAATCAATTTCAGCTTTTCTAAATTCCAAGGTATCTACTAACTATGTGCACCACTTTCAATTTTATTTAAATGTTAAGAAATTTGTATAAATTGTATCAATGTTGGGGCATTATGGACAAATTTTACGCATATGGAGCAATTTGGGACCTGAAATGTCCCCCCATATTGATTGCCCCAAAATGCTCCCAATGTCACAAATTGGAGGATTGCCCCAAATTGCTCCAATTATCCCAAATTTCTTGATTGTCCCAAATTTAAAGTGTTTACACTTGAGGCCTGAATTGCCCCCAAATTTGGGGCATTAGGGATCTGAAATTGCCCTCAAATTTGGGGCGTTTCAGATCATTCTTTGGCCCAATTTAGGGGTGACTCAGCAGGGGTTTGCCCCACTTTATAGCATCTATGATTCAGACTGCAATCTCCCCCAAATTTGGGGTATTTTGGATCAGTTTGTTGCCCAAAATTTAGGGCTTTCTCAACAAGGATTGGGGTCCAAATTTGGCTGCAATGTCCCCAAATTTGGGGCATTTTGAATCAGTCATTGCCCCAAATTTCGGAGCTGAAAATACCCTAAAATTTGGGGAATTTTCAGCAAGGGAATGCAAGCATGCTGAAGTAGCACCAATGTTTGGGCATTTTTAGCAAACAAATGCATGTTGAATTTTTGGCTGCAAATTTCTGAAATTTCATTGAACTTTATTGATTATTTGTCACTTTTATATAGATGGCAGCATTGACATCTATGGGATCTTCATGATCCTTAGCATGTACTTTGTCAGCAGTCGGATGAAGTCGAAGCACTACTTGGTCATGATGGGATGAGGTAGATGCAAGGGTGCCATTGAGAGGTGGAGGGGCTCGCCCTTGGAAATGCAAACTTTTCTCTTATGCTTGCACTAGTAGGGTTGATAAAGTGAGAGCCCATCTTCTATATGAGGAGGGGAAAGAGGTGTGTTTTTGCACCAATGTATCAATTGAGAAAAGATAGGAGTTACTTGACTGCATAGCCACTTCTATGGGGAATTCACATGCCGGGGGAGGATGCCAAACATAGCAGTGGATCCAACAACATGGACTCTGAGGCCAGTAGGGCATGGTGCTTCATGCAGAAGACTACCAGGCTTGGTGGCTACGCAGTCTTCTTGTGGGCCATCAGTGGGAGTAGGTCATGGTGTTAGACAGAGTTCATTGCACACTTCATGGGAACCAAAGAAAAAAAGGAAATAGATGGCACGCTTTTTCTACCATGACCATATTCCATTCAAATCAGCTAGGTCACCTTGTTTTTTAAATATGGTGATAGAGTTTGCAGTGTATGGATCCACATATAAGCCTCCTCATCAGAAACTAACAGGAGTACATTGCTTTAGAAGGAGCAGCCATAGAGATTGCAACAACAAATATTTGCAATGAATGGGCAAGAAATGGAGTGACATTGATAGGAGATGGATGGAGTGACATACGCCATAAGTCCATATATGCTGTTGTTGCATATTCTCGTGGGGATGTATACTTCATTGGTAGTCATGATGCTTCAGAGATTGGAAAGAGTGCTGATGTATTGGCATTCGAGTGGTGCGAGGCAATGCAGGTTGTTGGGGTAGAAAATATAGTGCAGTTTGTGGCAGATGGTGAACCTACAAACAGGGCAGTAGGAAACATTTTAATGGCAATGTATCCACATATCACCTTCAGTCCATGTATGGCGCATTGCTTGAATAACTTGATGAAGGATACTAGGGACTTGCCATGGATTGCATCTCTTGTTGTGAAAGGCAACAAGATTGTCACATTTATATGTAATCATTAGTACTTCCATGCTGAGTTTCGCAAGAGAAGTGACAAATAACTTCTCAGATGCTTGGAAACACGATTTGCATATAACTTTCTTATGCTTGGTCAAGTGCACTATTGCAAAGGTGCAATTAGGGAGCTATTTGCTAGTGCTAAGTATGAAAATTGGACTGGGGCTGCCACTGCTACTACTGTGTTATGTAATGCATGTCTTTGATAGAGATTTTTGGAATGAGGTGAATTGCACCGACCAAATGGTTGAATCTATCATGCACATGTTGAGGCTTGTAGATGGTATGGATCCATGCATTGGGAAGATCTATGAAGGTATGGATCGCATGATTGAGAAGTTGGAGAGTTTGGAACCAAATACAGACAGGTATGAGCAGATCAAGGAGTTATGTATGAGCAAATGGAATGAGTATGACTCTTCTATGCATGCTGCAGCATATATGCTTGATCATGAGTTTTAAGGGAAGATCCAAGAAAGAGACCTTGAGGTGACCAAGGCTTGGAACACATTGCTTGCAAGGCTTTATCCTAGCTGTGAAATGCAACACAAAATTAAAAATCAGCTCTCTGTGTATTGGCGGACATTAGGGATGTTTGGTACAAAGGATGCACTAGAGGATAGGACAGATTTTGAGGCTACTTTATGGTGGGAGGACTATGAGGCAGAAGCTCTAGAATTGCAGATTTTGGCTATTAATGTTCTTAGCCAAACGACTAGCTCTTTTGGTTTAGAGCAACTATGGAGCTCATTCAATTAGATTCACTTAAAGAAGAGAAATCGTCTTGGTACAATGAAGACGAATGACCTAGTTTATGTGAGCTCCAATCTTCGCTTGCTAGTTGTACATCGGTTGCAAAGATTGATTCTTTTATATGTTGGGAAAAAGATGACGACGATGATGATGATGGTGATGGCCAGTATGTTGTTCAGCAAGATGAGCATTCAGGCGCAGCGGAGCCATCTTCCATGAATGAGAGCACTTAGTGGCTAGCCTCTTGGAACTTAGAGTATTGACTTGGAACTAGGAGCTTTTGTAACTTAAATCTTTAGACTTTAAAGTTTAGTGTATATTTGTGGCTTTGCAATGCACACTTGTTGAACTTATGCAACATTGTTGATTACAATGCGACAATCCATTGTTGATTACAATGTTTTGAATCTTAATTATTGTTGAAATTTGATTATTATGTCTCTAATTTCACAAATTATGGTTGATATCAAAAAAGGATATTAATAGGTCAATTTATAATTATGTATACATGCTATATGAATGGTCAACTATTTTGTGATCAAATTACTAAAGTCATTTCTGTGTTTTAATTCATGTTGATTGTGTGTGTATGTGTGTGTCTCTCTTTCTCTTTGTATGTGTGTGTGTGTGTGTGTGTGTGTGTGTGTATGCCGTTCCCTCCGTTTTCATTTCCTGTTCTTGGTAACTATGATTTGCTACCATCATTACTAGTTGGACTGACGACATTATATTCAACATCAAGCTTAGTAATTTGTTGCATATGAAATCTGTTAGAATGACACTCCTTTATTATCCTTAGCCTACTTCTCCATTGTATTAGTATTGTTTATTCATAATATTTTGACTTTTCATCATCCATCATTCTTCTTTTGTGTCTTTTGAGTTTTCTTTGTCATAGTGTTTATCATACACTCTTTGTTCCTCCTTGCAAATTTACCGTTTCTTGACAAAAAGGTCCTTTATTCCGATGTGCTGGCTTGAGCGAAAACTCCCCAAACTGCTTCGAATCTTGCATTTGGTTCTTGAGATAACACCATTAACCCTCTCAGAAGATCAACTTACATGAATGTTTGTTAGCCTCTTTCTTTTGGTGTTGTCTTGCCACTTGGATATTCTCTTAAATGTGCTTAAAAAACGGATCCATATCTAGAGTGGTATGTCTTGGATTTCCAAGGATTGTGGATCTTGTCCAAGGACAGGAACCTAGCATGGCCCTCAGCCCCATTGTGGCCATTCACGAGTGAGTTTTGAGGAGGCGATTGCAGATTCAGACCCTTCATAGTTGGGCGATGCATCAGGTACAAGGTGACAATTGATTTGGATGTCTCAGTTGTAGGCAACAACATTTAATGCTGTTGTGACAGGGCATTTAATTCAGACCCTCCACAACTGGGCGATGCATCCAGGTACAAGGTGATAGATGATTTAGATGTCTTAGCTGTAGGAGACAGCATTTAATGCTGTTATGGCAGGGCAGCAGTCGCATTTGACTGATTTTCAGTCATTCTTCACGACAAAACTCTGAATTTTCTCTCTGTACAGCTTTGTCTCTCATCTCCCATCCATTTCAGAGCCTTGCTCTGAAGATCTCAGTATTTGGACCCTTGGAGGCTTAGAAATTGCAAATTTCTTTGTTGTACATCCTAATTTACAGCAAAAATTAGGGTTTAGCAGAAGCCTTGGGAAGCGTGCCAAAAATTGGAAGCTCCAATACTTGGATTTCTTAGGGATGAAGGTGAATTTCAGCTAAATTCAGGTGGAGGACTAGCCAGCCATTGAATTTGGGGCATTTCCATCATCTATGAAGTGGGTGAAGGCCAACTAATTGCCCGAATCAAGGGGCAAAACAGACTGAAGACTTGTTGGTCACTTGGGATAGCAAGGGGATCGGGAAAATCCCATTGTAAATCAGCTTCTTCTTCAATAAAACTAAAGAAATACTAAAGGGGTGCCAATTTCGAGGCCAATCAGGTGTGCATTTGTTAGAGTGTAGCGATGCGGAAGCGTGGGACCAAGACTGAGGGAGAGAGAGAACGCAGAGAGAAGAGAGAGAAAGAGACAGCGGAAGATGAAGATCTGCTGTATAAAGTGTGCTGTATACAAAGATATGTAGATATGTACACGGGCGCAGTGCGCAGGACTGTGTGTCTCCACCTCGACGATGCAACCTGCTGTTCACCTCGAAGTCCGCTGCAGTCTGCACGATCTCCAGCCTGAAATTTGCAAACAGAGATGTAATCTGTACGAATCTCCAGCTTGAAACTTGCGATCAGAAGTGAGAGAGACTGTGCTGGACATCGGCTATAAATAGCCAGGAAATATGCGCCCAGAATAGACAAGTCGGCTGCATTAAATGCAGCCGATTGATACGTCCGACTGGTCAGTTTGACCAGTCCGACTGGTACAGCCAGGATCTGACAGACATCGCTAACACCCCCTCTTAGAGCCTGGACGGGCCAGAAGCCTGAGGGATCTGGCATGTCTCTGAAGTAGAGCTTGGGGAAGCGCCTTCGTAAACAAATCTGCAAGATTGTCCTCCGTCTTGTAGTACTCCACAGCGATGGTCTCATCCAAAAGCTTCTCTTTGATGTAGTGGTACTGGATCTCTATGTGCTTCGTCCGGGCATGGAAAACAGGATTTTGTGCCAAGGCAATGCAACTCTCATTGTCGCATTGCAACAAAGTAGGACGAGTTTGGGGGCAGCCAAGCTCCTCCAACAATCTCTGAAGCCACACAGCCTCACATGTGGTGGAAGACGCAACCCAATACTCCGCCTCAGTAGACGAAAGGGCTACCGTGGGCTGCTTCTTGCTACTCCATGAGATAACACCTGTACCCAAGGTAAAACAATAACCTGTAGTAGACCGCATGTGGTCCACATCACCAGCCCAATCCGAGTCGCTCCAACCTGCAAGTACAAGATCTGAACCACCTGTGCCTGCTGGATAATGAATCCCTAAGTCAGATGTTCCCCTCAAATACTGAAGTATCCTCTGGGCAGCTTGCCAATGCACCGTCTGAGGTTCACTCACGAACCCCGCCAAGAGAACAACAACAAAACAAAGATCAACACGAGTGTTGAGGAGCCAAATCAATGATCCAATCAATTGACAGTAGCGGGAAGCTGTTAGCCTGCTCTTTTATCATTCTCAGTCTGTCATCTCCTGGTTGTGAGCTCCTGTCAGAGTCTGACAGGAGACAGAGGAGCTTTGTTAGTCTATTAGTGGCTGTTTTTTGTCAGTCTTTAGCCTTCGGGAGACACACAGCCCATATTGGGCTGTTTTTGTGCAGTCGGCCCAGTTTTCTGGGCAGGTCGGCCAGATCTGGCCAAAGTCGGCCAGATCTGGCTGGTCGGCCAAATCTGGCCAGGTCGGCCAGATTACTGGCCTGGGGCTATATATAGCAGCCCCCCAGTCATTCCCAGCATTGTATTCTGCAGGTTCAGCACTGTCTCCGTCGTCTCCCGCTCCGGCATTGGTGCTGCCATTGCTTTCAGTCTGTTCTGGTGCCCTCACTGACGCTCCGGGCTGCGTGCAGGGACTGCTCTATCCATTTCAGTGTATTCAGCATTCATCTCAGTCAGTGCAGACTTTCTTCCTTCATTCCCTGCTTTCTCTCTCCTCTCCTCTGTGTTCGTGTTCTTCTTCCATTGTGCACTCTCACATGGTATCATCGCCTGATTGAGAGCACGGAGGACATACCCTCTGGAGAGAGATACCTCATGCTGCTGTCATCTGATCAGCAACTGCCTAGACGACATCTTTTGGAGGCTTTTCAGCCTGCGTTTTCTATACACGCTGACTACAGAGGCTGCCACGTCATCCAGCGACACAACAACCCTGCGTTTTCCACCAGGCTGTGCCTCCTTTTGCTGGGCGACTCATCTACAGCCTGCGTTTTGCTGTTCTGCTGGTCGCTACCACTCCAGGCGGCACATTTCCTGCTGGCGACTCCTTTCCTGGCTGTTTCCTGGTGCTGGTGGTCTCTTTTCTGGTGATCGTCATCAGTTATCTTTGCGTTTTGTAGATCCAGGTGTTTGTAGGCATTTTCAGCTTGCGTCTTGGTGGTTGGTGACCACACTGCTGGTCATACTTTGACATCGACACGACTTTCTTTGGTAGTTTGCAGATTGGAAGATGTCTTACCAGTTTTCAGGCTTTGATGACTCAGAGGATGAACTTCTTTCTCATCATTCCTCTGAGCGGAGGCGGGATTATCACGAGGTTCGACAACGGGAAGAACCTCCTCGCACTCGTCCTTCTTCAGTCCATGCATCTTAGAGGGTTCCATCTACCGCGAAGGTATACTGCTTCAGATGTGCGGATGCCTTCCTTGATTCCCTCTATTCAGGTGCCGATTCTCCCTTCCTTTCCGAAGGAAGATAAGTTGGATGGTTCCAACTACTTCCTCTGGTCGTCCAAGGTGGCCTGCATCCTATACATTTGACCTTTGGGAGCTTGTTTCTTCACCCATCGACCGTCCCCCCGCGGATTCATCCGATGGCACCTCTATGGACCGTGCAGCCTTATGGGATAGGCTCAACTCTCGAGCCCGTTCCTTTCTTTTTATGAGTCTACATGATTCCGTTCTTGTACATGTTCACAGGTTATAGACCGCGGCGGAAGTATGGAAGAAGCTTGCGTCTTTGTACCAGCACAAGACGTTTGCCCACAAGATTTCCTTGGAGAAGAAGTTGCGGATGCTCAGTCTTGATGATTCTCCTTCCATGAAGGAGCACATCACGAAGATGGAGGATATGCGAGGCGAGTTAGCCTCTCTTGGTCGTATGATATCGTCTGAGGATATGGTGATGATTCTGTTGACTCAGCTGCCATCACCCCGTTATGATGTCTTCTATACCAGCCTCATCACCTCGAGGACCCGTGAGACACTCCTATGGGAGGAGCTTTCCCCGCTTGTCTTGGAGCGTGACGAGTGACTCAAAGAGGTGGGAGCCAGTGGCTCCACCAAGGCATTTACGGTCAGCACAGGTGGCGGCAAGAAGAAGAAACAAAAGAAGGAGAAGGCCAAGAACAAGAAGGAGGAGGACAAGAAGGATGCGAAGGAGAAGAAGCCCAAATGTCCCCATTGTGGGAAGGGCACTCATCCCAAGGAGAAGTGTTGGCAGAAGTATCCCCATTTGAAGCCTAAGGAGAAGGACTCGAAGGCGGCCCCAGCCACAACAGAATCTGCGTTTGTGCATGTCTTTGTTGAGGAGGATACAGCCCTAGCTTCTACCACACTGGAGAAGCCTTGGCTCGTCGACAGTGGAGCATCTTCACATATGACCTTCCGCCAGGATTGGCTTCAGGATCTTCGTTCCAGAGGGGGTACAGTCACCATAGGTGACAATTCTACAGTCCCTGTTCGAGGCGTGGGGACTTTACCTATGTTTTCTGACAGTCAGTCTATTAGTGGCTGTTTTTTGTCAGCCTTCAGCCTTCGGGAGAGAGACAGCCCATACTGGGCTGTTTTTGTGCAGTCGGCCCAGTTTTCTGGGTAGGTTGGCCAGATCTGGCCAAATCGGCCAGATCTGGCTGGTCGGCCAAATCTGGCCAGGTCGGCCAGATTTGGCAGGTCGGCCAGATTACTGGCCTGGGGCTATATATAGCAGCCCCCCAGTCATTCCCAGCATTGTATTCTGCAGGTTCAGCACTGTCTCCGTCGTCTCCCGCTCCGGCATTGGTGCTGCCATTGATTTCAGTCTGTTCTGGTGCCCTCACTGACGCCCTGGGCTGCGTGCAGGGACTGCTCTGTCCATTTCAGTGTATTCAGCATTCATCTCAGTCAGTGCAGACTTTCTTCCTTCATTCCCTGCTTTCTCTCTCCTCTCCTCTGTGTTCATGTTCTTCCGTTGCGCACTCTCACAGAAGCATCCGCCATGGGAGAATCTGAATGTGAAGTGTGGCCTTCCAGTTCGGATCCATAGGAGTAGAAATGGTCTGACAATCCTCCATCGCAAAGGAAACCAAGAGCTCCTGTACATATCTCTGCTGAGAGATGAAAATCCCCCTCTGAGACTGATAAATCTCATGGCCCAAGAAAAAGTGGAGTAGACCCAAGTCCGTCATCTCGAACGCCTGATGTAAAGCTGCCTTCGTCTCTTTGACCTTCTGTGCATGATCCCTTGTGACAATCAAATTGTCAACATACAACACAAAAAGCACACAACCAGCCTCGGAAGTGTGTACATAAAGCTATGGATCGGCCTTGGAACGCCGATATCTCAACTGTGACTGAAGGAACGATTCAATCTTCTCGTTCCATGCACGTGGAGCCTGCTTGAGGCCATACAAAGCCTTCTTTAACCTGTAGACATTCCCATCTGAAGATCCAAATCCAGGAGGCTGCTCTACATAGATCTCCTCCTTCAAATCACCATTAAGGAAGGCCAACTTCACATCCAACTGGTAGACAGGCCATCTCCTATGGCCAGCCAAGGCAAGAACAGCTCGAATAGTCGCCATACGAGTAGTGGGGGCAAAAGTGTCATGATAATCAATCCCTGGGCGCTGTGCAAAACCTTTAGCAACAAGGCGAGCCTTGTGCGTGTCCAAAGAACCATCGCTAAGGTACTTGGTCTTGATGAGGAGGGCACACGCGAATTGAAGAATGAACTTAATGTCTAATAGTGGAGGGGGAAGGCAGGTTATAAATATCAGCAAATGTTGAATATGGCCAACTTTAGGTTGGTTGGATTAGGATAAATGCATAAAATATTCCAGATGCAATGTGTAAAGAATTGATGTCTGTGTTGATAAAATGCACCCTGTCCTAGGCAATAAATGCCTGTTCGGAAATGAGGGGAATAGGCTTCTTTGAAAGAAATGCAGAGAAGTATCTCCACGTAGAATGTTTGGAACAAATAAGCTGATGGACAAATGCATTGTTACAACTCCTAATTGACTTGTTTGACTTAGATTGAGGCTCGTAGGTAGGAGATGACCATACACGATACACATGATTGAAAAACTACATTTTTTGTTGGTGGGTATCCTAGTGCGGGTTATAGGCAAATTCAATGGTGCTTAGGGTGGCCAGTTAACCCTAGATAGAGGCGAGCAAGGTCTTGATTTCCTTGACATTCCTCAAAGGAGTAGTAGTCATAGGCCTCCAAGGGAAGACATGGTAGTTGTGTTGATAAAATGCATACTACCCTAGGGAATAAATGCATGCTTAGAAATGAGGATAATAGGCTACTTGGAGTGAAAGACAAGGAAGAATCCCCACCTAAAATGTTTGAAAAAAATAAACTAATAGATAAATATACTATTAGAGCTCCTAATGTCATCATCTAACTCTGATTGAGGTTCATCGGCAAGAGATGACCATACATGATACACATGATTGCTAACAGGCACCGTAGTTTTTGATAGTGGGTATCTTAGTGCGAGTGGCAAGCAAAGTCAATGGTGTCCAGGGTTTCCTATTAGCCCTAGATAGAGGAGAGTAAGGTCTTGACTTCCTCAGCATCCTTTGGAGGAGGATTAGAGTTAGAGACTTCCAAGGGAAAACATGGCAGTTGGATCCACATATAGCTCGGTTAGACATCTAGAAGTGGCACCTGTGGATCCGGAAGGGTAGGCCTTTGGACAAGTTGGATTGGGATCTAGGAGAGTGGCTTTGATCGGCCTTAACAATTGCTTAGAAGTCAATGAGTTTCGTTTCTTTCAGATCCCATTTGGCAGGCATATATTGATGTAGGTTGACATGGATTGGGCTTCCTTATGCATTAGGCATTGGGAAAAGCATAGCATCATGGATGCTTTCTATTAGACCTTCAAGTGTTACCTTTGGGATTGTTGGCACTTGAGAAGAGTATCATACTACCTATGGCTTGTAGCACATGTGGGTCCTAGTAATTGGGCCTAGTTGCAGCAGGATGGAGTTTGCAAGTGCTGCCCATAGCAGCACATGGAGACTCTACAGTATTGTCTATGTTCATGTGAGGTCGCACAGTTGGTGTGGAGAGGAGCTTGCCACCTATTGTGTTAGAGTGGCACCCAGCTTGGGGTGCATCTCATGGGGGGCCTTCTATTGGTAGTCAATTAGGCAAGGCCACAACTTATGGTATGAGGCAGAGGTGTATGATGCAATCATCATCTAGGTAGTCTTATGTGCCATGTTAGGCTTGGAGGCTTTTCCTAGCCACTAGGTATTGGAACTTATGATGCCATGATTAGAGGTTTGGGAGATTGTTGGAAGCCTCATAGGGTGGCACATTTGGAAGGTGTGCTGCCATATAATCTTCAGTAGTGAGAGCCGCTTGGTGTGCGCTACTCTGGCAGAGCTCTAGTCGTTCATCATCCACTCCCTTTGAAGCTGCTAGGAGCAGCTGCAGGCTAGCTCTTGGCATTGTTGGGAGCTTTGGCGGCAGTTCATTTGCATGCATGTGTGTGGGGTGGCCATGGCCTGTATTCATGTTACAGGATGGCTGGTCTTGGTGGTGCTATATCCCTCCTCCATGGCTTCTAACCCCTACCAACCCCAGACCATGTTTATAGGCTTGTATATATGAGTGGTTTCTAATCTACAGACAGCTTCAGCTAGACTGTTTAGCTTTTGTGCTTCATTGTAAATTTCTTTTGAGTAATATAATTAGACACCTTTTTCCGCAAAAAAGAAAAGGCCTCTGCAACATAACATGCTCTATAGAAACATAAAAAATGGAATATCATCCTCTATAAAACTGAAAGCATTCTTAGGAATGTGGGCAAGAAATTCATCAATATTGCATCAGTGGAACTGGAGTAATCATGCATAGATATGAGAAGCATCGCCATTCACTAAACTAGTATTAGGCGTATCTGGCATAAAGCATGAAAGTAGCCTCAACTAGTGACAAACTCGTGAAAATCAGTCTGTGTACAAGTCGCTAGTGAAGTAGCCTCTCTGGCTCCTCTACTTGGTGACTCCTACCATAAAGTGTCTGTGTGCTACATATAGATGGACATACAACCATGTGGGCCTTAAACATGAAGAAAGTATCTTAATCACCCTTGCCTTAATGCTGAGATCTTCCTGGAAGCTGGACCTCCTCATATGTCTCATTTGGTGATGTTGCTGCCCTCTTACACTGCCACAAGATATAGGCAAGCTCAAGTTGTCTCAGAGATGCAGCTCTGTCCAGCTGCCGATGCTACTCTCTTTGGGTTGCTGCATCATTTGTACATGCTTAACTTGCCTTACAATTTACAAATGCATATTCCTTTGCCTGCTGTAGCTCTTTCTGGCCGTGTTGCCAACATTTCTTGGCTGCTGTGTTAGCAAATTAGTTAGCTCATGGTTGAGTTTGTACATGTGGTATAGCAGGCTGGGCACATATATATTTTAGGCATTTTATTTGCCAGCATTTGTTGTGTTTTGGCATTATTTGCAGTCGACCAGTCATATTTTTGGCATTTATTTGGCCTATATATTCTCAGGCTCCCTCCTCCACATTCATTCATCATCTGATAGTTCTTGGAGAGAGGGAGCATGTGCTAGTGCCTCCACAGCCGGTGACTCACATTACTTCTGTACGGTCTCATGTCTTGGTATATGGATTCCATTTTGCGAGCATATATCTGAGTTCTCATGTGTATTGTGTTCTTTCTTTCCCTTTGTCTTTTGTCTTGTGTTTCAGCAGTTTATTACAGCTTATGTTTATGCTTTTATTGTTGCACCACTTTTGACATGGTATCAGGACTGTTTTCACCCTTGCTGATTAGGCGGCTGCTGCGCCAACCAGATGCCTTGTTTTACCTGTTAGCTATGATCAGTCCCTGGCCGTGCAGGCAGCCGCCACGTGGCAGTCTGGTCGGACTGTACCAGTCGGCCAGCCACGTGGCGGTACAGTCGGACTGTACGAGTCGGCTCCATTTAATGCAGCCGACTTGCCTTTTTGATTGCATTCTTTTTGGCTATTTATAGCCGACGTTTTGCACATTCTTCGACACTTCTGTTTGCAAATTTCAGGCTGGAGATTCGTGTAGACTGCAGCGTACGTCGAGGTGGACAGCAGGTTGCATCATCGAGGTGGAGACACGCAGTCCCGCGCACTGCGCTCGTGTATATATCTGCATATCTTTGTACACAACACACCTTATACAGCGGATCTTCATCTTCCACTGTCTCTTTCTCTCTCTTCTCTCTGTGTTCACTCTCTCTCTTAGTCTTGGTCCCACGCTTCCGCATCATTGCACTCTGACATGGTATCAGAGCAGTGAAGAAGGGCTGATTGAGTGAAGAACCTACCTGAAGAGGAGATTCCATTGCGACACAAGGCTGCGTTTCCAGCGTTCGAGGGCGAGCGGGAGGGCTGCGCATCGCAACAAGGCTGAAGCGAGCGTGGGCGCGCGGGAAAGGAGTCCAGTTGGTGAATTTGCTGCTGTTTGCTGTTGTTTGAAGAGGAGGAAGACTATGTTTTCAGTTTTCAAGTGCAGGTTTTACTTTTTCATCGCCTCTGGCGGGTGAAGAAGGTTCGGGGCGTGGAAGAAAGAGCCCTAGCAGGCTGCGTTTTCACAGTCAGAGGGGGCTGCTTTTGCGTTTGTGCAGGCATTACAGGTGAAGATGTCTACAGAGATTGACTTGGAGTTCCAGACAATCATGGATCGGAAGGTGCCTGTCTTACCGGCTCTTCCCTCAGATCAAAAGCTCGATGGCGACAATTACCGCATCTGGCGCGTGATGATGTTGGCTATCCTTGAGTCTTACGATTTGGCGGAGCTTGTACAGGAGGAGATCGACCGGCCCTCGGTGAGAGATGTGTCCAAACTCTCTTCCGATACTCGTGCGGAGTTGGCCAAGGCCTAGTCTCACTAGGACAAACTGAATGCCCGGATTTGTTCTTTTTTTTTTTGTCTTGTACTACAGCCGTGATAGTCCACATCGAGCACTTGACGGTGGCTCGGGAGATATGGTTGGAGCTTGACCAGATGTATAACTAGATGACCCTTCTGAAGAGGGTTTCTTTGGAGGTGCAGATGCGGATCTTGTCCGTGAACAAGTCTTCTTTGTTGCGGGAGCACATCAACAAGCTTAGACAGCTTCAGATGCAGGTTCAGAATGCGGGGAAGTCGATTTCCTCCGAAGACATGGCGATTACACTTCTGTCCCAGTTGCCGCCACGATTCGGTACTTTTTACTCCGCCCTTATTGCTTCGGGGTGTGAGTCTACTCTTCGGTGGGAAGAGTTGGTTTCTATGGTCTTGGACCAAGAGGAACAACTGAAGGGAGAGCATGCTTCCAAGTCGGAAGCCTTGACAGGTCAAGCCTCTCAGAAGAAGGGGAAGGACCAAAAGAAGAAGAAGGAGGACAAGAAGTCAAAGAATCCACATGCCATATTTGTGGTAAGACCGGCCATTGGAAGAAGGATTGCCCGGACAAAGACAATAAGGACACCAACAAGGACTCGAAGGATTCTGGAGCGGTGGCTGCACCCTCATCAGCTACGTTTCTACATCTAGCAGTCATTGAGGACTCTACACCGAAGGCTTCTGATGCTGCGGTGACAGCTCCCCAGGCTCGAGAGTGGATTGTAGACAGTGGTGCCTCCCGGCACATGACACCTTCATCAGTTGGTGTTGCCCAGTTGCGACCTCCGCGTGGGCAGATTCTCATCGGAGATAGCTCTTCGGTGTCTATTGCAGGCCAAGGTGAGATGCAACTTATTCCAAATGGCCGTGGTGGTACTCATACCTTAGAGGTCTTGCATGTGCCAGGTCTAGGATATCATCTACTTTTGGTTGATAAGATTTGTTCACTTGGACTTTTGGTGGAGTTTGACAGTGATTTGGTACGAGTCCTTGATCGTGGGTCAAGGAAGGTTCTCTCATCAGGATATGAGGAGAACGGCATCTACAAATTGACGTCTTCTACCGCTCTCCCTACTCTTCTTCTTACCTCTCAGACATAGTCCGAGCTATGGCATGCTCGGTTCGGTCACCTAAACTATGCTCATCTTCGGAGGGCGTCACGTGGACAGCTTGTTCGAGGGTTGCCGGACATAGTGGTGAGCCAGCAGCCATACGTCTCTTGTATTCGTGGGAAGCAGCATAGGGATGCGATTCCCAACAAAGCTTCGCGGCGGTCTACTTCCCCGATGGAGCTTGTATCTACGGATCTTTGTGGCCCTATGAGGAACGAGTCCTTGAAAGGGAGCTCTATTTCATGTTGATCGTAGATGACTATAGCAGGATGACTTGGGCCTACTTCTTGGCGTTGAAGTCAGAGGCTTTTTCCCACTTCAAGGATTGGCTTCTCTTTGAGGAGAACCGATCGGGCCGGCGATTGAAGACCTTGCGATCTGACAAGGGTGGTGGATTTGTTTCTAATCACTTTGCTCGTTTTTGTGCAGATAAAGGTATTCACCAGGAGTTTGCTAACACCAACACTCCTCAAGAAAATGGCATTCTTGAACGGAAGAACCGAAGTGTGATCGAGATGGCGCGCACCATGATGGAGCACCGACAGACACGTCAGTTTCTATGGGCCAAGGCTGTGGCTACTGCAGTCCATATCCTTAACCGATCCCCCAGTTCGGCCGTTGATGGGATGACACCTTTTGAGGCTTACTTTGGGACTAAGCCCGATGTTTCTTATTTTAGGGTTTTTGGGTGTGATGCCTATGTTCACATTCCCAAGACTCATCGTGATAAATTTGAAGCGGCTTCTCGAAGATAGGTGTTCGTTGGCTACAGCTCTCAATCCCAAGGCTATCGCTTGTATGATCCCATAAAGCGGGATGTGTACACCAATCGAGATGTGTGGTTCGTGGAGGTTTCGGCCATAGCATCGGGTGAGGAGCATCCCGTTCTTGGAGATCTAGGGGAGAGCTGGGCTCCCGAGACAGTTCCTTTGGAGCCAGCGCCTTTTGATTCCGATTTTGTTTCCGATACAGAGTCTACTGTTCCACCGGTCACCCCTGAGGAGTTACTACCGGTGGATATCCCAGAGTCTTCAGCTGATGGAGAGCGACGAGGAGAGGTCCCGCCTCCTCCTCGTTGGGTCCCGTGACACACTCTGAGATTCAGGGATCGAGGGGGTCCCTGAGGAGTGGGGACCGCAGGATGGTCCATGGCGGTCACGGAGGCACCAGGCACATTCTACGGAGCTTGTTTGCTCTAACTATTGTTTGATGACCCGTGTTATGCAGGATCGAGAGCCCACCTCTGTGAAGGAGGCTTTACAGTCCGCACCATGGAAGAAAGCTATGGAAGCCGAGTTGGAGGCTATTGAGAGGAATGACACTTGGTACCTCGTGCCTCGCCCCTCTCATAAGAAGGTGATTGGCATCAAATGGGTCTTCAAGACCAAGTACCTTAGTGATGGTTCTTTGGACAAGCACAAGGCTCGCCTTGTTGCTAAAGGTTTTGCATAGCGCCTAGGAATTGACTATCATGATACTTTTGCCCCCACTGCTCGTATGGCGACTATTCGAGCTATTCTTGCCTTGGCTGGCCATAGAAGATGGCTTGTCTACCAATTGGATGTGAAGTCGGCCTTCCTCAATGGTGATTTGAAGGAGGAGATCTATGTAGAGCAGCCTCCTAGCTTTGGATCTTCAGATGGGCAAGTCTACAGGTTAAAGAAGGCCTTGTATGGCCTTAAGCAGGCTCAGCGTGCATGGAACGAGAAGATTGACTCGTTCCTTCAGTTAGAGTTGGGATATCGGCGTTCCAAGGCTGATCCGCAGCTTTATGTACACACTTCCGAGGCTGATTGTGTGCTTTTTGTGTTGTATGTTGACGATTTGATTGTCACAGGTGATCATGCTCAGAAGGTCAAAGAGACGAAGGCAGCTTTACATCAGGCGTTCGAGATGATGGACTTGGGTCTACTCCACTCCTTCTTGGGCCATGAGATTTATCAGTCTCAAAGGGGGATTTTCATCTCTCAGCAGAGATATGTACAGGAGCTCTTGGTTTCTTTTGCGATGGAGGATTGTCGGGGACCATTTCTACTCCTATGGATCCGAGTTGGAAGGCCACTTCACATTCAGATTCTCCCTTGGCGGATGCTTCCTGCTACTGTCAGTTGATTGGATCATTGATTTGGCTCCTCAACACTCGTGTTGATCTTTGTTTTGCTGTAGGTCTCTTGGCGGGGTTCATGAGTGAACCTTAGACGGTGCATTGGCAAGCTGCTCAGAGGATACTTCGGTATTTGAGGGGGACCTCTGACTTAGGGATTCATTATCCAAGAGGCACAGGTGGTTCAGATCTTGTACTTGCAAGTTGGAGCGACTTGGATTGGGCTGGTGATGTGGACCACAAGCGGTCTACTACAGGCTACAGGCTACTGTTTTACCTTGGGTGCAGGTGTTATCTCATGGAGTAGCAAGAAGCAGCCCACGGTAGCCCTTTCGTCTACTGAGGCGGAGTATCGGGCTGCGTCTTCCACCACATGTGAGGCTGTGTGGCTTCGGAGATTGTTGGAGGAGCTTGGCTGCCCCTAGACTCGTCCTACTTTTCTGCGATGCGACAATGAGAGTTGCATTGCCTTGGCACAGAATCCTGTTTTCCATGCCCGGACAAAGCACATAGAGATCCAGTACCACTTCATCAAGGAGAAGCTTCTAGATGAGACCATAGCTGTGAAGTACTGCAAGACGGAGGACAATCTTGCAGATTTGTTTACGAAGGCGCTTCCCCAGGCTCTACTTCGAAGACATGCCCAATCCCTCAGGCTTTTGCCCCGTCCAGGCTCTGAGAGGGGGTGTTAGCTATGATCAGTCCCTGGCCGTGCAAGCAGCCGCCATGTGGCAGTTTGGTCGGACTGTACCAGTCGGCCAGCCACGTGGTAGTACAGTCGGACTGTTGCAGCCGACCTGCCTTTTTGATCGCATTCTTTTTGTCTATTTATAGTCGACGTTCTGCACATTCTTCGACACTTCTGTTTGCAGATTTTAGGCTGGAGATTCGTGCAGACTGCAGCGTACTTCGAGGTGGACAGCAGGTTGCATCATCGAGGTGGAGACACGCAGTCCCGCACACTGCGCCTGTGTATATATCTGCATATCTTTGTATACAGCACACCTTATATAGCAGATCTTCATCTTCCACTCTCTTTCTCTCTCTCTTCTCTTTGTGTTCACTCTCTCTCTCAGTCTTGGTCCCATGCTTCTGCATCGCTGCACTCTGACATTACCCGTGTTTTTTGTTGACGTCAGCATCCGTACAGCTTGCGTGTCTGTTTCAGCTAGCGCCTGTGTATATATCTGCATATCTTTGTATACAGCACACCTTATACAGCAGATCTTCATCGTCCACTGTCTCTTTCTCTCTCTCTTCTCTCTGTGTTCACTCTCTCTCTCAGTCTTGTTCCCACGCTTCTGCATTGCTGCACTCTGACATTACCCGCGTTTTTTGTTGACGTCAGCATCCGTACAGCCTGTGTGTTTGTTTCAGCTAGCGTTTTGTGTCTCTGCATCTCCTCTTGGCTGGGCGCTTGCATTATCAGGCTGTTTTTGCTGTTTTGGCAGTTTTTGATTGATTTCTTGACTTTTTACAGCAGCTTTTGTCTTATTTTGATCAGATTTTGGGTTATTCTATATGTAAACTCTTGCTTTTTGCAATCTGTGCTCGTGTTTTGGTGTGTCTCCTCTCCAAATACCTTCTTTTCTCTACTTCTCTTCTCACTTCTCTGCAAATGGCTCCTCCATGCACATCCACTGATGACAAGCTCCATGGATCTGATTATTACACGTGGAGTGCAGTGATGAAGGCGTGGTTTATCCAGAAGCGGTTATGATAGGTGGTTGGTGGAGCTATGCCATGTCCTCAATAGCCTTCTCTTGTTTCATTTGATTTTGATGAAGACAACCATGAGGAGGCAGCGCTTACATGGGATTCAGATGATGCCCTTGCTTATTCGGCCTCACTTCGGTGTATTTCCAAAGAAGTCCTCTCAGCGGTCACCTCCTACAGGATAGCTTCAGACGTATGGTCAAAGTTGCTGTTGATGTACGAGGCTTCTTCCACCGTGAGGGCCGTTACTCTCTATGGCTAGCTCCAGCAACTGAAGTTTGAGCCCAAAGATACGATCCAATCATTCCTACTTTAAGTTACCCAACTCCAAGACCAGCTTCGCACTATGCAGTTTGCCCTATCAGAGGCACATCTTGTTGGTACAATACTCTACAAGCTTCCTCGAGAGTTTGATGGAGTGGCGAATGCTTTACGGGCGCAGACATCTACAACTCCTATTAGTTTTCTTCATATGTCCTCGATGCTACTTGAGCATGAGGCGACTTTGCGACTACAGGGCAACTTCCGTCACATTATGAAGGTTCAGGTGAGGCTCTTGTAGCTTCCAAGAGGGGTTTGAAGATGAAGAAGTCGAAGGCCCAGTGTTATCACTGTGGCAAGAAGGGCCACTTGCGAAAGGATTGTAAAGAGTTAGTGGCTTCTAGGAAGACAAAGAAGCAGAAGACGAAGCGGGATGCGGACTCCTTCGATGAGTCACCATTTGCCTCAGATTTCGACTCAAATCCTTTGGCCAAGGCGAAGCCCAAGGCGCAGAAGGGATCCTCTTCTTCAGATTGTGGGAAGGGCTTGGTGGCCCCTTCCTCAGTTGCTTTCTAGTGGTGGTGATGAGGTCATCCCTCACGATTCTCCAGTGCCAGAGTGGGAGTGTGAGAGGGTGTTGAGATGGGGCAGCTGTGCCTCGTCTATATTTCTATACAGATGCACAGGATCCAGAGAGTGACATCCCTGACGCATTGACCGAAGTCTGGCAGGTACAAAGCCTGGAGCTGGGATTGACATCCAGGTTCATGATGGGCTGGTTACGTGACACAGAGCGGGTGGCTTTTGTTTGGAGCTCACATGAGGGGACACTTTGGCAGTCTGGCAAAAGAAGGGGAATCCATGGTTATTTATGTGCTGCGACATTGGTGACAGGTTGGTCACGTGTGCTATATCATAGGCATTGTTGACAGACATTGAGAGCTGCTATGATCTTCTTTATCGTCAGGAGCTGGTATGATCGACATCGACATCAAGTTCTCTCCGAGGCACCTTAGTGGTGGCTTGCGCACCCACTACTTGGGTATCCATGGTTCTACTATGATGGACATTGTTGTATGCACTATGATGCAACATTATCATTGTATATTGTATTGTATCAGATCACCCATGATCTGAGAGAGGGTGTTAGCCAGTTCATGGTTGAGTCTGTACATGTGGTACAACAACAGGCTGGGCACATAGATATTTTAGGCATTTTATTTGCCATCATTTATTGTGTTTTGGCATTATTTGCAGCCAATTGGCCAGCATTGAATGCTGGCCGACCAGTCATATTTTTGGCATTGATTTGGCCTATATATTCTCAGACTCCCTCCTCCACATTCATTCATCACCTGACAGTTTTTGGAGAGAGGGAGCATGTGCTAGTGCCTCCACAGCCGGTGACTCACATTGCTTCCATACTGTCTCATGTCTTGGTATATGGATTCCATTTCCCGAGCATACATCTGAGTTCTCATCTGTACTGTGTTCTCTCTCCCTTTCTCTTTTGTCTTGTGTTTCAACAGTTTATTACAGCTTATGTTTACGCTTCCATTGCTGCACCACTTCTGACATGTTGCAACTTCTTCCTGCTCCTCTGTGGCTGCTTTAACTCTTTAAGGCTTCTTCTCTCAGGCTGCTCCAAGTGGTTTCTCAAAAGTCCCGAACTTGTGAATACAAATACACAAATTGATTAAGAGGGGTGGAAATACCTCAAATTGTGAAGCCAAAAGTCATCTTTAATTCTTGCTATATCACAGAACTTCATAAGTCACCTGAAACATTCACCTAATACCAAACATGCGCTACATAAGTCTACCAATTGACATGAGTTATTCACCATTTAAGGCACACTGAATATTGCCTGTTGTGGTTCACATAAGTAATGGAAGTTGTCTTGACTTCTTAAACTTTGTAAACCTTTGTTAATATTTGAAAAGGCTTCACCAGTTTTGTTCTTTATGTTGACTTGTAAAGAACGGAAAGATTGTCAATGTACATAACATGCATATAGGCAGTATGTGCCTTAATGACACAACAGTATCAAATTCAAAAATGAGTGATGGATCGTCAAACAATCATAACAGAAGTTCAGAACGGTAAAATCTTCAACTGTTGCCCTCATAAAAAATTCGGAAAAAGCAACGGCCTTGATTAGACAGTGTTGTCCTGCATAAGAGACCCAACATGCCCTATAAAGAAAAAAAATTTCAGCCCTTTGTGTTGATGTATTTGTCATATAGTAGAACAAAAGTGTGCTTACATTTGCAAATGGGACAGTTCCAGAGTTTATTGACCTTTAACTGTTTGGCTTTTTTGTTACTTGAAGGTTTATTTTACTTTAAGCTTATTATACTTTGCTATACAGGTCCAAAATTGTGTTCGAAACATCAGGTGTTCTTTTGGAGGAATTGAGATGCGAAGGTGTCAAGATTCTCTCTCGTTTCAAAGTGATAATTTTGGATGAAGTCCATGAAAGGTCCATTGAGTCAGATTTGGCGCTTACATGTATCAAACTGTTCATGCAGAAAAATGCCAATATAAGGTAATTTTTAGTGATGAGACTCTGCTAGCTTGAGTATGCGTTGAAAATAAGCATTTTCGTTTTCATAAAGTGTTAGTTCAGCTTAAAGTGATGTATAAATATTTCAAGTTTGAAAAGTTCCATTTAATTTATTCTTACTGAGATGTAGAGTTATGTACAACCAGACTTGTTTTCTACATTGCTTTAGAGAACACAAATTGGGTTGAGAAATTGTCTTTCCATGGCATTCTACCAGGAATAAAAACCTCTTCAAATAAGTCAATGAAGTTTCCCTTGTACCCCATACATAGGATCTTACCATTTATTTTTTGCATCCTCTTGTGGAATGATTCCACAGAGCTCTGACCTCTCATGGTATTGCTTCCATTTATCCAATTATACAGACTAGCATTAATAGTAGTAACAAAGTTTGAGGGAGTGGCAAGGGAGAAAGGGAGGGAGGGACAGGAGAGAGACATACTAATGCCTAATGAAGGCCAAAATGACCCAGGAGACCAAATGATATAGAAACCTGGTTCATTGCTCATCTATTAGGAAATAAACAAAAGAAACAACAAGTACTAACAGCTCTTGACTTTCCTCCTATCTGTCAAGTGTTACCGGTGTTGTGGTGCGGTGCATACACTCACGAAAAACTCGTGAGGATTACCGTTTCATAGGATTTCAATGCTCTTAGTCAATGCCATGTTAACCTTTTGTTTTGCCATTCTTCCATTCTTGTAAGTGCTTGTATCCAAAGATGATGCCAAAAGATTCCGTGTATGTGACTGGATGTCAAGCTTGTGTAATTGATAGTGTCCAATGAATGCCTAGCAAAGTCAAAAGTAGGAGATCAGGATTGAAGACAAGCTTCAGTATGAACAGGGCTGGAAGTTAGTGGATTAAGTGGAGGCCAAAGAGGTGCAAGTTATTTGCTATCTTATCAAATCCAATCTTTCAAAACCTCCCTTCCAAAACATTACGGATCTCAACAATCATGGTGGCCTGATTGAGGCAGGAAGAACCTATCTTTCTATGGAGTTTGACACATACTTGCACCTCTCCATGGCTCAAACAAATGCAAGTCTATCCAACTAGGGAGGTGAGTAGTAGAGTCTATGTTGGAAAGTTTTCTGCAGATGGCTCTCTTTTTGTTGGTGGATTTCAGGTGCCCTATAAAAATCTTATATTCTCCCAAAACGACATCACTTTACAATGCTTTATCAAAGAAGTATGCACGTAGTTACTTTCCTTTGTGGTCAACTAATAGGAGCGTCATATCCGTATATATAATGTGGATCAAGGATGGACTATTCGGAAGGACATTCTTTCATGACAGCTTTGATGGACAGTAACTGATAGTGCCCATGCCATGGTAAAAAGGGGGAGTGCCTAAGGCAAAAAGCAAGAGAATCATGGGGTAAAGCTCAAAGGCTTTAGGGAAAAAAGAAGCGTGAAGAAGAGGAATGCTGTGTGGGAGCCCGTAAATTCTGCACCTCCAAGGATGTTGACCCCAAGATCAGAGCTGCCAGGCTACTTGCAAGAACTGCATGATGAGGAGTAGGATCTAGAAAGGGTAGACAAGCTACAAAGCGAGGAAGGGCAGGCTTCTCCTTCAACTAAACAGGGCTGAATTAGAACAGGTTATGCAGTCCACTAATTTGGGATAGATCTGGACAGGTCTGGGAGATCAAATTAGGGACATTGATGCAATGAACAGCAAGGCCATTGGAAAGCAAACAAAAAGCTTGGGTCTTGGAAGGCTAAATGGGAAATCAGGAGGATCTAAAGCATGAAGATCAGGGGTGAACTGAATTTACTGTTATAAAAGAGGGATCTTTATGACTTAGAGGATCCTGCACAATTTGACAATCAAGCTTCTGGTGTACTGGTGAAACCAGCCTTCCTTCTGTGGATGGGTGGTAAATCCCTGATTACAACTTAATTACAGCAGCAAACAATTAATGCAAATCTAAAAATACAAATTTACCTATTGATCTTAGACAATGCACACCCGATTGACCCCAAAATTGGCGTCCCTTTCGGTATTTCTTTAGCTTTATTGAAGAAGAAGTTGATTTACAATGGGATTCTCCCAATCCCTTTCGGTATTCCAACTCCCCTTGCCGTTCAAAATCACCCGCAAGTCTTTAATCTGATTTGCCCCTTGATTCGGGCAATCAATTGGCCTTCACCCGCTTTGATGGAGATGGAAAATGCCCCAAATTCAATTATTTTATGGTCCCTCCACTTGAATAGGCTAAAAATAGCTTCAGCCTTGTTGAATCCAAGTCTTGGAGCTTTCAATTTTTGGCATGATTCTCAAGGCTGTTGCTAACCCCTAATTTCTGTTGCAGATTAGGGTTTACAGTAGAGAAATCTGAAATTTCTCAACCTCCAAGGGTCCAAATGCTGAGATCTTCGAAGCAAGGTAGTGAAATGGCTGGGAGATGAGAGGGAAAGCTGTAGAGAGAGAAAATTCAGAGTTTTGTCTCGAAGAATGACTGAAAATCAGTCAAATGCAGCTGTTGCCCTACCATAACAGCATGTAGATGCAAAGTATTGAAGAAAATCAGTCATTTACTGTGGCTGCCCTGTCTCAACAGCTTGCAGATGTTGTCACTTGTTGTTGATTGGTCTTCTTCTGCCCTTGGGTGCCTCAGAAGGTCCTCCAATGGTTGTAAATCAGACCAGCAACATCTCCTCCCTCTCTCTTTTAGACTAAATATACTAAAAATGCCTCTCTCCAGCCTCGAAAGACGTTTTTCAATCTTGCATGGACATTTTAGACAAGTGAGAGCCTTCCCAAATGGTTTTTCCAGCACTATCCATAATTAAATATTAATTTTCAGTCTTTAAATACTGAATCTAATAATTATATCGGTGCCCTGAAAAATAATTTGACTGGCCAATAATTAAATTGGCTAGGCAACTTTCATTTCGGAGTGTCTCTACGCCATCTTTGACCATCAGATTGGCATTAGGTACCATTAAACGCCACTTCTCTAGTGTCACCAATTGACACTTATGGCCAGATGAATGACCTAGGCCAACAACTAGCACTAGATATCACCAAATACCTGTGCGGTATAACTTGTATCAACTTTTGCCTTTGACATCGCATGAATTCTTCAGGTCTCGGGCTTATATATTTACTTTAACCTAAGTTGCACCTCAGATGTGCAACATTTACTCAATCATGTGATTAAAAATTAATCCATATGTTAAGTGAGGTTTAAAAAATGCATGCCCTCATGACAACCGGATAGGATTGAAGTAAAAGTACAATATCTTGGGTGTCTTTAGCTTAGAAAGGCTCGCTCGGGAGTTCTAAATAGGAATACAGATTACATGTTTGGGAGACCTACTATTGTAGGTGGAAAGTAAGAGATCGGGATTGCTGTAAATTGGAACTTGATAGGGAATTGAGAGAGAGCTTTGGATTGGGCTAATACCTAGAAGTCTAAATTGCTTCCGGGTGATCTATGGGGCATTGTAATACAAAGTTTTTTTGCTATAGTGAGGTTTCTCAAGATACATAGAGTGGGCAAGCCATATAGTCTTGTCAGAGTATTGCTCAAGCCATCACCTTGAATAGAGTGTTTAAATCCAAAGAGTCTTGTTGCAATGTAAGAGCTTCTACTTGATAAAACATAGAGTCTTTTTGCTGTCTATTGCTCTTGCTCCTGTCTTGTCTATTTCTTTTGAACCTCTGTCATTTACGGCTTGTCGCTTATCTTCCGTGAACTGGATGTGAAAGCTGTTAGATGGATTGCTGGCATGGGTGATGCAATGGGTTCTAGTTCTTTTACAAGGTCTAGTGATGATATGAGGCAGGTGTTATTGCTACTACGACAGCAGTACCAACAAGAACAATGGTGGAAAGACTCAAATAAGCTTGAGTTTGTGGCTATAAATGGTTTGCAGGTAGTTGAGCATAAATCATTGTAGTTTAATGGGTATAATGTATCGGCTTACTTGTAGTTGTATGCATCAAAAATGGATTTTTTGGGATTTCATAGTATACATGGAGTCGCGGCTTGTTGGGCAAGAAATCTAAGAGTAAATTTTAGCCTTGTATAGGCAAGATTCAGATTGGGCAGAGTTTAAAAGGCTTTGAGAGAGGAGTCTTTTCTGGAAGATATTGGTTTGGTTACATGCATGACATTTATGGATTGGATAGAGAAACCTAACAAAGGTCTTGCAACTATTGCATTGATGCAAGAATTTGAGAGCAAGTATGTAGAGTTGGATGCTGTTAAGCAGCATGCTCTAGAAGGTCAGAAGGCTGAATTGTTTTTGAAGGCCGTAGATTTTTCCTTGCAAGAAAGGTAGGGGGATTGGCAATAGAGACGGGGTTGAAAACAGATTGGTCACATGTAGTTAATGCTGCTAATAGGATTGCTAAGAGGGAAAGAATGAAATGGAGATTGCATGTAGGGGCCATGGTTGCTGCCTCTAGCGAAGAATCTGCAAGGAAACCACTTGTACCTGTCTGTACTTGTTGTTCCAATAGTGAAAGAAGATGCTTTGAATGAGATAGTGAAGGGAATGCGTGACCTACAGTTGAAGGTTACAAAGTTGGATGAAAAGGTGGAAGAAAGAGGGAGGGCAGCAGCCTCGAGACCTACCCAAGAGGGGTTTGTGTGTAGGTGTATAGGTGTATATGGTGTAACAGTCCTTAGCATGAGAGACGTGTTTGTGCTTTCTATGGTGATGTATTGACCATAGGTTTAATCTTTTGGAAGGATGGTAAGATCCATTCAAAAGAAACAGGTTTCCCTCTTGAGCAAAGGCAGCATGTAGAAGCTTCTTGATAAAATGATAGCAAGAAATGCATTTGCAGCTGTAGATGCTGCCACCTATGGTTTACAAATTGAGAAATCTCCTGGCAAATGTATGGATGTCATTAAGGTTGAAACTTGGACACGTGCCTTGATTTTGCAGAGAAAGGGAAGGTTTTCTAGGCTTGATCTGATAGGTACTAGTTAGAGTAAATGGGGTATGATAGGTTGGGATGCTCCGGTGGACTCTTTTTCAGCCTATGTATACTTGGAAAAAGCTCAAAATACCGATGTAATTGTGAAAGAAAAGAGGAAGAGAGATGAGAATGAGGCAGGTACCTCAAAGAGGATGATAGGGGTAAAGCAGAATAGCAAAAGGTAGCTGAGAAGGTCACTTGTAAATATATAATAGAAGATGTAGTGCGGGGTAAGAAACAGGAAGAAAAGAAAAAAGGGTGAGAAGCTTGGGTATAAATTGCAGTCGTACATAGAGACTATAATTGATATCAAGAAAGTGCTTGAGTGGATCCTTAATTGTAGGGTGGAGTTTATGCTTGGTGAGCTGTTAGGGATTGCCAAGTGCAAATTTCATGATGAAATCACAGTTATTGTTATGAAAAAGAGGCAGTTTTTGGAAGAGACCACTCAAGCACTGATGCAAGTTGAAGAGGGGATGGATTTGCAAAGGATACAATTGGATTTTGATGATGAATCCATTGCTGTTTTAAAGCATGCTGAGGCTGAAAATGAAGAAAAATGAGGGTGTAAAAGTCGATATACTGAAAATGAGGGTGTAAAAGTCGATATACTGGTTGAAATGTTATTGGTAATAACACTATTCATGGCGCTGTTATGTAGCTATAGTTTGATGATGATGAGGCTTTCAGATTCGTTCCTAGAGGCCACTATTTACACACACATTGGGCTGGACTCTGGAGCCATTACAAAGACTAGTGAAAATGGGGGAGTAAGAGACCCTATGCATTGCATTACTTGATTATGGGTTCGAAATAAATGTCATGACACGTAGTGTATGTGAGAATGGTGGTTGGCCAGTTGATGTAGACCATGGCTGGAGAATGTGGGCTGCAAATAACTCCTTTGGAGAGCTTTATGCTGCATGCCCAAACATGTGGGTGATTATTGGGGATATATAGGAGGCCAACACTCTTTTGTTTAAGATACATGCAATTATCTGGTTATATTGGGATAACCATACATCATAGCTGTGAGAATGGAGGCTAAAGTACTTGATGATGGTTTAGCATATGCTTGTGTTAGGAGCAGAAATGGTAGAAGAGTAGCACAGTTCTTGACGTGTGTGAATCATGTACAAAATAGAGAAACTCTTAGGGATTACCTAGTGCCATCAAATGCCGAGGAATTTAAGGGTTTTTAGAAGGCATTGCTGTAATGGGAGATTATGGTAGTGTTACTTGGGGGATATTCTTGCCTCTTGTTGAAGGAAAAAAATGTTTTTATTGTTGATTTTCATGTATGGACAGGAAACAGTTGGGGAAGATTCAAGGGGGTTGAGACTATGTGTAGGGTTAAAAGGATGTATATAGGGAAAGCTGAAAAAGAGCTTATAAAACATGATGTTTTGGATGAAGATGAATGCATTTCAGGGATGTTTGATGGGCTGATCTTTGCAAATGCTATGGCTGAAATTGCTGCAGTAATTTATGCAAAAACTATGGTTGAAAATTATGTCTTACAAATATGCACCTTGGATATGTTTGAAGTCATAAAAGAGTTTGCTCACCAAGAATGTAAATTTCAACAAGAATGGGTTGAAGCGGTTGTGGAGATGAAGTATAAGATAGTTGATAAAGTTAAGCTGGTTACTATGCCTTTACCCCCTGGTAGTGATGGGATGTATGAGATAGTGTCAAAACATCCAAGTTAGAGAGATCTAAGGGATGTTGGGTATAAGCTTATTGCAAAGACATTGAAGAATTGAAGGTTGGGTGTGATGGGCTTCTCTTGCCAATAGAAAGGGATTATTTTATGAAGACGTTATCAAAGCATGGGAAGGCTTTCGCATTTCAGCTTGCTGAAATTGGTTGTGTTGACCCAAGTATTGTGGCCTCAATGGTGATTTTTACAGTCTTGCATGTTCCGTGGAATTTGAGGTCAATTCCTGTGCCTTAGCCTATTTGTCGGAATTGATGGAGTTATTAAGTGAGAAGATCAGTATGAAAATTTTGGAGCCGTTCTCACCTCCATATTCAAATCGTTGGTTTACTGTGCCTAAGAAAAATGATGCATTGCGGTTCATTTGAGATATGTAGTTAGTCAATATAGTGTAATAAGGAATGTTGGTGTAGGGCTTAGGATAAAAAATTTGGAGCCATCCTCAACTCCATATTCAAATCGTTGGTTTACAGTGCCTAAAAAAAATGGTGCATTGTTGTAGAGGGAGCTCACGCTCAACCGCCAAGACTCACGGACTGCTTATTGTTTCAAGCGTTTTAAGCGAGCTCTAATGGCTATCTCTCACCTAGCTGATGCGCCTTCGAACCTACGAGTGTAATGAGCTTACCTCGATGCCGAAATGAGTTGCCTCCTCCCTCGCACACACCGGTAGTTCCACGGTCTTAGATGCTAGCTCAAGCATCCTCAAGCCTCTTGCATTGAACTCCATCCACCATGGCAGCACGTGTGCGAGAAAAGAGAAGAGAAGAGGAGAAGAAGAGAAGAGGAGATGGTGAAGAGCTTCACCCTCTCGATCCCTCAATTCCACACACTCACTCTCTTACACTCGCACATTTCCTCTCTCAAGAGCACACACACAAGCAAGGTGAAGAGAAGAAGAGAGGACTCTTGTTAGCCACACACCAAAGAATGAGCTTCCATTCACTTTTTGAACTTCATATACAAGCCCTAAAATCCCACGGGCACCCATCCCTTTTTACATGATTTGCCATTGTGGCAAGGTCATTTTTCCTATTTCTCTCTTCTTGCCTCATGCCTTAAGCTTACACTCGTCTATTCTTTTACAAATGGCATACGAGGTAGCCTGGCGCTCTTTTACAAGATTTTTTAGAGTTTTTTGAGGTGCTTTCCATTTAAAATTACGCTTTTTGCCTTAGCTTAGCTTTAGGGGCCGCCTTTGCGTCTTTACTTTTTTTCTGTCATTTTTCCGCTCTTTGCTTCATATTTCCGCCATCTCGAATTGAGATTAACAATTGTGGTTTATTCAAGATATGAAGCTGATTAACAAAGTAACAATAAGGAATGTTGGTGTAGGGTGTGTAGTAGATGAGTTTGTAGAGGCATTTGTTGGAAGGGCTATTCATTCATTGGGGGATTTGTACTTAGGTTATGATCAGTTTCAATCGACAGTGAAAAGTAGAGATATCAGTACCATGAAGACGCCATTGGAATTAGTTTGGATGTGTATCCTCCCACAGGGGTGATAAACTCTGTAGCTCACATGATGAATGCAATGAATTAACTTTTGAGAGATTACATATCGCATCTTACTATGCCATTTCTTGATGATGTGCCGGTTAAGGGTTGTGCTGTGGATGAAAAGAATGAGGAGTAGGATGAAAATGGCTATAGGTTGTTTGTTGCTAGGTATATTGTTGTATGCGAAAAGATTTTGGCTTGGTTAGAGGAAGTACATTTAACTCCATTGGGTCAAAAGTCTGTATTTGGGGTTGAGGAGGTGTTGATTGTAGGTCACATGTGTGGACCCTATGGCAGGGAGACCTCATTGGCAAAGATTGATGGCATTGATAGGTTGCAAAATACTTGCTCTAGTGTGTTAGAGGTCAGGAGGATTTTAGGTGAATGCATTTTTTAATCTCATATGGATTCCTCACTTTGCACGTGGCTGGTGATCTCTATCAGCTATTAAGGAAAGGGCAGAAGTTCCATTGGGAAAAGAAGCACATTAAAGCTATGAAAAAGTTGAAGAGGTTATTGAAGTCTGCATCAACTTTGAGGAGGGCGGATTACTGAAAAGAAAGATCTACTATCTTTACAGTTGACACAAGCCCAATTAGCATTGGGTGGGCGATTGGATAGGATGATGAAGAGGGTAATAGGCATGCCATCAGATTTGGTGTGAAGGTACTGAATGGGAGGCAAAAAAGGAGGTACCCACAAGAGAGAGTTAGGGGGGTTGTAATAGCCCTCAAGTGCGATCGAGAGTGCTTTATTGGTGCACCTATGGTTATACAAACGGATTGCTTATGGTTGTTTGGGACGATTGCTAATTGTACAAATCCGGATATTGCCATGCTATGGTGGACTGCTTGCATAAAGTCACATAATCTTGAGTTGCAGCACATTGCAGGGAGTAGTAATTTAGTTGCTGACATGTTATCAAGAGCACATTTTGAGGATGAAGAGGGGATGATGAAAGATGAAGAGGAGGGTGATTTTGCCACTGAAAATGCATGTCTTACTGTAAGAACTGGAGTGGTAGCTACTGTAATTGCAGGTACAACTGGCATAAATGCAAGTGCAGCTGTCATAAATACAAGCCTCAAGGACAGCATTAAATGCAGCAAGTGCAATAAGTAGACTGACTTGGAGTGCTACTGTAACAGTGAATTGAGTAGCAAATAAAGTGTATTCAGCAATTGACAAAGCTTGGACAGCAGGAAGAAAACGTTATAGGTGTTATGTTTCAACCATGGAGCTGTTTTTGAAGTACTTATATACAAGTGAATGGTTGAAAATAGGGCAGTATCTCAGCACACAGGCCTAGAAATATGAGTGGTCAAAAGAGGAGTACAAAAGGATTAAAATAAAGGCATATGGGTTCTTCGATGGTGGATATCTTTGGAAGTATGCAAAAAAGAAGAAATGGGCTCCATTGTGAGTCATCAGTGATAGAGCTACGCAGTTGTGAGTAATGCAAGAGTTTCATGAGAGTCTTTGGGCTAGCCGTAGAGGTATTTGGGGTACATTTGAGAATATCAAAGAAATATATTAGTGGCACGGGATGTACAAGGACATTGCACACTTTGTGGAATCATGCAATACTTGCCAAATGTACTTAGTTGTGAAACATTGAGATGGGTTGCAGCTAACCTATCCTTTGTCGCTTTATTACAAATGGATAGTAGATTTGGTCACTATGTCTATAGGACTCCGGAAAATGAGATACCTTGTGCTTGTGCATGAAGAATTGACAAATCAGGTGGAGGGAAGTTCTCTAAGCAATAAGGCTACACAGGTTATATGTAGGAGTAGGTGCCCCCTCTAAGGCTGGAGGTAAAGGGGTCCCCTTTGAAGGTGAAGAAGAAGTAGGAGTAGGAGCCCTCTCGGAGAGTGAAGAGAGATCATCCCTTGATGAACCCCCCTCTAAGATAGATAGGGAATCCGAAAACTCATGGATCACAGACTTTGTATCATCTGATGTTGAAGAAAGTGCCGTCGGGTGTGCCGAAGAAGGTATCGGGGTGGTGAAGAATTCCCAGAGGTGGCCTCTCGAAAACCTGAGTAGGTGAGGGTGAAGGGTGGGGCTCAGACTGAGCAATGAGTGAGCAACAATCGCTACTTCTCAAAGGGGTGGACCGGAAGGCGAAGAAGAGGGAGTCGAGCAATCATTGTCTCTCGAAGGAGCGGACTGACGAGGAGACGGTATCAAACAATTACTCTCTCTCGATGGAGCGGACTATAGAACCGCGGGCCGTGGGAGCCACTGTACGTGAAAATAGGTGGGAGAAAACTGCCGCTGGTATTGTGACGATCTCCAAGAGGTCGTAGCATCAATCGATCCTCCATGTGCTCGAAAGGACTTAGTGTGCATCGTATGCGTCTTATTGCCTTGAGCATAGTACTCTGGTAGCCAATGCAGAACGATCTTTGTGGCCTAGAAAGGAGAGGTGATACAAGGAGTGCTTGGGGAAAGACCCATATACTCCGGTGGGGTAGGGAGCAAAGGTTGAAGGCGGCAAGCAGCGGTGGTGTGTTTGGTGATGCCACAATAGGAGCACCCAGTGGTCTATCCATCTGCCTGTGGAGAAGTCATAGCAGTGGAGTGTCAACCTGTAAAAGGGAGGGAGGGTGGGAGAAGAGGAGAAGGATATCTCCCAATAATGTAGCATAAGATGGGGGTAGTCATAAGAAGATGCCAAAGCCGCAGCTTGTCTTTGCCTTCTCTGATGATGCATAGGATCTTTGAAGCTCTCTGAGCATCTTCGGCTCTGATACCATGTCAAAAGATGACATACCAGCGAGACAGTAGGGTTTGCGGGGAGGAACACAGAGTGAACTCAGCAAACATGGAGAAGAGAAGAGAAGAGAGAAGAAACTCTGATGAATGGAATGATGAAGTTCTCAATCATGGAGGGAATGCGATACAAGGGAACAAGGGTGCCATAGCACAAGGAAGATGATGAAGACAGCCACGAACCACGAACCGCAATGTCCTCTTGAAGGGGTGTGAGGGGCAGTAGAGAGGCTGGAGAGAAGAGGTGACGGACTGAATGAATCAGCTGTAAAGAATGGGTGAGAGAGTGGCCTATAAATAGGCATTTTCAGTCTAGGATGGCGCTCCTTTTTGGGGCTGCAAACCCTAAACTCAAAACGTAGAAACGCAAAAATGCAAGGTGCGGGTGAAGGGTCTCTCAACAGTGCCTAGAAGCACTACTGTCAAACAACAATGTGTTTCCATTCTTAGTAGAGCTAAATGCTCTATCAACCCAAGAAGAGTCATAATTGCATGTGTAAAAACAATAGTCCGTGTCTGCAACAAAGCATGCGGACTCAGTAAGCAGTGGAAGGTGCGTCAGAAACAGACATCCTTGACTCTTTTTCTTCTCCTTTGCTATGTGCTTTCTACATTCTGTGATGTAGTGTCCTGGCTTCTTGTAATACTGGTACTTGCCCTTCTTGGCTTGCATGGCCCCCTTGTTTCTTGCTGCCTTGTGAAGTACCTGAAGTCCCAGAGCTCTGTGGAGCATTTTTAGCTTGGTTGCCCTTGCCCTTTTGCCTTGCCATAAAAGCTTGCTCAGAGGCTATATACCACTATTCTTTCTTATCTGCTCTTCTTCTAAGAGCAAACTGACCAATTGAAGGAAAGAAAGTGGCTATGGGAAAATCCTCATAGTGAGGTTCAAGGCCATATGAAAGGGTAAATATGAGGGCGGCAATGAATTCAAAGTGGTAGATATCAACAATGAATTTGAGTAGTACTCATCTACATTCATAAGCTGCTTACGCAAGTCCTGAATTTTATTTAGATGATCCTGCATAGAATCACCCTCATTGATCTTCACAGGCTCAAGCTCTTTCTTCAAGAAACGGCCAGGGCCGGGAGCCAGAGGTGGAAGTGTTGAAGGTTGGCACTGAGGATGGCTAGACTAGGACCTAGAGGTGGATGCACTGCCTGTGAAATGACGGGCGATGAGAGCTAGGGAGTAGGCGAGTGCTACTAGAGGAGCGAACGCAATAGGTAGGGGGCATTGTAGGTAAATGTGTTGCTTGTTAGGTCGCGCTAGGAGCTGGCATCGTTAGGTAGACTGTGTGTTGCAAAGGGTTGCAGGGACAAGTCTCAGGGAGTTGTCGGGTGGCACGTGTAGTGACGGAAGTGCCGCTGGCAAAGGCGCTGCGCAGATATACCTAACCGGCAGGGAGCGTCGGTGATTGGTGAGGGCGCTACCTAGGGCGCAATTGGAGTTGACGCATAGGAAGCACTGCCCTGACTGGCAACACAACTGGAGTTGACGACTGGTGGTATTGGTGTTGCTGGGGCTTAATGCCAAGAACCTAGCGGCTTAGTTGGTGGCAGCTTGGAGTTGAGCTAAGCAGAGTGTAGCTTTGATACCAAATGTGAGAGGTGAGAGGATGCACAAGGATCGAAGTTCAAGCTCAGCTTGCAAGTATAGTTGATAGTGAACAGAGTGTGATAGCATGATATCCAATGCAATAATCTAAGAGTGTAAGGTGCAAGTATAAAGTACAACCCTTAAACCTTAGGGTTGTAAGAGGGTGTTCACACCCGAAGGGCATAAAACATGATATGTGTCCAAACTCTATAGCATAGACACATAAAATAAAAGAAAATAAATTTGGGGGAAAAAAGCTCTCGTAAGGAGAGTAAAAAGTGCCCCAGTGTCCTATTGAGAATCACTAACACTTCTCTGTGAGCGTAGGCGTGAGTCAAACTCAACATGGACTAACCACTATGTAACTCGGGATGAGACCCGTTGCATCAAATTGGATCATGAGCTCCAAAATTTTAAAATCATAGACAAGGATGACTTGAAAGTCAAGTTGATTGAGTATGAGTGTCTTCTTGCTGAGTTTTCAACCACTGGGGCTCCTAAGTTCTTTGATGATTAGGTTACCTTGTTTCTTTACAAGTTGCCAAGAAAATGCAACAGGTGATTTTACAGCCTTAGATGCTCACATTTTGAGATTGAGTGTCAGCTGTTGCGTTACGTACGGTTGTTCGATCAATTTTATAACATGTCTTCGAAAGAGGGGGTTCTTGTTGTATCTTCTTAGAAGGGGCCATAAGGCAAGGATAAACTAACTTCCAATCCAAATCAAAATCAAAACAAGGCTAGTGAATCACACGGGATTCACACAATCAACTCTCAAACCTTGATGGTAGAACGTGTCTAAGAAGAATCGGTATTATTAACATTGTCAAAAGATTGGCCATTATGATGATGAGTATCAATCTAAGGTAAGAGGTACACAACCAAAATCAAAGAATTAGATCCTTGCACCCCAATCGCATAACCTCTAGCAGGGTGGTAGTAACCCCTAGCAGGGGCAATGGTTTCCCACTTGGCAAAGCTACTGAATGGACAAGTTCACCCCAAGCTGGAGGACACAATAGATATCATTCAGCAAAGCTAAATCCGGACCTTGGTTAGTGGAAAAACAATTGCGACCCTAGGTCAGAATCTTAACCGAGGAGTTGTTCCTATGCACTCTCTCTCGGCTGCAAGGGCTCGAGAAGTGAAAATGTCCTCTATAGGAGTTATATGATGGTAGCTCTGCTATCCACGAGTCATACATGTATTGATGATGTGCTTGGTTGTGACATGTGGGCCTCTACAGTAGTTACATAATCGTGAGGCATCTTGCAGATGTGAACAAGACTGGCATTCGATATCTCTAAGGAGACAATGTGGGCCTATGTAAACCAGTCAGACAAACCCTCTAGAGTTAAGTAGTTCACCGACTGTGATGGTTGACCGGTGGCAATGTGAATTTGCTGTTTTTTTAAACCAGTGTCCAATTGTGGTGGTTCCTAAAAAGACTCAAAGGCATGTTTTGGTTGGCCTGTTGTTTCTCACTTTAGAGTCTTCAATAGTCGTGCTTATACGCACACCCTAGATGACAAGATAAGAAAGCTCACACCTGAGCAAATCTCTTGAGCTTTGTGGACTATTCTTTCGAAGCGAAAGCCTATCATATGTTCGATCCTTTGATGAATAAGGTGATCATCAGCAGGGATGTTGTCTTGGATGAGAGGGACATCATACAGTCTTTTGCACCGCACTCTGTGTCCTTACCTCCACTTATATCCTATGAGATCGTGCCTTCTGAGCTAGGTCTATTGCTTGCTCTTAACCTTCTTGTAGATACTTCAGCTCCTAGGGTCACTCTACGAGACCCATTACCTTACTAGTATGAACAAACCATGTGGGATTCGAGGATCCTTTCATTGGATTCCACTTCGGACGGTCCTAGAAGGTGAGCTCAGCTCGCTCCTTAGGCTTCATATGCATCGTTGTTTACAGTTGATTACATTGCATATTTTGAATTGGACAGTTCGTAGAAGGTTCTTCAAGATGCCTGTGGTGTAAGGCCATGGAGAAGGAAGTGGATAGTATCAACCGAAATGGGACTTGGACCTTGGTGGATTGTCCTCGTCACAAGTTGGTCATAAAGACAGTGGATTTTTAGAACCAAGCTAAAGACTGATGGTACTTTGAACAAATACAAGGCTCGCCTTGTAGTGCAAGGTTTCAAGCTAAGGCATGGCATTGACTATGACGAAACCTTTGCACTTACTGCTTGCTTGATATCATTTCGTTTGTTGGTTGCGCTCATTGCTCACGATGGTTGGCCGATCTATTAGATGGACGTCAAAAGTGCTTTTTTGAAAATTATTTGGCGGAGGAAGTCCATGTGGAGCAGCCTCTTGGCTTTACTTTTGTTGATCGGAATGATAAAGTATTTTACTTGTGGAAAGCTCTTTATGGGCTGAAGCAATCGCTAAGGTCTTGTTACCATAGGATGGACAAGTTCTTATAGGCTCATGGATACCATTCGATCCTCTATGATCCAAATCTATATGTACGCACCACTAGCGTAGAGGTTAGCTATATCTTGTTGTACGTTGACGATATACTCCTCACTGACTCAAATTCTACGGCCATATCAGAAATCAAGGCACAACTTTGTGCTACAATTTAAGATGAGCGACTTAGGTTCATTGTCTTATTTTTTAGGGATGGAGATTGTTCGATCCAAGAAAAGTATCTTTCTATCTCAAGTACACTGTATTGCTGGTGGAACAATATTGCGATGATCAGACACGGCGAGTGGTGACGCCTCTTGTTTCCATTGTTCATTTGTATAAGGATACCTCGGGTCAGCCTTTTGATGCTGACACCTATTGTTTTGTTGTAGGGAAACTCCTTTGGTTGATTCATACTATGCAAATTTTGCATACTCATTTAATTTTCTTAGTCAATATTTCAATGCACCTAGAATGTCTCATTGGATTGCTTATCTTCGTGTGTTAAGATATTTAAGGTGTATCTATATTTATAGAATAACTTATGGTAATGGTTTATGCTTGCAAGGGTATATTGATTCTGAATGGGCCGGGAGATATTGACACCCGGTGTTCCTATGGTGTCTACCTCTACACCTTGGACATGGCACCCATCTCTTGGGCCAGTTGTAAGCAGAAGACGGTGGCGGCTTTCACGGTTGAGGCAGAGTATTAGGCTCCTTTTGATGGTACAAGCGAGGCCATCTATCCGAGCAACTTACTCGTTGCACTTAAGTTTCCTTGTGAGATGTCTATAATTGTCTGTTGCGTTAACCAGAGTGCCATTACCCTTATGGCAATCCGATGCTCACTCCTTGGATATGGCACGTGGCGGTTCACTTTCACTTTACTAGAGAGTATGTTGAGCTATGTACTATTTGCCTAGAGTTTGTGACATTTAGTAACAATTTTTGTAGATATTTTGACCAAGGCAATCAACAGGCCGGTTTTATAGTACCTTCTACTACAGATCGGCTTGGGCATATCCTTTTCTACTTTTTTGGCTTGACGAAGAGAGGACACTTCTTTCTTACTTCTCCTTTTAGTTTGAGAGGAAGCAGTATGATGCTTATAGTTTTTTTTTTCTTCTTAGGTATTTATTTATTTAGTATTGTACATTATGAACATTTGTAAGTTTCTCCGCACTATCAAGATGGCATGATTGTAAAAGAGCACTTGGGCAAGTGAACAAATTTTTAGCGAGGGCACTGTCTAGGTAGCATCGTTGTATCACATTCTACATGAGCATGAAAACTTGCATATTTCTCTGCATTAGCCTTGTATTGACATTCTGTTGATGTAAACATGCATCTGTATGTCGGACTGGTTAAATCTGGATCCACGATACTTGTGGCATTGCATATGGCCATTTCTAGAGAGAGTTTTTTCCTATGTTTACTTGCTGGTTTTGCTTGACTTGCTTGCTCACACGTCATATTGCTTGTCTCTTCACATATTCTCCATATGATTGGCACACACACACACCCTTAGGTAATCCCTAGACACTTATCCTAGTCGTATGTGGGATTGTTTTACCTGTTTTATGAAGGCAGCGGGATTCTCCTTCCTTATTTCTCGTACTTTGAGACCTAGTGACTCGATGGAACAAACACTGATTTGAAACCCTCACTTAATGCTAAATCTTGTAATAAACTAAAACAACGCCCTTTAAAATTAAAGGGCCTTAGGCCTTTGTAGGACTTGATAGGCCCTTGGGTAGCTGATAAGCACCCTTGGTTCAATGCCCTGGCCTCTCTAGGGTGATCACTTGGACTCCCTTGGTAAGATAACTATCGCCTTTGTAGTTTTGGTAGATCATTGGGTAGTTGAGGTGCATTCTTTACTCGGTGCCTTGGCTGCTTTGGGGTGGGACACCTTGGGGTAAAAGAAAATAAATAACAAGGGTTTATTTCTCATGTCTCAGTTTTAGGCTTGAGAGTGGGGTATTGAACTAAAGATTCATTAGCTTGACTTAAACAACCCCAAAATATACTTAATTAATGAATAAACCTTATTATTTTAAATAGAAATGCAATCCTAGAGAGTTACTATGTCCCACATGCAAAACCCCAATTTGGGTCCTCCAAACTTTCTATAAATAGGCATGCAGGCTATCACTCTTCCTAACCTCATTTTGCAAGTTGTAGGAGCCGTATCTTTGCTGTCCACACCCTGTTTGTGGAGGATTTCATGGTCAAAGCTTCCCATTGTTATCTACTTCCATTTGGCACTTGATTCTAGCCTTCATCTCCACCTATGAGATGTTGCTTGTATCCTGGAGCTATCACCTGCATCTAGGAGTTGTCGCTTGGTATCCTGGAGTTGTTGCCTACTATTAGAAGCTTGCGTTTGTTGTTGACGTTATCAGTTGGACTTATCACCATCAATCAGACACCATATCTATCATCCAGAATTTGCGTTGTTGAGTTTCTCTCTTCTTAAGCTGTGAGCTACACTTCTTGCATAATCATCTACTATTTTCAGTTGTTGCCTAGTTTTTCTCTCCTCTGGTACTTGCATTTTTGGTCTTTCTCTCTCCTCACTACTTGTCTTCATCAGATCCAACCTCTGGTTGTGTTTGCTGTTGTTTGACACACACAAAGGTTGTGTTTGTTGTTGTTTGATACACACGAAGGTTGCCTTGTTGCGCTTTGGGATCCATTTGGAGTATGATACACTCTCCAACTCATAACCTTTGCCTTGATCCCAAAGATACGAGAGTTAGTGGTTCAGTATTCAATGCATCGTGTTTATTGTATGAGCATTGTGTATTCAGTAGTCATTTACTTCATTATTCATTATGTTCACTCTCTCTAAGTTACCCTAACCCTAAGTATGTTCTGTGTTATTAGTTTGTGCTTTGTTGTATGATTGGTTTTGTGTTTTCTGCATTTAGAGCATTTCTTCACATAGTGTAGCTGTGAACGTTGCTCTGTATTGAGCTTCACAATTGGAAGTATCAATAGTAGTTTGTTTCTTGTTGAACCAAGAAACAAGAGATGTACCAAAAAAGAAGCAGCTGCCACTATGAGAGACATGAGAATCTGAACATCTAACCCAATCACTATCAAAATATCCATGCAAAGATAGTGAAGAATCAGCCTTATAATCCTCAAAATTGAAAGCGTTGAAGAAGCTGTCCACTATACTTGAACAATGCCATAAGTAGGCTCCAAGAGAGTAGACAGGGGCTTGCAATCCTCAAACTGGAAGTGCTGAAAAAGCTGTTGAATATACTTGAATTGTGTCATAATGGTGCCTCCTCAATGGTGGCAAATTAGATACCCAAATAATAATGAAGTAGACCAAGATCTATCGTGGAAAATGTTCTGTAAATCAGCCTTAAATGCTGCAATTAGACCAGCATTGGTCCACGTGACAAGCATCTATCAACATAAAGCACAAGAATAATAAAATCAGATCCTTGATGTCAAATGTAAAGATTAGCCTTGGTAGGGCTATTCTAAAATCCAAGATGCAATAGACGAGAATGTATGTGGGCATACCAAGCCCATAGAGCTTGCTTCAAACCATACAAAACCTTCTTGAGACAATAGACTTTGTGCTCAGAGCCTTTAACTACAAATCTTGGAGGTTGAGAAACATATACCTCTTTAGTGAGATATCCATGGAGAAACGCTGTTTTGATGTCTAGTTGATGCACCTCCCAGTGAAAGCGGTCAGCAAGGGCAATTGTACTCTCGATGGTAGTAATGCGAGAGGTAGGGGCAAAAGTCTCCTCAAAGTCAATTCCTTGTTGTTGGACATAGCCCTTGGCAACAAGGCGGGCTTTGTACGTGTCAATAGAACCATCTAACTTTCTTTTAATTTTATAAACCCATTTGGTACCTATTGCATGCTGGATGGAATAAATCTTTGCCTTCATTGCTTCCACCCAACGATTATCTGAAAAAGCATCTTTATAACGTAGAGGTTCTTCATTGCAGGCTGAAGAGTGTCTACTAGTAGCCAGCGAGGGATTCTTTTAGGCTTCTCAATTTCAGCCCTTGTATGCTCCAAGTGATCAAGAATAGAGGCCGCTCTTTGGACACGGTATCATGATGCTGTTGTGGTTGTAAATCAGGCTGAATAGGCTGTTGTCATGTATCTATAGATGGTGGGAATGAGAGCTGGGAAGAAGGATCAGCCATGGAACGATTATAGAAAAGCTGTAGTAGGTTGTCAAAGATGTCTAAAGCATCAATATTAGGCTGTTTTTGACAGTCCAGCAAGGGGTGAGAAGTATTTTCAGCAAAGATAACATCTCTGCTGACAATAACCTTGCTTGTAGAGGGTTGATAAAGATGGTACCTTTTACTTTCAGCACTATATCCAATAAATATAAAGCGAACAACCTTATCATCCAACTTATGCCTTTTTTGAGAAGGGCCGAGGCACATGAGTATATATCAATGATCCAAAAATCCTCATATGAGAGAGAAGTCTTGGAGCTAGTCCATGCCTCATAAGAAGTGATGGTGTATAAAGCTCTCATGAAACACTTGTTTAAAACATAAGCGGCACAAAGAATAGCATCGAACCAAAAAGAATTAGGCAAATTCTTACTCTTCAACATGCATCTTGCCGTCTCCATGAGTGACATATTCTTTCGCTCTGCTACTCCATTTTGTTGTGGGGAGTAAGGAACAATGTATTGATGATGAATACCTCAAGATGCAAGATACTTTGAAAATTGTTTGGAAAGATAGTCACCCTCCTTGTTTGTACAAAGGGTTTGAATGCGAAAGCCGCTTTGGTTTTCCATCATGGCAATAAAAGTCTTGAGCAAGAGAAGATTTCAGACTTAGATTTCAGCCAATATACCCAAGTGAATTGGGATTTGTTGTCAATGAATGTGACAAAATATAGAAATCCACCAATGGAATTGGTCCACATAGGACTATAAATATCATTGTGAAGGAGATGCAAAATAGATGGTGAATGAACATGAGAATCCTTAGAAATGTGAGAAGGGAGATGGCAGTTCTCAGTTGAAAGCACGCAGTAGATAGTAGAGAGAGTGAGAGTGAAGATGTAGCTCGATACATGATACAATACCTAAGTGTGTAAGTGAAAGTACAAAGTACAATCCTTAGACCTTAGGGTTGTTAAGGTGCATTCCTACCCCAAAGGTGTAAAGTACGGTAAGTGACCAAATTGTGTAACATAAACACACAAAATAGAGAATAATGTAACTGGGGGAAAAACCTCTCGTAAGGAGAGTAAAAAGTACTCATGTTCTATTGTGGATCACTGACACCCCTCTGTGAATGTAGGCGTGAACCCAACAAAACCCCTTGGAGTGAGAAGTGATTAGCATATGAGGATCATCCACCAAAGGAAATCAATTTTAAAGCATTGCGGAATGCTTCAAATTTGTCATGAGAAAGAGCTTTGGTGAAGATGTCTGCTACATTTACTAGTGGTAGGACAATAGACAAGGTTGATATCTCCTGCATGTAGTCTCTCTCTAACAAAGTGATAGTGGATCTCTATATGTTTCGTGCGCGCATGAAACACTGGGTTCCGTGCCATTGCAATGGCTCTTTGACTATCAGTAAACAAAGGAGTAGGCTCCGTGAGACAGATACATCAAGATTAGCCAACAAATGTTTCAGCCATACACATTCAACTGTAGTAGTGAAAGCTGCCTTGTATTCAACTTCACAAGATGATGTGGCAATAGTGGATTGTTTCTTGCTAAGCCAAGAAATGCAAGATGAGCCAAGAAAGATACAATTTTCAGTTGTAGAGTGACGTGAATCAAAATCACTAGCCCAATCTGAATCACTCTAAGCATGTAATTGCAGTGGTCCCCCCTTGGCATAAAGCAGTCCAAGAGTCCTAGTACCTTGCAAGTAACGAAAAATATGTTTTATAGCTTTCCAATGTGACATGTGTAGGCTGTGCGTATGTGTGCTCAGGGCTGAAATTGCAAACTGAATATTTGGCCTTGTGTTGCATAAATAAATGAGATATCCAATTGTTGGAGCATATGTATGAATGCTAAAAAAATCATTGTGATAATGCAAAGACATCTTGAGTCTAGTCTCAATCAATGTGCTAATTAGCTTGCAATCTTGGAAGCCAAATCTCTTAAGGAGTTTATCAATATATCTAGACTGTGACAATCCAATGCCTCTACCATCATGAATAAATTGAAAACAAATAGTAATGCAAAGGTCCCAAATTTGATATTTCGAAAGTTTGCTGCAAATTTTTATTGAATGCTGAAATCTAATCAACATGTGTCCCTTTGAGCAAAAGATCATCAACATAAAGACAAATGACCAGCAAGGATTCCCCCTTTTTGCATACATAAAGAGTAGACTCTAATGGGTTGCTAATGAACCCTTGGTTGAGTTAAAAGGCATCAATTTTTGCATACTAAGCTCAAGGAGCTTGCTTCAAACAATATAAAGCCTTTTTCAGCTTGCATATCAAGTGTTCGGATCCTTCAATTGTAAAACCAATGGGCAACTGTACATACACTTCTTCCTGAAGTTCCCCAAGTAAAAATGCAGTTTTAATATCAAGCTGGTGCACAATCCAACCATAATGGGCAACCAAAGTAACCATACACCTAATGGTGGTCATACGGGATGTAGGAGCAAATCTCTCCTCATAATTAATGCCCTTATTTTGCGTGTAGCCTTTTGCTACAAGCTTGGCTTTGTACTTATCAATGGATCCATCTGCTTTTCTTTTCAGCTTATAGACCCATTTATTACTAGTGGTGTTCATTCCAATAGGCAATGTCACTAAATCCCATGTTTGATTCTTCATGATAGAATCAAATTCAGCTTGCATTGCTAGCATCCAATGCACACTCTGTTGTGTATCCTCAAAACAATTAGGTTCCTCATCATCAAGTGTGTGTGTGTTGCCATGACAAACTCCATTGTATTAGCATGATCATGCAAGTGTGCTTGTCTTCTAGTACGACCAGCAATAGGAGCATCCAATGACTATATTTTATAGTGTGCAAGTACCATCTAGGCATTTGCTTAGCCTCTTGATTATGTACATGCTCTTGATGAACCTCAAATTCAACGTTTTGCTGAATATTCAGATTAGCCATAGGCTAAATTTTTGCACTGCTTAATGGAGCAGCTGGCTGAACATTTTGTTCATTTATTGAAAGTCCAACTATATCACCAAATGAAATGGGCGGCAGCCCTTCAAACACATTGTTTGCAGCCTGATATGTGTAAAAATCAGCAAGAGATAATTCTGATTTTTCATAAAAAATCACATCTCTATCGAGAAAGACTTTCTTGGAAAGAGGATTACACAGTTTGTATCCCTTGCTCTCACTGTTGTGCCCTACAAAAATCCTACAAAAATGCACTTGACAGTCTTGTTGTCCAACTTCTTTCTTAATACTTTGGAAATATGAGCATATGCAAGACGCCCAAAAGTATGAAAGTGACCAACTAAAGGTTTTTGGCTCAAAAGGCGTGACATATTTCAATGCTTTGGTAGGGCACTTGTTCAGAACGTGACAAGCACACATAATTGCTTCCATCCAAAAGCCATGTGGTAGATTCTTAGCTAGAGAGAGAGAGTGGCAGCTTCTACTCAGTTGGCTGGATTGTCTCTTCCTTTTGGACAGCACTTCATTAGTCAATCTTTGATTGATGACAGCTTTATGATTTTGCGTGCGGACAAGGATAATCTTCGCAAAGCATTAGATGTTTGGACTCTCTTTGGTCATGCTTCTGGTCTTCATATCAATGCTTTGAAATCAGCCATTCTCAGTTGCACGGAGTCAGATTTGCAGTCATTGGACTGGCAAGGAATGGTTGTTCCCCGTGTTTCCATTGTCAGGTATCTTGGGTATCCTTTGGGTGTTGATGTTCGGCCAAAGCAACTACTAGAGTGGATTTCACAGAAACTGGCAGCTAAGTTTCTGTATTGGAAGTCACAGGCTTGGCCCTTCCATGTTCGCCTCAAAGCGGCTCAGACAATTATGTTGCCAATGCTCACATATTTTTTGCCATTGCTGCCTTGGACTACTACTACATTGAATGCTCTTACTCAGTACATTCGTTTCATGTTATGGAAGGACTCCTTGCATGCAGGCATTTCATGGATTTCTTGGTTACATGCATGTACTCTCAAACGCATGGGTGGTGGGGATGCCGAAACTCATACGCTCGCACTCTGTTGGTCTCTCTTTCGTGCCATGTGCTTGGATCATCACCTGTGGGTCTTTATAGCCCGTTATTTTCTTGAGGATCACGGGCATCTGCATGGTAATACCCAAATTCAGAGCTTCTGGTGGCATGTTCTTAATGCAGACTCTCGGTTTTCTAGTCCTTCTTCATCCTTGCTTGCTCATTTGGTATGTTCCTGGAAATTGGTTCTCCAGAAGGCTTAGTGGCATCTGGCGGAGGACCGCTTAGCTACTAACTCTTTTCAACTGGAATTGTTGGCAGCCTCGTGATTACTTTCTTGGAAAGGCAAACATGAGCTCATACCAAAATTTAACCGCATGGCACGTTTGGGCTTGACTTCTGTTGCAGATGCCACACTTGCCAGTCGCAATGTGTTGATATCGTTTCGTACAGCCAGGAGGCTTTTCAGGATCCCTCGTGGATACGGTGATTTATGGGGATAACTTTTGATGGTGCTCCAGAGCAGACAACCCTTTCCTACTCTTGCTTCGGATCGTTCCTGGCAGGGCTGGGACCTTGTAGGCCGGCTGAATTTGGAAAAGGCTTCAGCTAACCATATGTATTATCTTCTGATTAAAGATCATCAATGGCTGGTTACTAAAGCTAATACTGTATGGGTGTTGGGTATCTCACACGCCTTACTTACGCCTACGCTCATATGGGAGTGTGCGGGTGATCACTAGGACACTGGGGCACTTTTTACTCTCGATAGGAGAGGTTTTTTTCCCCAGATTATGTGTACTATTTTGTATGTGCTTGTGGTGCACACTTACGGGCACTTACTGTGTTCGGGTGTGAACAGCCCCTTATAACTCTAAGGTATAAGGGTTATCATTTGTACTTTCAGTACACACTCTATTGAGTACTATTGCATTGGGTGTCGTGCTCAACTCTGTCTCTCACTCTCACACTGTCTACTGCACTTCAGCTGCACCTCGATCCTCTCCCATCTGACATTTGCTCTAGTACCCTGCAAGTAACGAAACACACGCTTCACAGCTTGCCAATGCGACATACGAGGCTGATGCATGTACCTGCTCAAAACTGAAACGGCAAACTGTATGTCTGGCCGAGTGTGGCATAGATAGATGAGACATCCCACTGCTGGAGCATAAGTATGGATATCAAACAAATCACTGTCATCATGTAATGACAGTTTGAGCCCAGGTTCCATGGGTGTACAAACTGGCTTGCAATCCTGTAAGCCAAACTTCTCAAGAAGTTGCCCAATGTACCTTGACTGACATAATCCAATGCCTCTAGCATCATGTACAAACTGGATGCCCAAGTAATAGTGCAAAATACCCAAGTCAGACATGTCAAAAGTTTGCTGTAAATTATTTTTGAATGCTGAAATCTGATCAGCACGTGTTCCAGTGAGCAAAAGGTCGTCTACATATAGACACAAAATCAGCATGGATCCCCTCTCTTTATGTACATAAAGGGTAGACTCAGATGGGCTGTTTACAAACCCCTGACTAAGCAAGAAGGCATCTATCTTTGCGTACCAAGCTCGTGGAGCTTGTTTCAAACCATATAGAGCTTTTTTCAGCTTGCATACTAAATTTTCTGAGCCTTCAACTGCAAAACCAATGGGCTGCTGTACATACACTTCTTCCTGAAGTTCCCCATGTAAGAATGCAGTCTTTATATCCAGCTGATGCACTTTCCAACCAAAATGTGCAGCCAAGGCAATCATAGACCGAATGGTCGTCATACGGGAGGTAGGAGCAAAGGTCTCCTCATAGTCAATGCCCTTTTTCTGTGCGTAGCCTTTAGCTACCAGCCGTGCCTTGTACTTATCTATGGATCCATCTGCATTCCTTTTCAATTTGCAGACCCATTTCGTACCAATGGCACGCTTGCCAACTGGCAAAGACACCAAATCCCAAGTATGATTCTTATGAATAGAATCCAATTCAGCTTGCATGGCTGCCATCCAATGCACACTATGTCGTGCATCCTCAAAACATTCAGGCTCCTCATTATCATGAGTACATGCTGCCATAACCAACTCCATGGAATGTGCTGAATCATGCAGTCGAGTTTGCCTTCGAGTACGACCAGCCAAGGGTGTTTCCAAATGACTATCTCTCATAGTCTGCGTGTACCATCTAGGCACCTGTCTTGCTTCCTGACTGTGTACAAGTTCCTGCTGAATTTCAGTTTCAGCAATGTGCTGATTTACTGCATGTTCCATAGGAGCAGCTGGCTGAACATTAGGTTCATTTGCTGAAGTACCAGCTGAGTCACCAAATGTGATGGGCAGCAGCCCTTCAAAGACATCACGGGCAGCCTGATATGTATCAAAACCAGCCAAGGATAATTCTGATTTTTCATCAAATACAACATCCCTGCTGACAAAAACCTTCTTGGTCACGGGATCATAGAGTTTGTAGCCTTTGCTTTCGCTGCTATATCCCATAAAGATGCATTTTACAGCCTTGTTGTCCAACTTCTTTCGAAGTACCTGTGGAATATGGGCATATGCAAGACACCCAAAAGTACGGAAGTGGCCAACAGAAGGTTTGCGGCTGTGCCAAGCCTCAAAAGGTGTGACGGTTTTCAAGGCCTTGGTAGGGCATCTGTTCAAAATGTGGCAAGCGCACATGACGGCTTCCATCCAAAAACTATGAGGCAAACTCTTTGCCTTCAGCATACATCTGGCCATCTCCATGAGTGACCGATTTTTCCTCTCTGCTACCCCATTCTGCTGTGGAGTATATGCAGTAGTGTACTGATGGATAATGCCCTTCTGCTGCAAATAAGAATTCAGCATAGAGGACATGTATTCCCCCCCTCGGTCCGAACGGAGAGTCTTAATCTTGCAACCAGACTGAGTTTCCACAAGTGCACTGAAAGCCAAAAATGCATCATACACTTCTGACTTCTTTTTCAAGCAGTAGACCCAGCACAAACGTGCAAAGTCATCAATAAATGTTACAAAATAGTAACAACCACCCAATGACTGTGTCTGCATGGGCCCACAAACATCCGAATGCACAAGCTGCAATCTGGCTGTTGCTCTAAAAGCAACATCACGGGGAAAAGAGAAACGATGCATTTTCCCCAAAATGCAACCCTCGCATAAATGCTCAGGAGGTCTCTCCAAGAGAGGTAATCCATCCAACATCTGAGTACGCTGTAATAGCATCAAGCTGCCATAGTTTACATGCCCCAAACGAGCATGCCATAACTCTGCCTCTAACATAGCAGGAGTAAGAGTGGATGTCAAATATGCAGACTGATCTACCGAAAGAGCATCCAACTCATATAACCCATGACACAGAGAACCTGTCAAGACCAATGTCATGTGTTCCTTGTCACGGACCATGCAACGGTCATCATCAAAGGTGACCTGCAAACCACAACGTGCCATAGAAGAAATGGAAAGCAGATTCTTCTTAATGCCAGGCACATACAAAGCATCCTGTAGGCGGAGAATAGAGCCATCAATGGCTGTAAGCTGAATCTCCCCAATACCACGAACAGGGTATGATGCATTATTAGCACACTGAACAGACTTCCCAACGGGAGGTGCACCAAGAGAAGCAAACAAATCTCTACGAGATGTGATATGCCGTGAAGCACCACTGTCAAAGAACCAAGTGTCAGCATCTTCTGTAGAGCTAAATGCTCTATCAGCCCAAGAGACATCATAACTGCAAGTGTAAAAACAATAGTCCCTGTCTGCAACAAAGGACGCGGACTCACTAGCAGTGGAAGGAGCTGCAGAAACAGACATCCCTGACTCCTTCTTCTCTTTGGCGATGCGCTTCCTACACTCAGTGATGTAGTGGCCAGGCTTCTTGCAGTAATGGCATTTTCCTTTCTTGGCTTGCGTGCTCCCCTGTTTCTGACTTGTCTGTGAAGTGTTACTACTACCAGAACTCTGCGAAGCATTTTTCCCTTGGCTGTTTTTACCCTTTTGCCTTGACATAAAAGCCTGCTCAGAGGCTATACCATCCACACCACTGTTTCGTCTAGTTTGTTCCTCCTCTAGAAGCAAACTGACAAGCTGAATGAAAGTGATGGGCTCTTTCGAAATCCTCATAGTGAGGTTCAAGGCAGTATGAAAAGCCAAGTAAGAGGGAGGCAGTGAATTCAATGTCGTAGAAATCAGCTGCGCATCTAAGTAGTACTCATCCACATTCATGAGTTGCTCCCGCAAGTCCTGAATTTTGTTGAGATGATCCTGCATAGAATCACCCTCATTCATCTTTAGAGTCTCTAGCTCTTTCTTCAAGAAAGAGATGCGAGTCTCATTCTTTCCTGCAAACATCTGCTCCAATATCAACCAAGCTTCTTGTGAAGAAGCTGCTGAACGAATATGAGGAATGATAGAACGCTGAACTGCCAATGCAATCAGCGACATAGCCTGTGCATCCCGTGTATCCCAAGTTTTCTGAGCTGCAGTTCTTGGGGGAAGTGGCTGAGCGGGGTGAGGTGGAGGGGGCTGAGGTTGCCCTCTTGCACGTCCTCCTGGAGGAGGAGTAGCGGGAGCCACAACTCCCGGTCGTGCTTCCTCTCCACTGACATAATCCCACAAATTTTTGGCTACTAATACATTCTTCATCATGAAAGACCAAAGGGAATAATTGTTCCCATCCAATCGGTCTTCCTTGGACACATAGGTGAATACATCTCCTCCCTGATTTGCCATTATTTCCCAAAAGGTAATAGAGCAATGTCAATGCAGTACGGGCTGGAAATCTGCAAATTTCCAGAAATTGCAGCAAACACAAGTCTGCAATTAATGTGCAAAGGGTACTCTGTCAAAAAAAACTGTCACTGATGCACGCTTCCCAAGGTGCAATTAGTGCTCAGCAGCACTAAAACATCAAAAGCCCCAAAATTTTGCCAAAATCTCTGTCAAAAACAGTCGGTCTGTGACTGTATCAGCAGTTTAAATGCATCTGTCCTCCAAATACACAAAAGCCCCAAAATTTCTAACCATTCAGTCAGAAATTTGCATGAAATTTACTTTTCCAGTAAATCTGTGCCAACCGCGTGTGAACCGCCGCTTCCAGAATTTTATTCTGGGCTGGAATGACAATAATTTTGAAAATTTTACCTGGGCGTGCAGCACGTCGCGAGCTGCTGACGTGACAAAGGCAGGCGGGCAGGCGGGAGCAGGTCGTCAGACGGGCTGACCAGTCGCGATGGGCAGGCGGGCTTCACGTGGTCAAAAACGGCGGGCAGGACTGTCGAAGACTGCGTTGACGAACAGCGCGCGTGCTGGGCAGATGGCGCGCTGTGCAGAACTGGCGGCACGTTGTGCAGGACAGGTGGCCTTTGGGCAGGGCGCGCTGTGCAGGACAGATAGCACGCTGTGCAGGACAGGTGGCACGCTGGGCAGGTGGCGCTGGGGGCGTCTGCAACCAGCGCGCTGGGCAGAGAAGGCTGCGCCTGGACTGAAGACGTCTGCAGATGTGGACGATTGTTGACGGGCAGGACTGAGCTGCAAGTGACGTGGCTGCTGACGAAGGTACAGGCTGCACGTGCTGTACCAGACAGGTACTGACGAGCTGTCAGTGCTGACGCAAGTCCTCGGGAACCGAACAGAGCTGCTGACCAGCTCTGATACCAAATGTCAGATGGGAGAGGATCGAGGTGCAGCTGAAGTGCAGTAGACAGTGTGAGAGTGAGAGACAGAGTTGAGCACGACACCCAATGCAATAGTACTCAATAGAGTGTGTATTGAAAGTACAAATGATAACCCTTATACCTTAGAGTTATAAGGGGCTGTTCACACCCGAACACAGTAAGTGCCCGTAAGTGTGCACCACAAGCACATACAAAATAGTACACATAATCTGGGGGAAAAAACCTCTCCTATCGAGAGTAAAAAGTGCCCCAGTGTCCTAGTGATCACCCGCACACTCCCATATGAGCGTAGGTGTAAGTAAGGCGTGTGAGATACCCAACAATGGGGATTGCATAAATCTCAGTCATGGTGGAAGGTAACAGTGATGGAGGGCTGGTTAAACAAGACACCTTTCAAATGCAAGGTTTTTCTTTGGAGGGTGATGATTGGTGGTCTTCCTCTTGTTTCAGCCCTTTCCAAGCGTCGAATCTCTAACGGAAATTACTTCTTTTGCACCACCAGTGTGGAATCGGCCCGTCATCGATTTATTTCTTACCCTCTCGCTAAGAAAATCTGGACACTCTTGTCAGCGGTTTGGCGAGCAATGGTTGGTTTCTTGCAAAGCCCTTTTGATTGGGTTTTTGTGCGGCCCAAATATCCCACACCGGCACAGTCATATATGAAGATCTTGTTTCACTTTCTTCGATACTGGGGCTGTTGGCACAATTGGACCATTCGGAATGCTTTTCTTTTTGATTCAGCCTCTAATGTTTAGGGACATATTGCTAGGCTTAAAGGTCTCTTGCAGTGGCAGATAGATCTCATTCGGCACTCTGACTTACTCCCTCGGGAGGACCTACTTCCCTGGCATATGGCAATTTCCTCTGCATCATTGCCATGACTTTTGTAACTCTTTTGTTGTTTAGAACTTTATAAGTATAACATCCATTACGAAAAAAAAGAGAGAGAGAAGAGTTATCCCGAGAGGCTGCACAATTCCTTCTATCTCGATCCTGGACTTAGCCATCTTCTCTTACCCTCTCCCATCTCGAATCTATTTTACCTTCTTAATCTCTTGAGTCTACTTGCGGACAATGGCCTCCAAGCGAAGAATGTCGTGCACGGATGGGAATCCTACAACCAACAATGAAGCTTTGGGCGAAGGCATCACTATCAATCCAACTGTGGTTCTAGTCGTAAGTAATGTATTTCTAAATTGATAGATGCTTGCTTTGATTCTCGCATGAGATACATTAGGCTCCATGCTATGATGTACGAGAATAGGTCATGGGAAGGGATGAGCCTTTTCTCACATATTTGAAAGATGGAGTTTGCAAAGTGCATGTATTAAGGAAAGTTAATTGCACTTAGTTACGTATGGCTTATCCGTTTTGATAGAGCAATCGATCGAGGGTTATGAATAGCATAATCGTAAAAAGAATGACATTAAGAATTGTGCATACAAGTATTAAGAAAAATTTGCATAGAATCACTCTTTGATCCTAAGGGGGAGAGCGAATATGCGATGGAATTATTATCGCGTCTATTCTTGTATTGTTTGGGAAAAATACAATTAGTTTTGTTGGTTGATTGAACAACACCCTAAATGTTTTTCTTTCAATTAAGTGATTGTTGCATTGTGATTTGGATAAATATTTCAAGGCTTGTGTGATGGAAAATGCATGGCAGGGGTTTGTAATGGCAAGTTGCCATGGGAATAAAGGAATGTTTTCCTAGAAGATGATATTAGGGCTGATTGTCTTGATTATGCTCGATTCTTAATTTATTTAAGAAAGGATATTTGCACGGGTGGATCATCTCCAAGATTACACCGCGGATTACCCCAAGAGGGCACTCCTCAATTCATAGACCGATGGTCGAGTGGTGAAAACGCCAACCACGGAAAGTGTGTCTCGCTTCTAGGTCACTTGGGTTTAGTGGAGCTCTGGACACCCCTTGCCGAGTCTGGAATGGAGTTGTAGACTGCCGTGAGCCCAACGTTTGGAGGCATTGGAAGATCCTATTCTAGATAAAGGATGGAAATTTTGGTGCCATGTGATTTGGACCAGGTACTTTTGTTGGACAGAAGGGATACATAATTCTCCTGTATGGGCAGGAGACAAAGATTAACTTCAAGATAAGTTAAGGAACTTGTTTGTCAAAAGGATTGCTTGTTTTGTTTTTGTGTCAGTGTTGTAAATTACGTGAACAAACCCTGTGCCCTAAAAGGCTTAATTAATGAAGCTGATTTTAAATGTTACACATAAATGTGGTAGGACCTAATTAGAAAACTAAAGCTATCAAGGGAAGCGGGTGGACGGAATCCCCGTGTAAAGAAAAATGCCCTAACACAGAAACATAAATAGAAACCATACGACAAAGCAAAGACTGATAAAAAGAACACAATTAGGGTTAGGGCTAGAGTAACTTAGAGACAATGAACACAGTGAATAAATGAAATGATATGACCACTAATAATACGATGCTCATGCAGCAAATAGACTATGGAGTGAATGAATACTGAATCTCGAACTCTTGTATCTCTAGGATCAGGGCAGGGGTAATGAGCTGGAGAGAGTGTCGAACTTCGAACGGATCTCGAATCGCAGCAAGGCAGCCTCCGGATGTCGAACACCAACAAATGCAACAGTGAGAAGCTGGATCTGATGCAGACAACAGTGAGGAGAGAGAAAGACTAAAAATGGAGCTTGCAGGAGAGAGAAAGACTAAAAGCGGAGCCCGCAGGAGAGAGAGAGACTGAAAACGCAGGCATGACAATCTGCAGGAGAGAGAAAGACCGCAGCGACTGCAGACAGGAGAGAGAAAACTGTCAGGGCGGCAGTTGGAGCTTGCAAATGCAACAGTTTGCTGGTGTGGCAGGCTGTACGACAATAGTACAGATGAACAACAGTCAGTTGCTAGGCAGAAACAGCAGCAATCAGCGTGTGGAGGGCTGGAAACAGGCGCCAGTTTGTAGGGAACAGTGATGGACAGCGAGGGCTGAGATGTCCTCCGTGATCGGGGTGTGGGCAGCAAGCTGGTAACACATGAAACTTGCAAAAACAAGATTGTGAAAGAGTGGAGGGCTGGCTGCCAATTTATAGAAAATTAGGGTTCTAGGTCCTCTCCCACTTAACTTTCTCAATCCGCTCCCCATTTTAGGGTTTTGGCTAAAATAAGCCTAAAATAAGCATGTTTTGGGGCTGTTTAAGTGGCTAAGTGCATTTCTTAGCACAACACCCCCTCTCAGGTCCAAAATAGGGCAAGAAAAGTAGGCCAGCCTAAATTTTGATTTACCCCAAGGCGTCACACCCCAAAGTAGCCAGGGCATCGGACAAAAGGTGCACGTCGGCTGCCCAGTGGCCTACCAAGACTACAGAGGCGATGGATATCTTACCAAGGAAGCCCAAGTGATCACCTCGGAGAGGTCAGGGCATCGGACCAAGGGTGCTCGTTGGCTGCCCAAGGGCCTACCAAGGCCTACAAAGGCGGATGGAATCAACAATGGACTTATTTGTTTTGTTTTGTTTTTTTTTTTTAAAGAGTTTTGAAAATACATAAGTAATATAGGGGTAGCAACCATTAAGTGACAGATAGAAAAAGATAAAGAGAGTTTTAAACCCAAGTTATTCACAAAACTAGCAAGCCAATCCCTCACATTGATGAGGGTAAGTGCCTAACGATGATAAAAGTGAGTGTATGTGTCAATCATGTGTTGAATATGTGAGAGGTAAAAAAAACGATAGGCTTAGCAAGACAAGCAAAGCAAGCAAGCAAGCAAGGGTAGGGAAACTGCCTTTAGGAGAACTGCCATGTGTTATGCTACGAATATGGTGGATCCTAGGGTCGACCACTCCAAAAGACCGAAAAGGGATAAATGCGCACATATGCATGTTGACATGAACAGAATGCCAATGCATAGGGTAATGCAAAGGGGGATGCAAGATGTTATGCTCATGCAACATGCTATGCAACGGTGCCACTGGGACAGTGCCCTCGCAGGGGAAGTGTTCACTTGTCCAAGTATCCTTTTACAATTAGGTCATCTTGATAGTGCGGATGAAGTTACAAATGCCCATAATACAATACAAAAGAATAAGTGAATGTAATGTCTAAAAAACTGTAAGCATCATCACTGTCACGATCAAGAGTAGGAGCCGCCCCCTCTCAAACTGGAAGGGAAAGAAAGAGGGAAGCACCCTCTCTCCATTAAGCTGAAGAAGTAGGGGGAGGTGTAGCCAAGCCGATCCTGGGTCGCAGGTACTAAGGAACCGGCCGGTTGACCGCTTTGGTCAAGATAGGTGCAAAATTATCTGATTAAGGCACAAACTCTAGGCAAATAATGCCTAGCTCAACCTGCTCTCTAGAAAAGTGTAAGTGGACTCCCACATGCCATGTCCGTGGTGTGATGATCGGATTGCCTGCAAGGGCAATGGCACTCTGGTTGTCACAGTAGACAACTATGGGAGAGTCACATGGAAAATGAAGCGCCGCCAGTAAACTCCTCGGATAGATGGCCTCGGTGGTGCCATCGAAGAGAGCCTGGTACTCGGCCTCGGCCGTGGAAGCCGCCACCATATCTTGCTTACGGCTGGACTAAGAAAAGGGAGCCGTGCCCAAGTTAAAGAGGTAGCTGCCATGGGAACGTTGGGTATCAGGATCTCCTGTCCAATCAGAATTAGTGTACCCCTGCAAACATAAATCAGAACTATATGTCAAGCCATAAGAAAAAGTACACCACAAATAACGCAACACATGAGGACATGCAATCCAATGTGACATCCTAGGTGCTGTGAAATACTGACTGAGTATGCTAACTGAGTAAGCTAACTGAGTAAGCTAAATCTGGCCTAGTGTGAATTAACCAAAGAAGTTTTTCTACAATAGAACGATAGGTGTGTGCATCGAAGGGCTGTCCTAGGGTATCCTTCGACAGGTGGACAGTAGGATCAATAGGTGTAGCGACTGGCATGTCCGATCCGAAGTGTACTGTTTCACAAGCTGAAGTGCATACTTCTGCTGTGACACAAAAATACATCCTCCAAAACGAACTACCTCCATCCCCAAAAAATAAGACAACAAACCAAGGTCTGTTATTTCAAATGTAGCTTTGAGCTTAGCCTTAATTTCCACTATGGCAGCAGAATCTGAACCTGTGATGAGTAAGTGATCAACATATAGCAGGATATAGCTAACCCCCTTTGGAGTGGAACGAACATATAAGTTCGGGTCATAAGGGGTAGAATGGTATCCATGAGTCTGTAAGAACTTATCCATTCTATGGACTCAAGACCGCGGCGCTTGCTTCAGCCTATAAAGAGCTTTCTGCAAAAGTGGAATACCGTATCCCTAGGGTTCTATGAGGGAAAGCCCGGTGACTTCTCCACATAGACTTTCTTCTCCAAGTATCCGTTCAGGAAGACACTTCACATCCATCTGATGTATTGGCCAGCCGTGGTGAGTGGCGAGCGCGAGTAGCAACCGAAAGGAAGTCAACCATGTAGTAGGGGCAAAGGTCTCTTCATAATCAATGCTGTGCTTCTGTCGAAATCCTTGTACTACAAGGCAAGCCTTGTACTTGTCTAAAGTCCCATCAACTTTTAGCTTTGTCCAAAAAATCCAGTTTGTCCCAATGACTTTCTTATGGCTCAGACGATCCACCAATGTCCAAGTTTCATTTCGGTCAATACTCTCTAGCTTCCTTTCCATGGCCTCTTGCCATTGAGGGTGCTGAAGAGTCTCCTGCCAGGTATTCGGCCCAGAATGCGCTATGTAATCAGTTGTAAACAACGATGCAAATAATGCCGGAGGAGCAAGCCGGGCAGATCTTCTAGGTCCCTCTGGAATGGAATCCGGTGGTAGGATCCCTGAATCCCGCATGGTCTCCTGGTACCAGCGAGGTAACGGGCCTCACAAAGGGGACCTGGGAGGTGAAAAAACTGCGGGAATGTCAGGAGCGGGAAGTAGATCAGGCTTAGTAGGCACGATCTCTAATGATGTGGAAGAAGAAAGCGGATTGGATTTCGGTGCAGAAGACTTTACAATATCTCTCTCATCAAAGACGTCATCCTGCCTAATGATCACCTTGTTTGTTTGAGGATCGAACAAATGATAGGCTTTCGCTTCAGAAGAATATCCCACAAAAATAAGGAGATCAGCTCGGGGAGTAAGCTTTCCTATCTTGTCATCAGGCGTGTGTGTGTACACACGACACCTGAAGACTCTGACATGGGAAATAACAGGCCAAGAGCCAAAAAATGCCTCATACAGGGTCTTCTGAGGAAGAGCTGCAGTCGGGCACCGGTTGAGGATGTACATCGAAGTGTTAACAGCCTCGACCCAAAGGCGCTGAGGAAGCTCTGCTGTGAACAGCATAGAGCGTGCCATTTCCATGATGGTGCGGTTCCTACGCTCTACGACTCCATTCTGAGAGGGGGAGTTGGTAGAGGTGAGCTGGCGAGAAATGCCATGCTTCTGTAGAAACTCCGAAAACTTGTGGGAGATAAACTCACCACCGCTATCACTCCTCATGTACCCAATACGATGACCAGTCTGGTTATGAACCAGCAGCACCCAAGCAGAAAAATATGTGAAAGCATCTGACTTATGGTTGAGAAAGTACACCCACATGCATCGAGAATGATTTTTTCTATCAAAAAGAAGTACAGCGTGCCGTTCAAAGCAGCAGTGGATGTCGGCCCACAAAGATCAACGTGAATCAATCTAATAGGCTCCTCAACTCTATGTGTAGACTGCTGAGGAAATGCGGTACGGTGCTGCTTCTTGAGCTGACAGGCTTTACAAAACATCTCGAGCTAGCTTCAGGCGTAGAAGGCCCTCAACCAGCTCACGGTGTGACAACTCATAAAGTGAGTCATAACCAAGATGCCTTAAGCGAAAATGCCAAAGACGCTCACTGTGCGTAGGCTCCCGAGATGTGGCTAAGGCCTGGAAGCTATGAAACACAGAGCCTTCGGTGGTTGGCTCGGTCAGAAAGTGTATCATGTGGTATAGGCCATTAGGTTGTGCCTCGCCGCGAGCAACCACTAAACCGGTCAGAGAGTCAAGGACCTCGACTGTGGTTGCTGTTAAGAAAACTACTCGCCCCAACCGGCAAAGCTGTTGAACAGATAACAAGTTCATCCCAAGTTGAGGGACATGATATACATTGTCCAACGAAGCCATATCCGGACCTTTGTCAGTGGTAAAACTGACGCAACCTTGAGCCTGAATCTTGACTGAGGAGTTGTTTCTTACACGGACCAGCCTGGCTGCAAGGGCTCGAGTACGGGAAATGTCATCTATAGGAGTCATGTGATGTGTAGCTCCACTGTCCATAATCCAAACTGGAGCTGAAGTGCTCGGCTGTGACGTGTGGGCTTCTGCAGTAACCTCGTCGGAAGGCAACTCACAGATGTGGATGAGACTCGCATGTGATGTCTCTATGGAGACGATATGGGTCTCTGCAGACCAGTCAGACAAGTCCTCTGGAGTTGAGAACGTGGTCGACTGAGATGACTGTGCGATGGCAGTGTGAGTTTGACCTTTAAACTGCCCCTTGCCATCACCGTGCCTCCCTTGTTGGGGGTTGCCCGACTGAGGGGTAGGGGTTTGAGACTTAGGTTTTGGTGCTGTGCCTCGTGCCTTTGATCGACACTTGTCGTCAAAATGGCCAGCCTTTTGACAATGTTGACAGTACCTATTCTTTTTAGGTACATTTTGCCACCCGGTTTGAGTTGTGACTGGGAGTTTCCTTGAGAATCCCCACTGGAGGTTTGGTTTGGTTTGCCCTTCCCTTGTTGCCCTTTCTGAGAATGAGCAAGAAGAGCCCCCTCTGAAGAGGAATTCATATGAAACTGATCGAACAACCGTGCGTAATGCAACAACTGACACTCAAATTCATAGAATGTAGACATGGTAGGCTTTGAAACTATTCCTTCCACAAAATTGAAGTATTTTTTAGGGAGTTTATTTAGAAACAATGTGACCTAATCGTCAGAGCACTTGGGAGTCCCCGTAGTGGAGAATTCAGCGAGGAGAAGCCAATACTTAGCCAACTTGACTTTCAAGTCATCCCGGTCAGTGATTTTGAAAAGCTGAAGCTCATTGTCAAGATTAGTACGACGGGTCCTATCTCGAGTTGCATAGTGGTCAGTCAAGTGTGCCCATTACTCTGACACTAAGTCAAAATGCTGAAGCTGAGAATGAAACTCTGGCAATAAGCCCTGTATCAGCTCGACAATAGTGGAGGCATTCCTAGCCTTCCATGAGCAGATGACCTCGTATGGAACAAATGTGGGTTCGGGTTGGGGTTTCAACCCCTACACTAGATCCCATAGTTCTGTGAATCAAGGACATGTCTCATCAAATTCAACCAAGTAATAAAGTTTGACCCGTTAAAACGAGTCTTGTCATTAAATGCATTCTTGGTAGAAGATGAGCTAGAACCATGAGGTGTCAGGTGGGTGGAGTAAGATGATGGCGGGAAAGATGGTGGAGGTGCGAGTGTCTGATAAGAGTAAGAAGGAGGGGGAAGAGGTGGGTAGGTAGAAGTAGGCTGTGAGTGTCCAATGAGTGCGATTGATACGGAGGCACTGTAACATGAATGTTTCCATAAGGTGCCGGTGTAGGTGGAGGCATTGGGACATAATAGCCTTGTCCAAAGTAAGGCTGGGACACAACATTATGACCAGAAGGTCCACTAGGCAATGCCATGGAGGCAAACTGTGGAGGCAACTGATTCACACTTGGGAGAGACTGAGTGGGATATCCAGGCTGAAATGATCCCGAAAGAGTGTATGAGGTAGGTGGAACACCACCCGGCTGAGGGAAGGATGAGGTCCTAAAGGATATGCCTATGTTTCCATAACCGCCCTGAGTGATGTGCGGTGCGACATGAGGTGTCTGAAATGGAAATGTAAATGGTGTAAATGGAAGTGGTGAAGCAACAGAAGAATGTGGTAGGATGGGTGGGTTTTGAAAGTGAGGTGTATGAGATGCAGATTCGTTTTGTTTATTTTTATCATTGAAAGACTGAAAATGAAACTGTGAAGATGATGATACACCATGTAATGAAGTGAAAGGAACACCAAATTCATTTTGATTATGTGAAGTAGACGGAAAAGAAGGAAGGACAGAAGAAGAGTTACCTGGCTTTTACTTATAATCCCCACGACGTGTGTTAACATATAAGAATTGGTCCTTTAGAGGACCTTTTCAGTAGTCAACAGAGTGGACTCTTTCTTCCACATGATCTCTATCAGTATATTGCAAAACAGAAGAGGTAAAAGAAGAATGCTCAAAAGACGAATCAAAAGTACCTTGCACCGGAGAGGACGAAAAAGTTTGAAAAAATAGAACATACTCCGGATCTTGCTCTCCAAGAGGGGGGTCCATCCCTGATGGAGGTCTCAACGGCCGTGTAACATCATCAGACTTAACGCATAACATTTGAAGAGTGAAATCCATGCATACCTTCATATAGAAGCTTTTCTTGAAGGACAATCCTTTGGTTGAGCTTCTCAATCTTCCTTTGTTGATAGGCTATGATCAGTTTATATTCCTCAGAGGTTAGCTTGCCTATCTTTTCTTCCATGTACTCAGATGCTTCTCCCACCATGTTGGAACTTTGTGGAGCAAGCTGATCGGCCCACTCGCTCGGTTCTCGGCATAGGCTGATCTGGAGACCGAATCGGTGTTGATGTGTTCGAAGTCATTTGAACCTACTGTTGTTCTTGCTTCTTGCGAAGAGCTTTTAGATCAAAGGCCTAGGTTTCTCAGAGAGTACCAAGCTCTGACACCATATAAAGAAAAATACCCTAACAGAGAAACATAAACAGAAACCGTACGACAAAGCACAGACTGATAAAAAGAACACAGTCAGGGTTAGGGTTAGAGTAACTCAAAGACAATGAACGCAGTGAATAAATGAAATGATATGACTACTAATAATATGATGCTCATGCAACAAACACACTATGCAGTGAATGAATACTGAACCTCGAACTCCTATATCTCTAGGATCAGGGCAGGGGTAATGAGCTGGAGAGTATCTCGTACTCCGACGGATCCCGAATTGTAGCAAGGTAGCCTCCGGATGTCGAATACTAGCAAACGCAGCAGTGAGAAGCTGGATTTGATGTAGACAACAGTGAGGAGAGAGGAAGACTAAAAACGGAGCCTGCAAGAGAGAGAAAGACGAAAAACGCAGGCAGGACAGCATGCAGGAGAAAGACTAAAAACGGAGCCTGTAGGAGAGAAAGACTGAAAATGCAGGTAGGACAGCCTGCAGGAGAGAGAGACTGAAACGTAGGTAGGACAGTCTGTAGGAGAGAAATACTGCAACGATTGCGCAAACAAGAGAGAGAAAACTGTCAGAGCGGCAGCTGGAGCTTGCAAACGCAGCAGTTTGCTGGTGTGGCAGGCTGTAGGACAGCAGTGCAGATGAACAACAATCGGTTGCTAGGCAGAAACAGCAGCAATCAGCGTGTGGAGGGCTGGAAACAGGCGCCAGACTGTAGGGAACAATGATGGACAGCGAGGGCTGAGATGTCCTCCGTGACTGGGGTGTGGGCATCAAGTTGGTAACACTTGAAACCTGCAAAAACGAGATTGTGAAAGAGTGGAGGGCTGGCTGCCAATTTATAGAAAATTAGGGTTCTAGATCCTCTTCCACTTAACTTTCTCGATCCGCTCCCTATTTTAGGGTTTTGGCTAAAATAAGCCTAAAATAAGCATGTTTTGGGGTTGTTTAAGTGGCTAAGTGCATTTCTTAGCACAACACCCCGACGGGTCCATTCTACGGCAGGGTGGTCCTAGAGAACTGGGAGGCTTCTCACAAGGATTTATCTCCAGGTTGACTTTAGGTATTGTTAAGTTAAAGCCTGATTTATGCCGTTTTAGGGGACCGAAATGGAACTATGCCCTACGAGTAGAGAGGTTGAACGGCGCATCCCTCTCGTTTCCCATTCTCTTTGAACCAAGTGTGGTATGGATTTGCTTCAGTTTGGGTATCTCTGCGTAAAGCAGGATTCTAGAATGCTGTTAGGAGACCTTGATAACTAAGAACCCAGATTTCAAGTCGATCCTAGTGGGTTCAGCCGCGAACGTTTCGTTGCGAGGCGGACTCGGGAAACCCTAGGCGACAAACCCCAGAACATTCCATGGGAGTGTCGGGCGGCGACGCTTAGATTCGTTTCTCGATGAACCGCTAAAACGTGCTTGGACAGCCGATAGGCGGACACGTTACATTTGGATACATATTCCCCACCATTATTAGAGCGAAGACACTTGAGTGTCTTGTCAGTTTGATTTTCAACCAATGCCTAGAATTTTTTGAACTTGTCAAGCACTTCATCTTTGCTACGAATATGATAAACCCATACTTTTTGTGTCTCTAAGTTGCCCTAACCCTGATTGTGCTCTTTTATCAGTCTGTGCTTTGTCGTACGGTTTTTGTTTATGTTTATGTGTTAGGGCATTTCTTTACATGGTATCAAAGCCTAGTACTCTTTGAGAAACCTAGGCCTTTGATCTAAAAGCTCTACACAAGAAGTAAGAACTACAGTAGGTTTAAATGACTTCGAATACAACAACATGGATTCAGTCTCCAAAACCAACTATGCCGAGAACCGAGCGAGAGTGGGCCAATCAGCTTGCTTCACAAAGTTTCGACATGGTGGAAGACCCTTTTGATTATATGCAAGAAAAGCTAGGCAAGCTGACCTTTGAAGAATACAAACTGATTATAGCTTATAGACGAAAGAAGATTGAGGAACTCGATCGAAGGATTGCCCTTCAAGAAAAGCTTCTCAATGAAGGTATGTATGAATTTCTCTCTTCAGATGTTGCGCGTAAATCTGATGATATTGCAGGGCCGTCGAGACATCCATCAGGGATGGGCCCCCCTCTTGGAGAACAAGACTCGGAGTATGTTTCTTTCTTTCATCCTCTTCCTTCCACTCCGGTACAAGGTACTTTAGATTCGTCTTTTGTTTCTTCTTCTTTTACCTCTTCTACTTTGCATTATTCTAATAGAGATCCTGTGGAAGAAAGAGTCTCCAGTCTGTTGACTACGGAAAAGGTCCTCTTGAGGACCAATTCTTGTATGTTAACACATGTTATGGGGATTATAAGAAAAAGCCAGGTAGCTCTTCTTGTAACCTTCCTTCTTTTTAGTCTACTTCACAAAATCAGAATGAATTTGGTGTTTCTTTTTCTTCATTGCATGGTGCACCATCATCTTCATACTTTCATTTCCAATCATTAAATGTTAAAAATGAACAAATTGTATTTGCACCTCACACACCACATTTTCAAAATCCAGCGGAGGACCGCTTGCATACTAACTCTTTTCAACTGGAATTGTTGGTAGTCTCGAGATTACTTTCATGGGAAGACAAACATGAGCTCAGACCAAAATTTAACCGCATGGCCCGTTTGGGTGTGACGTTAGTTGCAGATGCCACCCTTGCCAGTCGTGATGTCTTCATATCGTTTCGTACTGCCAGACAAACATGAGCTCAGACCAAAATTTAACTGCATGGCCTGTTTGGGCGTGACGTCAGTTAAGAGGCAGTACGAAACGATATGAAGACATCACGACTGGCAAGGGTGGCATCTGTAGGACGTCACGCCCAAATGGGCCATGCGGTTAAAATTTGGTCTCAGCTCATGTTTGTCTTCCCATGAAACGATATGAAGACATCACGACTGGCAAGGGTGGCATCTGCAACTGACGTCACGCCCAAACGGGCCATGCGGTTAAATTTTGGTCTGAGCTCATGTTTGTCTTCCCATGAAAGTAATCTTGAGACTGCCAACAATTCCAGTTGAAAAGAGTTAGTATGCAAGCGGTCCTTCGTTGGATGCCAACGCGCCTTTTGGAGCACCTCTTAGGTTTGTTGAATGTACCCTTGGAAGGATTGGAAGAGGATGGGACAAGCATGGAAGATTGTCTTCAATCGAAATGGGGTGGATGTAGAAGGATGACCAGCATGAAAGTTTGCTGATTTTTGACCAACAACCTCGTTTTTTACCTTCAGTTTGGGTTTTCCATGATGGTGGGTGGAAAAGGCCTATTTGGTCGCCATGGCAGCATTGCAGTTGAGCTGGCTTTGTTCTTCTTGCAACAAAAGGGACACAAATTGGTCAAAACTGCAGGTAACTTGGTTACCCATAGTTACCAACAACTGCAAGGTAGTAGCAAAACCTTGATATGACTCTGATAGACAATTAAGAGTGATGGAAACAAGTTGATTATCGGGAACTTCTTCATCAATATTTAATAATTGCTCAATAAGATCTTTGAGGCCGATGAGATAGGCATCCATGTTATGTCCTTCCATGCGAACTTCTTCTAGTTGCTTATGTAGGTAAGCAACGTGTGCTTGATTGTGCACTTGATATAATGATGTAAGAGTTTGCCATGCATCCTTGGTTGTCTTGCATGATCTGAGGTGTGGAATGATGGCTCTCTTCACGGACAAAGCAATTAGGTCATGTGCTCGGGCATTATGGCCATCTCATTGAATTTGATCTTGAGTGGGAGGTGTTGTGGAGGAGGAAAACGATTCAACATCATGAGAGCCACCTTGCAATGTGGAGGTAGGAGGTTGTGCTGGTGTTGGAGAAGCCGGCCTTTGCTTGGTGCTATTCGCAATATGCCATAGATTCTTGGCGACAAGAACATATCACATCATGTAAGTCCACAACAGGTAATTGGTTCCATCGAGCTTGTCGCAAGTGCCAAGCATGTTCTATAAAACATTATTATTGTTGGCCATGAGTAATGATCGGCAATAAAATAATAATTTCCAAGTGAAGAGAGAATAAATGCCCAAATAATAATAAATCACTAAAAGAAGAGATGCCATCCACCTTAATGAAATTGAATAATAATAAAAATTTTATTGCTGTTTTCTTGTTGAGAGGAAAGAAAAATATGCAAAATAATTATTTCCAGAAATAAAATATTATCCAATTAAGGTGGCAATCAGCAATATGCTGAAATCAGAGATTAATGGCTGAAAGTACTTCAATAATGCAGACAGCAGCAGAATATACTGAAAATTAGCCCAACAATATGCTGAAATAATAAAATTTGTCTTCAATGTTGGGGAAAAACAGGGTTAGCAGCCAAATAATATGACTCAAGGGCCAAGAAAATGAATTGAGACAAAAGGCCCAAGTTTTGACCCAAAAATTTAAGAGAAATTGGATAAAACTATCACCCAATTAATACTAGATGTCGTGCCTCCTCAAGCTGAATTAGGCTTCAACTTCAGGGAAATTTGATGAATTTCAGAAAATCCCCAAAATTTTGAAGAAATTGTGGTGAAATTGAGCTCAAATTACAATAAGCCCCAAATTGTATTGGGGAATTGAAGAGCAATTTGACAATTTTGTGAAAATTTCACCTAAATGGTGCAGAATGTCACCATGGTGATGAATTGAGCCTCAATGTCGATGAAGAATCCCTAATTCTTGAAAAGCCCCAAATTTTTGAGCAAAATTTGGACAATTTGTTGGAAAGCCCCAAATTTGTCGATGAACGATGACAAATTTCACCAATTTGGTGATGAGTTGGTGAGTAAGGATGAGAAGCCTCAAACTTTTATGCAAATTGGGGTCAAATTGGAAGGTTTTATGAAAAACCCTCAATTTTTGCACAAATTGTGCTTAGATGGGCCAAGCTTGTGAATAAGGGCTTTTGTGGTGTATTAAGTAAAGGAATTTTCTTTAAAAAAATATAACCTGGGCCCAAGGCGGCAAGATTACTGTGTTGATGTAACAATGGGTAGGTGGTCATTGTGCCCATGTCAGCGAGTGGGATAAGATGGGCTGTGTCGAATTCTAGCATGTCATGGAAGGGTGGCAAGTTGGCAATAGCTCGTGATGGGGGCAATAGACACAACACATGAGGGAAAGGGCATGCAAGGTGATGGCTGACAAGGCAGCGACTTCAGGGCTTCCAGGTGATATGTCAGATTGGGGGCGGAGACTGGTCGAGGCAACTTGTGGAAATTGCAGCAAATGAACCTATTCCAAGTTAGTGACCTGCAGGTGATGTTTTGCAACTAGCACTTCTTAGCTAGTGACAGAATCCAAGCAAGTAGGCTGTAGTAGATTTGCAGTAGGTTGGTGTTGATCAGACCAGCGTGTTGCTGGCCAAGGTGCGCAAGCACTCAATCCATGGAGGTACAAGGGCTATGAGTGATACAAGCAGACCTGGCAAGAGAGATTGTGTGTGCTATTGGCACGGTTGAGACAGGCGATGATAGTGACACAAAGTGCAATTGACAAGAGAGAGATTGCATGTGCTATTGGCACGGTTGAGACAGGTGATGATAGTGACACAAAGTGCAATTGCCAAGAAGGCTTGAGCCAGCGTGGTGGCAATGGCTCATAAGAAAACCGACTAAGCGGGAGGAGCTCAATGGCGATGGCTAGTGGTGAATGATTGCTAGCGATGGGGAGGGCGATGAAAAAAAGCTGCTTTGATACCATTGTTGGCCTAGGCATGGAACAATTGTGTGATTAATTTAATGGAAAATAAATGAGAACGAAATAATTAATCAATGCACAACAATACTCCATCACGAATGGGAAGTAGTGTATTAATGACTAAGAGAGAGTACAACACTCAAGGTGATCACATTGAATAATGCCACACTTATGCAAATGAGGCATGAAGTGTCTTTAAATAATAAAAAACGAAACCCTAATGGCTTATTGTCATAGGAAACCCTAATCCAAGTGTCACTTAGTATCACTTAGTGCCTAGGACACTAGGGGCAACAACTGCATTTAATGATAGTTTAAATGCCTAGGGAGCCCATATCATGGATCAAAGGGCATCAACGCGTAGCCCATGAGATGGCCTAATGTTAGTTCTTAAAGAAGTAGGGGAGGTATAGAAGTGCTTGAAAAGAGGAAAGTTCATAGACCACAACTCAACCTTAGTACAATTTGTGCAAAAGAGTGATTTGGCTATAGCATGTATCCAGTTTGACAAGGCTGATGACCCACCAAATCTCCATCATTAAGAAGGGGCTTGGAACTAGGCATGAGTTTGTTGATGAAATCCTATGGATTGTATGTATGAAGGATAACCTCATCCTTCATTTTCTACAAAGGGTAATTGGAACCATCCAATTTTTTTGGTGGTTTGGTTGAAAGAGTTTCTTGGTTCTTGAAGAGGTAGGTGAGGTATGATTTACAACCTTCAATTTGTAAAGTGCGATAAATGATTGATGCATTACTGTTTATCATGCATCATTTATGGCTTTTTTCATGTCATACATGGACAAGAAATCCTAGCCCTACTCATGATGGAACCCAACCCTCTATGTAGTGGTGCATAGACAATATAATGTATGTGTATGAAGAGGTTTCTATTGTGGGATCCATCATCTTGACTTGTATGCATGTGAGATCAAAGTATGATGACATTTTACTGAAAAAGTCAATGTTATGTGATTTGTCACGAGACAGCTGTGTAGTAGCGCATGAATCAATGGCATGCATACTATTAGTTTTCTCATGCATGAGCTATGACAGGAGCATAGAAAACCACAATGCCCGTGGCATGACCATCATTGAGCCAGTCTTTACAAATTACACATGTGCATGAGTTCATTTCTTTTTTGGGATGCTTGCTAGATTTTTTTGGATATTTCATTTTGTCATTTCATGACTCGAGCATTGGAGTTGGAAGAAACAGACTTCAGAATTGGAGTTGGAAGAAACGGTCTGAGATTTCTGATGCACTCATGTGATAGTTTACAACACGTGAAGATGGATAGGTAAGTCCTTACGGATTTATTCACACAGTAACACCATCACTTCAGGTCAACAAATGCATATGTTGATATGTTAACACTCTAGCAAACTGTAGACAGATCCCTCAATCATTTATGTTATGTTGAAGTTTGGATGTATGGTCGAGTTTGGGCATATTTGTTCCTTGAAAGTTTCGAATGACTTGCTTGGAAAGCTGCAGCAGAAACTCTTCCATGCATGCAACTGCAGGTTGGTGCTAATGTCTGCGACATTTGATGTTGAGGTTTATAAAGAGTACTTCAGGGATCTAGACAGAGGGGAAAGGGTTGAGGTCATCCCTGTCATGGACACATCCAGGGACATGCAATCAAGGAAGTTCAAAATTAAGGAGCACTATTTAGAAGATGTAAGTTGGAAACGTGTTTTCTGCATAGGGCAAAGTCAAGTAGACCTTATTTTTCAGATTCTAGCATTTTTTTAATTTGACACAGGTTCTGAAGCTACTTGGAAGAACACCAACAGATTTGGGATATGCTGAAAGACTTGACAAGGCCAATGATTTGAAAAGTGAAATCCAATGTTTGATAGCAGATCTGATCATTTATCTCCATCAAAATGAGGCAGATCTGAGCAAGAATGTGCTTGTATTTCTACCAACTTATAAAGCGCTTGAGCATCAATGGTCTTTGCTGAAGACAAGTGGGCTTGATATTAAGATTTTTGTCTTGCACAGCAGCATTGATATGAATGTATCTATACAAGCTATGGAGGTATCACTCTCAGTCAGGAAGGTAAGAAAGCAATAGTACCGACAATATCCACAATAAGCTGTGATTCCGTCTGTTTATTGACTGTACAGAGCTTTGTGAAGTCCTGTTAGGCTACTTCTGTTTTTGGCTGCTATATTTAGTGCATTCATTCTTTCGGCTGAGGTGTCTGTCATGGCTCCATTCCAATTGGGAAGGACCTGTTCAACTTTAAAGTATATCTGGTTCAATCCATGCAGGTTTCTATTTTGATTATCTTTTGGAATGCTTGTGTGATAATAATGTCCATCTCTTGGACCTTTTCAGGTGATACTTGCCACAAATGTGGCAGAATCATCCGTCACAATACCTGGTATTTCATACGTTGTTGATTCCTGCTGCTCGTTGGAGATCTTTTGGGACAATGAGACAAAGAAGTGTGTGCCACGATTAGTATCAGTCTCAAAGTCTCAGGTATTGATGAGCCACGTCCTTTGATGTTTTTACAAGAAAAAACTTATCCTAGAAAATTAACTGAATTCCAGATTTAGACTATGCTCACTCACAAAGTTAATACATCAGGCAGACCAGCGGAAAGGGAGGACGGGCCGAACTTGTGATGGAGAAGTGTTCCGTATGGTTTCAAGGGCCATGTATCATGAGCTTGCACAATTTGAAAAGCCTGCTATTCAGCTTCTTTCCTTGCGAGAACAAGTTCTGATGCTCATCTGTGCAGAATCAAAAGCAATCAATGAACCTGTGGGTGAGATTCTGGTCACTGCATACTAAAAGAAGGATGAGCTTGTTGTGTCAATCAATGTCTTATTTAATGCTGTCTGTTTCGGAACGCCTTATCAGTTCTCATTTTGACTTGTGATTTTCCAAGAAATTGGAGCACTTATCGTATTACTATACTCCATATTTAACTTCCCTAAGTGAGATAGAGTGGATGCTCAAGGAGTGGAGGTCTGTCCAACAGCAATTCTCAAATTCTCTTGTGGGAGTGGGCTGAGAGTGTGTCAGAGAGTGGTGTCCTTTGCAAAGGACTCGGAATGCAGGAAACTACCAAAGCTCATCGATGCTGGATAATATCAACAAGGTGGCAGACAGCTAGGAGGACAGGAGGAGGCCCAAATTGCAGCAGTTCCAGATGCGGAGAGGGAAGCTGAGTCCAAATGCAATAGTGTGGAGCCTGTCTGACTGCAACAAGGTGTGTTTGGTAGCTTGGCAGCAGCAAGACCGAAGGTTGGAAGCAAAACAAACCACTCAGGGGGCTGGAAAAAGCAAACGCAGCAATTATGGCCTGGCGAAAGCAACTGAATGGAGACGATGGCATGGAAAAAGCACAACACAGCTGTGCATGTGATGGTGACAAGCTGAGGGCTGGTGATGGCTAGAAGAGGATGACAACGATGGCGATGATGAAGGCATTGAAGAGGATGAAAGTGGCAAAGACAATGATGGAACTTTGAGCGGATTGTCCTACCAAAGCTCTAGAAAATTGTAACGTGATGAAACAATTCATTTGGGGATTGTTCGTATGATAAATTTGCATCTACTAGGGATCTTGTTCTCCATTGAAGTGAAGGCTATTCACATTCCAAGTTGCTAGATGTATGCTCATAGGGAAAGGTTTGGGGAACAGATTCTTGTTTGGAAGGTCGAAAATGAACAAGAGGGGGTGTAAAAAAAATACCAGAGCTCAAAAAGATAAACACAAGTGTATGACAAAACACAAAAGCGATCACTGATAACAATACAACTCAGATGAGAAATGTAACTCAGAGATAATGAAGAATGAATCGATGCTCAATTCAGTAAACATACTATGCAAGAGTGAATACAAGACCTCGAACTCCCATGTCTGAGAATGGACCAAGGTAGAGATGAGCTATGGAGTGCGTCCTACTAGAACGAATCTTGAATTGCAGCAGGCAGCCTCTGGAAGCAATCAGCAGCTGCAAACACAGATTTGAATGTTTGGATTTGGCTGATTGGAGGTAGAAGCAGCAGGGCTGCATGCGCGGGAGCAGAAATGCCAGGGCAGCAGCTCTGATACATCATACTGGGGAAAGCAGGCTGAAGATGAAGCAGACGATGCAGGCGGCTGTAGAATCAGCAAAATGCAGCCTCTTGCTGCCTGAATGAACCGGGGGATACGACTGCACAATAGTGATGTCAGAAATCTGCCAGGTTTGTGTAGCATTAAATGCAGCCTTTGGGCCTGGCAATTGCAGGCTGGATGCATAGACAGGCAGCAAAGAAGGCGCTTGCAGCAAATGCAGCAGTTAGGCTGAGTTGAGTGATCACCCGGATGTGATGGAGGGCTGGCTGCACCATGAATTGAAGTATCTACCAAGGAGGGTTGTATACAATAGTGGGAAATGGTGTCCGTTGTAGTAGGATTTGGAAAACAAGGATGAGCTGTAGTGACTAGGAAGCTTTCTATTTATAGATGTGGATCCTCCAAAGTTTGGGTTTGGCTTATGGGATATAGGCACTTTGGTAATCTCTAGTAAAGTTTAGGCTGAGTTGAGTGATCATCGGATGTGATGGAGGCTTGGCTGCACCATGAATTGAAGTATCTACCAAGGAGGGTTGTATACAATAGTGGGAAATGGTGGCAGTTGTAGTAGGATTTGGAAAACAAGGATGGACTGAAGTGGCTAGGAAGCTTTCTATTTATAGATGTGGATCCTCCAAAGTTTGGGTTTGGCTTATGGGATATAGGCACTTTGGTAATCTCTAGTAAAGTTTGGTAATTTTGTGTTTTGGGATTGTTTTAAAGAGTTAATTAAGGTTTTAAGTTAATAATGCACCTTTTTAGCATAACATCCCTCTTAGACCCAAAACTGAAAGCTGGGAGGGATTGCAAAGTATAGCTGAACCCACAATACCCCAAGTTGCTCTACTGCAAAATAGTCAGGGCATCCGTCTAGAATTGCACATTGACTGCCCAAGAACCTACTGAAACTATAGAGGCAATGGTTATCTTAACTTAGAAGCCCAAGGGGTCACCTTTGGAAGACCAAAGCATCAGAGAAAGAGTGCTTGTTGGCTGCCCAATGGCCTACAGGGATCTGTAAAGGTGATGAATTTTTTTGATTTTTTTTCTTTCCTTTTTAAATAAAAAAGATTGTGTTTTCCTTAAAGCATTTGTACCCATGGGGGGAAAGAAGGAATGGTTGGATTTAACTGGATGCCATGCTCTTGACTGAACCTTATGAGATACTTATTTTAGCCTTAAAAGCTGAATTGCAGCATGCTTTTGATGGGAGAGGTCTTGGCCACTTGCACTACTATCTTGGCATATGGTTTACTGTAGTTGAGGGGGGTATTATTTTGCAGCAGTCTAAGTACATTGGGCAGCTTCTTGAGCATTTTCAAATGCAAGACTACAAGCCTACCTCTACTCCTTTTGAGAGACACCATAGGTTTACACTTGAGGATGTAGGAAACCCTTTTGATAATTCTCTTTATCAGCAAGCTGTTGGCTGTTTATTGTATTTGTGTAATACATGGCCGGATATTCAGTTTGGGGTCTCTCGGTGAGCTCGCTTTATGCATAACCCTAGTACTACACATTGGCAAGTAGCTAAACGTGTCTTTCGTTATCTTAAAGGCACTCAGACATTGGGCCTTTTTTATCCTAAAGGCGCTAGTCTTTGCTTGTGTGCATTCACAGACAATGATTAGGCTAGTTGTTTTGATTGGAGGGTGTCCAGTAGTGGCAATTGTTTCATGCTTGGTGATTCATGTATTTCTTGGCTGAGCAAGGAGCAGCCTACAATGGCCACATCTAGTTGTGAAGTTGAATACGGGGCAACATCTGCAATATGGCTCAGGCGCCTTTGGTCGTTCTTAGTGTGGGATAGCAAGCAATCACCCACTCCTATCTATACTAATAGTCAAAGTGCCATGATAGTTGCGAGGAATCCAATTTTTTATGCTCGTACTAAGCACATTGAGGTGCATTATCATTATGTCAGAGAAAGGCTCAATGCTGGGGAGATTAACTTGGTTTATGTCTCTACATATGACAACCTGGGAAATGTGTTTACGAAAGCTCTCTGTACAGAGAAGTTTGAAGCCTTTTGCAAGGCTCTTGGCTTTATACCATTTGGGGATTAATCTGCCTATTCCTTGTATATGTTCATATCATTTACTCTAGGGGGTTTCGTTACACTTCTCATGTTCCTTCTAAGTTCTGGTGTAAACGCTCTCTTATCCACGAACATTTTTTACCTTCTAGCTGGAGAAGATTTTTCCCTTGTGTAGACACTCGTTAGTGGATGTGGTACTTAGTATCTTAGGGATTGTACTTTCATATTCATTCTCACATAGTGGATGTGACCGCTCAACACTCCTCTCTCTCTTGCTGCTGTTCACTTGTTCATTGTGAGTACGTATGTGTGTGTGTGTGTACTTGCTCGAGGTTCCACTAGCTTTCAATTTGGTTCTAAAAGTCCACTTTATCCCATTGACCTTGTGGCCTTGACGATCCACTAAAGTTAAGGTTTTGTGTCTCAAGCTTCTTTTCCATGGTCTATCACCACTGGGGATTCTTTAGAGTCTCTTGTGAATTGTTTCGCTCAGAGCACACTATGTAATTTGTCATAAAGATAGACACAAATGATGTAGTAGTTGCTTGCCTCTAGATTTTCTAGGTCCCTTTAGGATGGAATTCAGTGGAAGGATCCCTAAGTCCTACATGGATTGTTGATACTAGCAAGTCAACGTGTCATGGGTCCATGTCATCCTGTGTAACACTTTAGGGGGTGGGAAGCCTTGGATACTTCAACCCACCCCCTTTTCTAGCTATGCACTCCTCCCCTAGCCCCCCTTGGATTCCATCCAGTTGGCAGACCTGTTTGACTATTTGACCCTTCTCTCATCTACAAAAGGTGCTCTACTCCTCCATACTTCCACACCAATTCAGCAAGTATTTACCATTCTCATCTCCCTCTCTTGAATGTTGAATTGATTTGTAATTCGTGAAGCTCTGGTCTCTCACTTTGTCCTCTTTTTCACACCCTATCAAGGCACAAGGCTCAAGCCTCTCCCATCCCCTCTCTCTCACTCTTGCCCTTTTAACTTTACTCCAACCCTCTCCCTCTCTTTCAACTTTCAAGAGTCAAGATTCAAGCATCTCACTCTCCCCTTCTCTCTCTCTCTCTCTCTCTCTCTCTCTCTCTCTCTCTCCCCCTTGGGCCTCTCCATTCGACATCAGAACCATGACTCATGAGAAGCATGAGGCCTTCAATTTACACGCCATCCATGTGGAGAGGGACACAAAGAAGTCCAACTCCCACCATTGGACGTGCAAGTATTGCAAGAAGCGCTATACAAGTAGTGCAACCTAGCTTCTCCAACATCTTTCCAAGATGGAGGGGCAAGTTGCTCCATGCAAGGGAATCTCTCAAAACATCGTGGATAAGATTCTCACCAAGATGAGAGGGGGATCCACAAGAGGAGAAAGTGGTAAATCCGAGCTCCGACAATTGGCGGTGGGGGACTCCACATCTGCATCTGGGCTCGAACAAAAGACAAAGAGTGGAGGCTCATGTGGCACTGGAGAGATAATCTCGTCTCTCTCAAGCTCTCCTGGTGATGTGCGTGGATCGGTTGTCTTTCTTAAAGAAAAACGACGACTTGCGAACATTGAAACTGCATGCATGGTGATTGAATGCAGTCTTGCATTCAATGTCCTGAAGCAAGAGCAATGGAAGTAGATGGTAAAAGCCATTGCCAATGTGGATATATGTGAAGGATAGGCCAGTGTCACACATAACGACATGAGGATGAAAAAGATTGATGAAGAGAAGAGGATTGATAGAGTTCTTGATCCTATTCGGGCTGTATGGATAAAATATGGTTGCTCCATTCTCATCGAGGGATGGAGCGATTGTAAGAAATGAGGTATGATCAACATACTTATCTCGTGTTCACTTGGCACGTACTTTTTGCGGGCCGTAGGCATCGGCAAGAGGGGGAGGAAAATGACGGGCGCATTCATCTACCACCACATTCAGCAAGCTATCATTGAGGTATACATTGCCTTTTAAATTTGTTTCACTTTCTTTTATTATAATTTATGCATAACTATCTATCTCGCTATTCTCTCTAATATCTATCTTGATTCTCTTTTCCCCCCAAACCTCTATCTCTCCACTCTCGAGTCTTGAAAGACTCAACTCTCTCTCTCTCTCTCTCTGTTTTTTTTTCGATACCACTACAGCTCGGCTCACATAGACAGGAGCAGTCACTGACTTTTTCATGGATACACGACAGAGTATGGCAAATACCACTACTACTGCCACACAGCCTACAGGAGTACATCATCATTGGACCTCATCTTCTGTAGGTGTCCCTTTGGATAGAGTAGTGGCACTTAGCCGGTCTAGGCGCCCACGTCCACCCGGACGAAGGCCTAGACATCCACACCACAGACAAATTAAAGCCATCATTGAGCGCCACAGGAGACAGATGCCAAGACGCCTCAGCTATGCAGAGATACACCTCCCTAGAGAACAGACATATCATTGATGGAGAGTTTTCCTTTCTCTACTCTCACTTTCAGATCACTGACATGTTTCCCTTTTATGGGACACTATTTCATTTCCTTTTCAGTCTTATAGGCATGTTTTTCATCTTTTCATCTTTTCATCTTTTTTCTCGTTCTAGATGAGAAACACACCATCATTGTATGTACTGCTTTGGTCTCATAGGCCACATTGGCCTTTTAGAGACGTTAATATACTCTCTCTCTCTCTCTCGCTCTCTCTCTCTCTCTAATCTTCAAGTATTGTTACTTGTAATTTGTGGTTATAGGTGGGCCCCTCGAATGTGGTACAAGTTGTTATCAATAATGCATCGAATGGTCGGTGCATGGGTCATTTGCTTGAGGCCAAGTTTCCCACGATTGTATGGACTCCATGTGCAAGTCATTGTTCAGACTTACTTATGGAGGACATTGGAAAGCTCAAGTGGGTGAAGAGGATGTTCTACAAAGCTATATCAGTTGTCACCTTCTTCATGGTAAAGATAAAGGGGCTTGCGATATATTGTGAGTATAGCACACTCTTATTGAAGAAGCGTTCTTCGACTCGGTTTGCTTACATGTTGCTTGAGCGTCTTTATGAGGTATGGTCCATTGACAATGTTATCTACTCTATGGAATGAGTGGGATGAGCATGAGATAGAGGAGACCAAAGCCATGTAGTGCTTGCCCCTTAATGAGCAGTTTTGGGAGAAAGTTCGTGCCCTTGTCATTGTCGTGACTCCTTTTTATAGGGTGTTACATATGAGTGTTTTTAAGGGGTCCACCATGGGCCTTTTTGTTTACTTCTTTAGAGTAGAATTGGTGGAGGCACGTGGTTGCACGATGATTATAGAGATAGCGTGCACATGTTTTAGAGATAGCAGAGAGGAGATGGGTATGAATGTATAAGCCCATCCATGGTTTTGCTACATTGCTACATCAATGGCCTACAAGTCATCGGTGGTCATGGATGATAGAGAACTACATTCAAACTAGCTTGCTTATTGGATTCATGTGGTCCTTGGGAAGGACCACAATGCATTGTTGGAGGAGCTAGGATGCTATGCAGATTAGAGAGGGCATGTGGCTTTTGCTTTTTCCACTTTTCGGAGGAGAGAGTCACTTGTGGAGTCTCTATTTTGGTGACAAAATTTTGGGTACACATTGAAGACACCTTGTAGCCCTTAGCCAAGAGAGTCCTTACTGAGGATTGCTCTTTGGGTGCATGTGAGAGAAATTGGAGTGCCTATTCTCTCATGCATAGGAACATTCGCAATCAGCTTAGCACATGACAGTTAGAGTGGCTAGTCTATTGCTGCACTAATTTACACATGATAAGGGCTATGATGAGCATGGGTAGTCCAAAGCAAGTAAACACTTAACCATAAAATCATAGTTGTCAGGTACGAAAAGTACGGTACGGTACGGTACCATAAAATATGGTACTAAATGGTACCTTAAGATTTTATAAGGTACGGTACGATATTAGTACGAAAAAAAAAACTTCATTACCTTGAACTATAGATGATAGAACAGATGTTTTAAGTCTAAATAGCAATGCTATTGGAGTATATAAGATGAATACTTGAGGGTAACACGCCAAAATCTCTATGGCATATGCTGCATGCGCAACATACGCTACAACTTACAAGTACATACATAGGAGTGGATACATCATACATGAATGATCATACAAATAAGAGGCATGTATGCTTGAGAGAGAGAGAGAGAGAGAGAGAGAGAGAGAGATGAAATGATATGAGATGCTTTATTAATGTCTACAAGAGGCCAAAATGACCTGTGAGACCAACAGTTACCAAACAAACCACCAAAGTTTTTGGTAAAAGATTTATGAATTTTGTTATGGCTTTGTTTGGCATTGCTAAGGCTAAAGTAGCTACCGATGGTACATTCACTAATTCGTGTGGGTTGGGTGGTGCAAAATGAGCTGTGAGCAAAGGTAAAATCAATAGGATTAAGCTACTTGATGATTCTCAAATGGTGCTGAATTTATTTATTGATGATACTAACATATTGTGAAAAATGACGGGACATCAATTAGAAACATTTGGAACTGCTTGAATACCTTATGTATGGCCTTTGGCTCTAAGATAAATCATAACAAAACATGTATGAGGAGTCTAATCAAGCTTCCACCCCCTTTCTTGGTTGATCGATCAAGGCTACAAAATCACCACCACCACCACCACAACAACAGTCAACAACCCAAACTACCACCAACAACCACCACGCCCCCCCCCCCCCCCCCCACACACACACACACAAAAAAAAAAAAAGAAGTTGCTTGTTTTTTGTACGAATTCGTACGGTACGGTACGAACCGTATAGTACGAACCAGTTCGTACTACATATGAGTGCAACTATGCATAAAATTTAAAATTTGTTGTTTTAAACATTAAAGTTTATACTTTACAATTAGACTTTAGCATTTACAATCTTACGTACATTGTGTAGGTAAATGTTGATACATTCAAGTTAATGGGCGACACTCTTTCGAGTGTACATCAGGAGATGTATGAGAAGGAGGAGACGATCTTTGCGGAGCTCTATAGAGAGCTTATAGTAGCAGATACTTGTGACACTCGTAGTCAACGTCCTCGTGGGTGAGGAGTTGGAATAGGTGGTAGCAGGGGCATGGTCATTTGGCGCCCTCTGACATCGAGGAGGGTTGGTTCGAGTGGGTTGCAAACATATGTAAGGTGAGGCTCTAGTAGCTCCCATTCCGTGTCTCATGATGGCATCCCCCACTTGCCTACACAGCCGGCACCTAGGGAGCCATCATTTGATGATGATGGTAATCTCATCAGTGAGGATAAAAATGAGAGTGTCTCATAATCTGACGCCGATGAGTCATCTTTAGACTCTTGATGAGCACAATCGTTTTGATGATGATGATGATGATAGTGATGCTTCATCATAGTCTATAGATTCATAGGTCTCTCTCTTTTTTGTATCTATTGTCATTGTATCCACATGCCACTATGATCCATTATCCATGTATGTACTAGTCTTTAGACTCTAGTTGTATGGTGTATCGCATGTTGCGCACAACGCATGCGAGGGCCACCCTCATGTATTCATCTTATTTTGTAATGAAATGACTATTTCCACTTTAAACTTGTGTTCTATCATTTAATGAGTGTCTTGTACTTGGAATGGATCCCGAATGGCAGCAGGCAGCCTCTGGAAGCAATCAGCAGCTGCAAACGTAGATTTGGATGTCTAGATCAGGCTGATGGGAGGCAATGGCAGCAGGGCAGTCTGCATAGGAGCTAAAACACCATGGTAGCAGCTCATAAACTAAGGGCACCAGGGTGAAGATGAAGCAGATGATGCAGACAGCTGCAGAAATAGCAAAATGCAGCCTCCTGCTACCTCAATGGGGCTTTGCGATTGCACAGCTGATGACATCAGCAATCTGCCAGTTCTCTACAGCAATAAATGCAGCCTCTGGGGCCAGCAATGCTGGCTAGGCTCATGGCTGTCCCATCAATGATTTGTTGACTAATCAAGGAGTTAGTAACCAGAATCTACAACCCTTTAGGTATTTCCTTTACATTGGCAACTGCGGCATGTAGCTTTTGTACCACTGGTCCTATCGTTGCATTTGTGGAAGTTGCAAGGAGCATGGTGCCAAAAAAGACTTGTGAATTTTCCACTAGCTGGCGATACTAAGTTACAAGGCCTGAGAAGCAGGGAGTAACTGGGTACCAAGGGGAAGCAGAGGATGGTGATGCTATTGATGAGGGGGGCATACTGGTTCCACTCTTGGCTGGAGCTATTAAGGGGCTATTTGGCCCTTATGGCAATGACATTGGACTCTAGCGAATCCGTCATCATCCACAGTAGGGTGGGTATTGGTGGGTGGTCTCTTGTTGAGCAGCCTCTCAAATCAAGTGCACTTCGTGATCAATGTCTGAAAGCATGGCATCTAAGACATTGGCCAAGCTTAGACCTGCAATTATTTGTCGGCTACAGGAGGAAACCAGCCACAATATCCAATTCTTTGGGTTTTTTCTTTACATTGGCAACTGCAGTATGTACCTTCAGTACCCCTGCCCCTATGTTTGCATTTGCAGAAGATGCAAGAAGCATGGTGCCAAAGAAGGCTCTTGAAATCCTCCACTAGCTGGTGATACTCCATCTCAAGACCTGGGAAGAGGGAGCTAACCAAGTGCTGAGGGGAAGGGGAGGATAGTGATGCTCCTGATGTGGGGGGCCCGCTGTTGTTGCAGGGGGACTGCACCAGTGAGATGTTGCCTGTCCAAAAGATCCCAATCCTGGCTAGGGCTATTAAGGGGCTGCCATAGCCCTTATGGCAATGATGCTGGACTCTAGTGAATCTGTCTGTCATCCACAGTAGGCTGGGCCTCCATTTAGCAGGTGGTATCTTGCTGAGTGGGGTTCTTCTCAAATCAGGTGCACTCTGTGGCTTGATGTCCAAAAGCATGGCATCTAAGACAGCGGCTAGACTCATGGCTCTCTTGTGATGATGATTTTTCAACTAATTGACGAGTTAACTAGCCACAATCTCCAACTCTGTGTATTTTCTTTAAATCGGCAACTGCAGCACGTACTTTCAGTATGCTTGCCCCTATCTTCGCGTTTGCAAAAGATGCAGGGAACACAGTGCTGAAAAAGGCTCTTGAAATTCTCCAGTGGGTGGTGATACTCCACTGCAAGGCTTGGGAAGAGGGGAGTAACCGGGTACGAGGGTACCTGTGATACAAACCAAAGCTGGAGACTGGAGCCACTATACCAAGGAACCATCTAAATTTGTGGTACCACGGATGAGCTATCAAGTAGCTCTTGCGCTGCATCTGTGGAGGTAAGACAAACTGTGAAGATACCCTGCCTCATCAGCATGGCCTTAGCTATGTGTGACGTGCTGATGTGAAGGGTAGAGTGAACCGAATCACAGAGCTGTGCCCAGTGGTGCAGGCAGTGAGCATGTGGAGCCACCAGACACATGGGTGGCAGTGGCAGGAGGCAGGCAATAGCCAAGAAGAAGGTGATGCCAGATGTGCAGGAAGCGACGAGCAGGAGGCAGGGATGTGGGAGACATTATGAAGGTGGCAGTGGCAGCAGGCCCAGAAGTAAACTCTATGACCATTCTATGTAATTGCTTTGCATTGAGCAAAGGCCTTAGCAAAGCCCAGCATTAGTTGGAGAAGCAAGAAATTTTCTTGTATAGGTTGTAAAATTTTTCTTATTTTTAGGACTGCTCAGGCTGTCTTGCAATATACAGTTTTATATTGGTTGCAAAGCTTACATGTAATACTTTCTTCATTCTCTGTGTACGATTTGGCACAATGACATTTATGCCTGTCCTTCCATCTACCTGAGGCAAGCTGCCATAGGCATGGCCACTGTGGTGCTTCAAGAAATATAATTGGTTGGCACAGCTTATAATGGCTCAAGGTTTGCTCTTTTCCCAACACTGCCATCTAAGATCTGTCTTGCTTGCATCACACAGTCTTGTTCTCCAAAGCAATGGATCCACCAAACCCGCTTACAGTGCAAAATGCTTTGAATACTTTGAGAGGCATTGAAGCAGTGATTCCATCATCTCAGAGAGGAAAATTTTCACCCTCTTCTTATGGGAAGCTCCTTGCAAGCCTGCCTTTGTCTCTGGCATCTGCAATCTTGGTTGTGAAGGGTGGTCAACTAGGACTGCTCAGAGAAACTGCAGTATTGGCTGCTTTGTTGGATTCAAATCCTTTCCCTATTGTGCAACCTTTTGGTCATGAAACGCAGGTCATTATTTCAATTTTTATGTCATTGTTGTGAACCCTTTCACATAGAGAGATGCCTGACCTCAATTTTCTCTGTGATATGAATTGTGCAGTTTCAGATGCAGTTGGAGAGGTACTATCAGAGGCAGGGATTTCGGCACGCTGAAGCTAGTAATTTCTCTCGTGTATCTGTGTTACTGGCTAATTTGTATGCATTTGAGTTTTGGCAGTGCACCTTCAAGGTAAAAAGTTTTCTTTTTGCCATTCACTATTCTGACAGTCTTGTGTGATTGCCCTAAGGTTACATGATTTTGCAGGACAAACAGCGTTTGGAAAGATTGCTGAAGTATGCTGCTCACTCCATCAGTCCCAACTTTGATGAATCATGGACAGAAGGAGAAGAAATCTGGTGTGCACAACATTTCCTGTCTCCATCTGCATTGCACGCTACTGCAGAAATAAGTAAGTCTGGGGGCTTGCACACTTTATGTGTATGCTCTTTGATAATTCACAACATTTTGAGTATGCACTTTCTTTCTCTGCATGACCACAGGTGCCACAATAGTGGAGAGACTCCACGTTCTTAGGCCAGTTTTCCTTGGGCATCTACAAGGTCCTCCATCATATTACAGTGCATATGAGTTTGAACATACGTGTGATATTCGCCTGGATGAAGACAATATCATGGGAAATGTCATCTTGCAAGAGGATGAACTTAAGAGCAATGGGGGGGTTTGTGTGAGAGATGAGTATGTTGCATGCGAAGTATTCCACCCACAAAATGATATATCTAATCTCCGAAGGCTGATTGGACAGGTAGGCATCTGCCAATGTTGCATCCTGTGCCACTTGAAAATTTTGGGTTGCTGTTTATAGCTATATTCTTCAGGCCCAAAACGATCTACTGCAAGGAAAAAGTTGGGATGATGAGGATGAAGAGGAGGAAGATGATTGCTACTCAGAAGCTCCTACACTTTGTAGATATTTTCAGAGAGGAGTGTGCACAAAGGGGTCAGAATGCGAGTATGCTCATGATCTCACGGCAAGGCGCTCTCTCTGCAAATACTTTATGACACCTGCTGTAAATGCCCTATCCTCTCTTCTTTTCTGGACCATGTTGTTTCTGTGGCATGATAGTCCCAGTTGATGTACTGATTTTCAAGTGTCTTTGACTCATTGTTCTATTCTCTGCTGCTGCTTGTATGAGCATGTTCATTCACTGGTTCCTGTGCATTTGGAATCAAATATTTGCTTGGTGTGCTTGGCAGGCTATACGTGCACCGAGTTCATGGAATTTATTGAATCTCTAAATGTTGTCTTGGCAGGGTTGCCGATATGGAGAGTTATGTGAATTCCGACATGCGGGAACTAATAACTGTGCTCCGACACAAGATGTTCCCATTGAGTTTGAAGAACATTTTCCTTCAGCTGATGATTTCCTCACACTTTTACCATGCTCTGACCATGATTATATTCTTGTTTGTGAGGAAAGTGACTTTTCTTTCACAGAAAAACTAAGCATGCATTACAAACCTGACAAAATCATTGTTACCATCAGCTCAACAGAAAGAGTACTGTTGAATGGGCAACCTCACCTGAAAGGACGATTGGAACAACTGTCATCAATGGGTGTGGAGATTGTGTGGGATATTACATTAGGCTCCCTGTTTCAGCAAAATTCATCAGTTATTCCTTGGACTGAGATAGCATGTATTCTCTGGACTATAAGAAGAGAGGACATTGAAGAATTTGCTGCTGGAAAGTGTATGCTACATTTCTTTCTTTCCTTGTCTCTTTCTTTACTTACCAGGAACGTTGCAGAAATAAGCATCTTGGTGACTATGTGCAGTGATCATTATGCGAAGTATCAGGTGTGTTGATATATTCTGTAGCATGTTTGCACTTTGTATGTTCTACTGATGCACACATTAAGACAGTTCCATTTACTAAATAATGATATCATACCAAAGACTTCTTCCAATCATAACTGCAATCAGTTTATCTGCCTCTGGAATGTTGCTTTTGTAGGTGGAGCGCATTGCACGGGACTGTTTTTTCTTTTTAACACAATCTGTGCCATTTGATATGACAACCTTTGGTTTGTATAAACACATTAGAAATAGTGAGCTGCAAGTTGGTGAAGCCAAACCTGTGACCTATGTATTTGATCTTTTACCTCCATCGGCAACACAGCATGGAGACTACTTTTGGCATCTGCAGCAAGCCGTTGAGGTACACATCGTAAGGATTTGCCTCACAGACACACACACACACACACTCTTTCTCTCTCTCTCTCTCTCTCCGTGTTTCTCTCTCTCGTATATATATGTAAGAACCCCCAATTCTGTGCATGTAATTATGTGTAGGGCATTAAGATTTACCCCTATCTTGAAGATAACTGCTTACTTTGCAGGACTACAACAAACAATAGGGTCTTTCAGCAGCATACCTTGAGGATAATGTCTCAAAACTCTTTTGGAGCATCAACTGATGGTGATCCAAGTTCCAGTTTTGCAAATATGATGAAGGAAGTTCAGGGTGGTAGAGCAGACATTGGATTTTCTTATCAGCTTTACAAAAACTGGGCTGGTTGTGGTCATTGTTAGACATTGCATGCCAGTTGGATTCATGGCAAAGGAGGGGTGCCTTAGCCTTACTTTACCTTCCCTTATTGCTGTACAGGTGCAACTTATATAATGTGAGTATTCAAACTGATGTCTAGAAGTTATTACTTACAAATGTAGGAAATTATGGCAGGCTGGACTTGGATGCCTATGCGGCATTAAATTTTGTCTGGCTTGTCTTGACTTGATGACGGTTTTGTCTTGGAGGCAAGTACATACCTAACAGATGATTAATACATGATTTCTGTTTAGTAGCTGTATGGATCAACTGCTGAGCATCTTTCTTAACAATTTTGTGGAATGTGCATCTCTTGGAGCATGTAAGGTGAGTGATGACGTTGAAACTCCATGATACTGGCAAAAATGTTGAGGGGAGATTGCTAGTCATCATTATGAAAAGAACAGTAGAGAATGCGCTCCTGAAATTTCCATGAGTTAGATAAACCCAACTGCTGAGGTCATTAGAGCGAGTCAGCTTATGGGAGGAAGTTAAACATGGTGCTGCCCTCAAGACCCAAGTCTCTCCAAGTAGAGGATTTCCGATGGTTGCTGCTTCTTTTGTTAGACATCTATAGAAACCCCTTGCCATCGGTTCTTTACTTGTTTGGTGGCATGGAAGATTTGGGCACTACTATTGACCATTTGGATCCGAGTGGTTGGGCTGTCGATGCTTCCAAAAGACTGTGTCTTTGGACATCCCAAGTTTGTGGATCCTATGCAAGCTGATGTGAAAGTGCTCTTGAAACCAGCCTTCCTTCTTGGAATGGGTGGTGATAACCTGATTTAAGAGTTAATTACAGCAATAAATAAATGCACATAAAATGAAATACACACTTTACCATAGCATTCTTGGACAGTAGACACCCTGTTGGCTCCAAAATTGGCGCCCCTTGCGGTATTTCTTTAGCTTTCATTCAATTGGAAGGAGTACAACTTGAGATTCTTCAATCTCCTCCTGCTAACCAATTGCTCTTGCTGTCATAAATGTCCAACAAGCCTTTTGGGTCATTTGCCCCTTGTTTCACCCAAGACTTCTTCTCCAATTTGACCCTTGGCTGGCCAAATGTTGCCCCAAATCAATTCAGGATGGGCTGCCTCCTGAAATCCTTTGTTAATCTTCAATTATTAGTTGCTGATCCATTAATTAATGCCTAGTCCCTAGTGCCACCACTGACACTTAATGGCCAATTAATAGTCCTAGGGGCAAACTGGCACCAATATTCATGTAGAATCTAACAAGTGTAACTTGTTACAACTTTTGCCTTTGACACCTATCTTTTTCACAGGGTCCTTCGGTCTTCAATTGTGAGAAAGTAGCTTGCACCTCACATGTGTATCTTTTAATTGTACATTTGATTAATCTTTTAATCAAATGTCAATTAAACATAAGCAAAGCATCAAATTTTCACGTCCTCGTGACAGACTACCTCCTTGAAATCCTTGCAATCGTCCTCGATTGCACTGTAATGTGTCAAAGCAAACAATACTGCACTGGAATTTTCACAAGGCTCATAGTCAAGACAACATTGGCCACTGTTGACTAACTATCCCATATGCCCACCATTTGCTAAAAATTTCCAGCCAGCATAAACATAGCATAAAGCTTAACAATAGTCCAGAACTGTTGTCAGAAACTCATCGGATGCATCCCAAACTCTTGTTTCTCAACAGTACTGACTACACAACCATAGTAAAGCATAAACCGAGCCGAAACTATGGCTGAATTGTCAATGACATTCGTTTACATGCGGCTGTCCATGGAATCAGCTGTAAACTATTAAAAACTGAGCATGACCTGATCATAAACTGATCATGGACTGATATGAGAACTGATCACAAATGGCTGCAAATGTGACTTCAAACTGATCACAAGCTGATGGTTTAAAAAAAAACCTGATCAGAAACTGATGTAAAAGCTGATGCAAAACTGATCCCAAAGTAATCATAAACGGTTCTCAAACTGATCAAAAACTGAGTTGACACTAATAAGAAATTGATCTCAAAACTGAGGCAAAAACTCATGCCAAACTCGTCAAAAAACTCGTGCCAAACTGGTCCAAAAACTCATGCCAAACTCGTCAAAAAACTCATGCCAAACTGGTTCAAAAACTCATGCATAAGTATAGTCTCAGAGCCGCGGTGACAACCATACTCATATACATGTATCTCACAGTGACTAGTACACCGAGTAGTGACCTCATGGCAGGCATACTGTCAGCACAGTATCTTGGATGCATGCTGAATACATCCGAGATCCACTACATACGAGAGCTGTCCAAAACCGGTGGAGTGGAAGTGCTACCTCCCCCTTGAGCATCAGGCAATGCTCTGGACGGCCACTCTGCTGAACGTGAGTAAGCCTGATCCAAATTCGGCTCTAACTGAAAGGCATCGAGATAAAGTTGCAACAACTGAGGATGGTCTGCCAAGTCATCCTCTTCCATCCATTTTGCATCCATTGGTGAATAATTTTGAAACTTCACCAAATATTTTCTGGAAACTTCACCTCCGACCTTCCTTTCCTTATGTGCCAAAATCTGCTCGGGTACCAAAATCTCATCTAGTTCCTCAACCTCTGGCTGAATTTCAGCAGATACATCCGCTGGTACATCACCACGAAAATGTCTCAATAAATTGACATGAAAGGCATTGTGTATCCGCCAATGTGGAGGTAATTTCAGCCGATATGCAACATCGCTGACATTTTCCAACACTTGAAAGGGCCCATAGTATCTCATGCTTAACTTCGGATACAACCTCTCTTCTCTTTATCTTTTTCAGCCTTGCCTTTTCGAAACATTGCAATACATAATCGCTCTCTGCAAACTGCAAAGCACGTCTATGGAGATTAGTTGCCCGATTTTGCTTGTCCTGTGATCTCTGAAGTGCATACTTTATCTTTGCATAGGCTGCATCCAAGCTTTCCACAAAGCGATCAGCCTCAAAGATCTTATCCTTAGTGTGCAAAATAGGTGGAACCTTCTTGCCACCCTCAACCACCCCAAATGGAGCCTTGCTAGTGGAACTATGCACCATATTATTGTATGCAAACTCAACCAATGGCAAATACTGCTCCCATTGTGTCTTGTGGTCTAAAACATAGCACCTCAAAAGATCCAACACTGTGGAATTTGCTTCCTCAGACTGATCATCTGTCTGCGGATGGAAGGAGGATGAGAATTTCAGCGTGGTACCCATATTCTCAAACAACCCCTTCCAGAATAGACTGGTCATCCGAGGGTCTCGATCACTGATGATCGACTTAGGTATTTACCATGATACTTGAAAATGTGATGTATAAATAATCGTGTCATATGATCGGCCTTTATCTTCTTCCTCACCGAAATGAAATGGGCTTGTTTGCTAAACCTGCAAATAATAGTCCATATCCCATCATTCCGTGTAGGTGTCCTAGGAAGCTCAAAGATAAAGTCCATAGCAATGCTCTGCCAAGGCGTATTTGAAATAGGCAAGGGTTGCAACAAGCCCGACAACTTTTGCCTATCATGCTTTACCTTCTGACATATGATGCATGCCCTAACATACTGCTCTACATCATGCCTTAAAGCTGGCCAATAAAAGAAATGCTCCACTGCCTTGATTGTGGCATCAATACCTCTGTGTCCTGTATACGGAGGGGCATGACTTTCAAGGATCACTCTAGGACTCAACTGCTTTGTGACACACAGTTGTCTATGCATCAACAAAAATCCATCTCTTAGCATAAAATGCTCATGCCTTTGGCCATTGCAAAGCTAAAAATGAAACATAGAGAGAAAATTTGCCCATCTCATATGCTTCTCTGACAACTTTGTTTGCGTCAGAAAGTACCTCAAAGTCTGATGGTCTGTCTGCACTGTAAAATCAACCCCCAACAAATAATGTTTCCATGGAGACAATGTATGAATTACAACCAAGAGCTCTTTCTCATAAACCTGTAAATTCCTCTCTGCACCGTGGAGAATTCGGCTCTCATAAGCCACAACTCGGCCATCTTGCATAAGGATAACCCCAATGCTGTTACCACATGCATCACACTAAACCACAAATGACTTCCTTAGATCAGGCAACACAAGCACAAGATCTGAAGTTATCTTTTCCTTCAACTTTTCAAATGCTAAAATTTCCACTGCTGTCCATCTAAATGGCACATCTTTCTTTTGCAAAGCATGCAATGGAGATGCAATTTCAGCAAACCCGCGTACATACTTCCTATAGTAAGAACATAAACCTAAGAAGTTGTGAAACTCATGAACATTCTTCAAAGCTGGCCATGAACGTATTGCTTCAACCTTAGCAAGGTCCATACGAATACCATTAGCCAATACAATATGTTCCAAGAAGTGGATTTCATGCAAAAAGAATTCACTCTTCTTATCATTGATAACTAGCCTATGCTTACGTAGCTCATTGAAAACAATATCCAAGTGCTTTCTATGCTCCGTCTTATTCTTTGAATAGACAATCATGTCATCAAAGAAAGTACCCACAAATGCTTTATGTGGCTGAAAGATGCGATCCATTATCCGACTAAAAGTGGCAGAAGGATTCGTAAGTCCAAAGGAATGACAAGAAATTCATATAACCCAAAAGATGTCCTAAAAGCTGTCTTAGGCACATCCTCCGGTCTAATGTGTATCTGATGATACCCACTTTTCAAATCTATACGGCTGAATATTGCTGCCCCCTGCAGTCTATCCATAACATCATCGATCCGAGGGATTGGAAAGCGGTTATTTATTGTGATCTTGTTCAAAGCACGATAGTCAATGCACATACGCCATGAACCATCATTTTTCTGCACCAAAAGCACTGGAGAACAGAAAGGAGATGAGCTGGGCTGAATCAACCCTTTTTCTAACAGCTCATTTACCTAACTCATAATATCCTCATATTGGACTGCACTGACTCTATAGGGTGGCTTATTAGGAGGGCTACTTCCAGGAATAAGGTCTATGCCATGATCTGCGGGTCTTTTAGGTGGTAGCTGCCCGAGAAGTGACTAAGAAAAGCAATCAACATACATTTTCAAAAATGACATGCGATCATTCTCTAATTTAGACATATTCCCAACATTCTCACTATCATTCTTATCCTTAGCAAAAACTAAATACGTTGAAAGATGATTTTTCATTACTTGAGTGTCTTTCCCTTATGTTGAATAGTGATCTCTTTTGCATATGAATCAATCATTGCATGCATACGGTGGCACCATGGCATACCAAGCAACACATCACAACTCTCAAGTGGAGCAATGTAAAACTCTTCGCTATCCACATATCCTTGTATGTGCAACCGAAGCTTTCCAATGAGTGGTGTGATAGGTTCTGCATGACCCTTACATGCCATTCCAACTTCCCCCATGTCTCCCATCTCATCCTCTTTGATGCCTAGATGGGCTACCATGTCAATAGAGATGAAGTTGGCTCGTGCACCATTATCAAAGAAGATCAATGTATGCTGATCCCTAATTTTGCCCCATGCTCTGTACAACTCAGTAGCATCATCATTGGGCTGATCGCTAACAACATCGGGCACCAATCCAACTAATGTTTTGGGCCTTTTATCCTTAGGATCTCCCTGATTTTTTGATTTTGTAGCTTGTTGCCTATTGGGACAGTTCTTTGCGATATGACCCTTATGTTCACAAATAAAGCATTTATTTGCAGCCATCAATTCCCTACGTTGTGCCAATGTTTTCGAGGCCTTTCTTTCCTGTTTTGGCCTCTTTTCAGGCTGGTTTTCAGATATGCCTCCTTTTCTCAGCCTTAAACAACTTTTTATTCGACTTCTCCCCGCTCTCTTGGAAGCCCGAATCTGTTCCACGCAGCAAAGTATGGGCTGTAGTAGCAGTCTCTATGAGCTGAGTCATGCTAGACACGGTGGATTTTGTGCAAAAATCCCTGATTCCTTTGGGCATCCCACATACATATTTTTCCACTTGCTCATGAAGGGGTATAACACGATAAGAAGTGACGGGCAGCAATGCATCCCAAAACTTCTTATTGTATTGTTCTAAATTCTTGCATTCCTTTGCATCATGCTTGTTCCAAGCTGTCATGATATCCACCTCAAAGGTACTAGTCAACCAATTCAATGCAAACATTTGCTTGAATTGTACCCATGTTGACGGTGCTCTACCTTGCATCAAGAGCATGGACCACCACTGCAATGCATTTCCCTTCAAGAAAGTGGCTGCCTTTTGAATCTTAGATGATTCAGTGAAGTTTCCCCTTGAATAGACTGCATCAAACTGTTGAATGAAGGTCAAAGCTTTCAGCCTATCTTGTGCACCACTAAAGGACTCAAACTTCACTGTTTTTCCATCCTCATCATACTCTTTTGTTTCCCCTTTGGGAGTCAAGTTGTCATACACTGGCTGCTACAAAGAGAGTGCATTTGCTATATTTACATCATGACCAAGCCTAAGTAAAGCATTTGGATGACCAACAATCATTCCTTGAGCCCCATAAGCACTTGGCAGTGCAGATGCATTGCCAAGCATTCCACTTTGTGCCCCAGGTATCAAGCCAATGCTACCATACATAGGGTTTTGCACATTTCTAGCCATACCCGAATACAATGGGCCTTGCACACCATGCATTGGCTGCTGCATACCATAGGGATTTGTGCCATGCATTCCCGTATGCGGCCCTTGGCCAACCATTGCATGAAAAATCGTACTACCACCAAAGTATCCTGGCTGCCCCATCATAGCATGCATACCCGACTGTCCAAAATCCATTGGATTGGCACTTCCATAATGGCCTTGCATTTTCATTCCTTGCCCCATAGGTACCAACTGTTTAGCTTCATTGGCCGCTTTAGGAGCTTCAAGTGAAGGATTTGGCACTACCTTCGGTGCACCTTGTTGTCCCGAAGGTGTAGAAGTTGACTTCTTCTTCTTGCCCTTGTTGTCCTTCTTCAGAGCATTCAAAAATCGGGTGAAGTGAGGATCCTTTGCCAATTTAGCAAAGAGATTTGCTGCTGTCCTCATTGGATTCTTGAATTGGTAATCAAATTCCTCTTCACTTTGTTGGTCATCTACCTCATGACAGCTTGAAGGTCCTGCATCTTACCCAACAGCAACATTTTTAGCTTGTTGTCCATCATGAGAGCCTTGTCCAAGATTAGGCATTGCATTTCCTTCATTCCCATGAGAATGTCCATACTGAGAGGCATCATCACTGCTTGATTTCATCTCACTGTATGAAGACATGTTGTAATTTCTCAACTGAGCACAAAAATTAGCACTAGCACAAAGCTTTGGCTTGCAATCAGATGCCTCAGGCCCACCAAATCAAGAGATTTGATGTATCTCAGCAATGGAACCATGAAACCAGCCTTCCTTCTTGGAATGGGTGGTGATAACCTAATTTAAGAGTTAATTACATCAATTAATAAATGCACATAAAATGAAATACACACTTTACCATAACATTCTTGGACAGTAGACACCATGTTGGCTCCAAAATTAGCGCCCCTTGTGGTATTTCTTTAGCTTTCATTCAATTGGAAGGAGTACAACTTGAGATTCTTCAATCTCCCCTTGCTAACCAATTGCTCTTGCTGTCATAAATGTCCAGCAAGCCTTTTGGGTCATTTGCCCCTTATTTCACCTAGGACTTCTTCTCCAATTTGACCCTTGGCTGACCAAATGTTTCCCCAAATCAATTCGGGATGGGTTGCCTCTTGAAATCCCTTGATAATCTTCAATTATTAGCTATTGATTTTAGTCCCTTGAGCCTTCAATCTCTGGCACGGATCCCAAGGTGGTTGCTAAACCCTAATTTTTGCTGTGAATTAGGGTTTATTGAAAAAATTACAGATAAGCCCACCAAAAATGGCTGAGATCTCCTCCGAATGGTTGAGAATTGCTGAGAATGGCTAAGCATAGGCTGAAGGAGATGAGAGAATGTTGTAGAGAGAGAAAATTTTGAGATTTGTCGGGAAGAACTAATCAAAATCAATTGCTGCCCTGCTGTACCAGCCCCAAACGGATGCACCAACAACAATAGAAGCAGCAGAGATTGTGATATTTAGGAGAAAGTGCATCAGCAACAATTGTCAGCTTCCCAAGGTCAAGAATATGAAATCTCCATCACCAAAATGGTCTCCAATAGCTGGGAATTGGCCCCAAAAGCTGGTAGCAACAGTCCAACACCTCTTTCCAACAGCTCCAAAATGAAAAAACGAGATTTTTCTCTCCCTTCAGCCCTATTTAGCCTTTTTCCCACTTGCATGGGAAAGTTTTGCCAAGTGGCAGCTTTCTTAATTCATTTTCAACAATTTCTAGCCATTTAATTAATTTTCAAAATTAATTAATTCAGCCCTTAATCCATGCCCAGAAAATTGACCTTGCCCATCGAAAAATTAATTGGCTAGGCCATTTGCAACCCAAAGTGGTCCCATGCATTAATTGACCCTTGGACAAGCATTAATTTATTAATTAATGCCTAGCGATTTTTTTTTACAACAAAGATTGCTATCCCTAGTGTCACCACTGACACTTAATGGCCAATAAATGGTCTTAGGGGCAAACTGACACTAAAATTCACGTAGAATCTAACAAGTGTAACTTGTTAACAACTTTTGTCTTTGACACCCATCTTTTTCACAGGGCCCTTCGGTCTTCAATTGTGAGAAAGTAGCTTGCATCTCACATGTGCAACACATGTGCATCTTTTAATTGCACATTTGATTAATCCTTTAATCAAATCTCAATTAAACATAAGCAAAGCATCAAATTTTCACGTCTTCGTGGCAGCTCTTTTATTTCTTATGCTTCTGGAGTTATTGGCATATATGGACCATGAGAAATTATCTTTGATGCTTCATCAGGAGTGCAAAGTCGTATAGTCCACTTGAAAGGACTTCTTCATTGGTAGCTCGACTAGATGGAGTTGGCAGATATTCTCCCTAGATAGAATTTGCTTCCTTGGCATGCAACAGTTTCTTTTACCCCCCTCTAGTCACTTTACTTCCTTTGTACTTTGACTGTGATGTCTTGGAGAGGATCTGTTGAGTCGGTTGTATCTGCTTTATACTCGATTGCCTTGAGCCATCTTGCATATTGCAATCTTGTAATATTGTATTTTTTTCATGATTAATACAATTACCTATTACGGGAAAAAAACAAAAGGAGAGAGAGAGAGGGGTCAATGTGGCCTATGAGACTACACCAAAACATACAAAGATTTCTCTATTATCTTAAAAGATAAAAGATTTGCCTTGGAGACTAGATGTTGGACAACTCCAGAAGAATATATCAGTGGTGGAATGTGAATGTAAGTGGCACTACAAAGAAAGAAGGATAGAAATGCTATTTTTCTCTGTGAGGTATCTCCCTCAAGTGGAAGTGTAGCTTTCTATGGTTAAGGTGTCTATGCATCTGTCTTTTTGTGGTGCTCAATGATAGCTCTAATATGTGTATGATTAGTGTGTTTGAGCCTCCTCCTAGGTGGACGTGGGTGTCTTATTTGACTGAGTGCTAGTGCTCTATCCAAGGAAATATCCCTTGAGGGTGAAACTCCCCGATGACGTAGCCCAATTATTTGTGTGTCAACAGTAGTGGCCAATCCCATACTTGATTGTATGGTGGTGAAAAAGTCAGTGATAACTCTCAATCTAATCATGAGTGTCTATTGGGGGCTTCCATTCTATGGAATAGTAACTTTGTACCTCTAAAGCTTCAAAAACAAATATCCCAAATATCTTTGATCCTCAAATTGCATCACTCATAGACAACCAAAACCCTCTCGAAACAAACAATGGTATTTGCCTTGAATATCATAATGTACTATATATTGATAGATGTAATGCTCCTTAATCTCTAGCTCTCTATCACAAAGTTGGCACATGCGGTCCTCAATCATCATACCCTCCCATCTACCTATCTCAATCCTTGCGCAATGTGTTGAGGTGTGGATCTGCCCACTAGCTGTACGTAAACCAAGTGGCAATCATCCTCAAAGAGTTGAAGGAAATAGCTTTGATAGTGTGCCATCCTCGTGCTACGTGGGGAAAGGGGTCTAATCCAAGACCTATTTGTATCCGACCTCAGTATGTTTGCTTTGATCACATGGTTAAGCTCTCATCGACTAAGCTTGAGTATAGGGCAATCCAAATTGTAATCGTAGGTGGGTAACCTATCAATATGCAAACTGATCCATATAACCCATACCAGCAATGTTTGTTACTCTCCATTGCTAATTGTCTAGATGAAGTCAATGCTAATTATGGTTATTTATCTTGAGGTAGCTTCCATAATCTATGTAAGAAAGTCACAATTATGGCTCTTTGATACATTGGTTATACCCATACTTCTCTATAGAGGTTTGGGCCCCAAATGGTTGCCTTGTAGAGAAGTGTGGGTGTAATCAGTGTATCAAAGAGCCACAATTTGATGTGTGTGCACAATCTTTTCAATACAACCATTGCTGTATACACTCGTGCTAGTTAAGCCTCCATGTCTCCCTCTAAGAAAGTTGTGGCCCTTACAAAGTGACTCCCAAGAATACATTCTATCTAATAGATTCCATTGGATGCTAAGATCTCGTTGTTACCCAAGTGATTGAGGTGTTGAATATAATAACCTTGGTTTTCTCAAGGTTTGAGTTAAGGTCTCTATCTTTGCAAAAGGCTGATAGTACATCCAAATGTCCTTATAATCTTTTGGGTGAGTCAAATATAAGTACAATGTCATTTGTATAAAGCAATGTTGAGACCAACATTTTAGCTAAATTGGCTTCAACCCCTCCTCTATCAATATAATTTGAGACCTCATCTATATAAGTAAGAGTGGGTACTCTTGTTTCACTCCTATAGTATAAGTGAGTCTAAGATACCCCTTGTTACTCGTATTTTGCGTGTCACTGTCTCGTATGGAGTGTAGATACTCCACTATATCTACTAAGGACACGGATATCTTCTAATCTCCTTCATAAGTTTGGTAAGTGGTACCGTATCAAATGCCTTATTGAAATCCACAAGGCAATAATATCTCTCTTTTTGTGTGCTCGACCTTTCTCAATAATAGCCCTTAGAGTGAAGAAATGGTCAAGTGTGGTATATATCTGTGTGAAAGTAGCTTGACCTCTCAATCTCATGCCATATCAACCTAGTCACTTAGGGCTTGCTCCACAATAGATCTGTGTATCTTAGCTAACATGTGGCTAATTATAATTGTTCTGTAATTACTAAGTATCATAGGATCTCCACTCTTAAAGAGTCGTATAATTGTGTGGTTTAACCAACTAGTTGGAGATCTCTCACAAATTGCTCTATTGAAAATATGAGCCAACATTTGTGCCAAGATATTGGACACATGTAAAGTGTTTAGCCACTAAGCCATCATGAGCATGAGTTATCCCATTCTTTAACTCCCATATGACATGCTTTACTATCTTTTTTGTGAAAAAACATTAATATTTTAACCTTGAGAACGATAGAAGGGGCACAAGGTCTTGACTTAGAACATTAATATTTTGACCTTGAGAACAATGGAAGGAGCACATGGTCTTGACTTAGAACATCATAAACTATACAAGCACAACCATGTCACTTCTCAAGCTTACTAGTTTGTATTGTTCGTCGATTCTTATGCAACCTTTTTCATACTCTTCATAAATGTATGAAAGGTATGGTACGATAAAATACGGTACTAAATAGTACCTTATGATTTCATAAGGTACAATATGATATTAGTATGAAAAAAAAAACTTGATTTTAAAAAAGCTATAAATCATTAAATTATAGAACATATCTTTAAAGTGGAAGTAGCCATTTCATTACAAAATAAGATGAATACATGAGAACGGCCCTCAAGGTTGCATGTGTTGTGCGCAACATGTGATACATCATGCAACTAGAGTCTAAAGACTAGTACATATATGGATAATGGATCATAGTGGCATGTGGATACAATGATAGTAGATACAAAAAAGAGAGAGCTACGAAACTATAGACTACGATGAGGCATCACTATCATCATTATCAAAACCATTTGAGTGCTCATTAAGAGAGTCCCAAGATGACTCCTTGGTGTTAGCAAATGATGAGACACTCTCATACTCATTCTCACCGATGAGGTTACCGTCATCATCAAATGATGGCTCCCTAGGCGTTGGCTATGTAAGCAAGGGATGCATGAGATGGGAGCTACTAGAGCCTCACCTTATATATATTTGCAAGCCACTCAAATTACTCCTCGATATTGGAGGGCACTGAATGACCATGCCCTTGCTACCATCGACTCAAACTCCTTATCCATGAGCATGCTGACTATGAGTGCCATTAGTATTTGCTGCTATAAGCTCTCTATAGAGCTCCACAAAGATCATCTTCTCATCCATCTCCTGATGTACACTCGAAAGAGTATTGCTTTTGCCAACTTGAATATATCAACATTTATGTTGGAATCTAAAACGGGCCCGACATTGGCTCTATGACACTAGCTGGGCCTCTACTACACACCTCAAACCACCCCTCATGGCCTCATGGCTAGGAGCGTCTAAGGGATATACTACCCTAATCTCAAATACATAAATTTGTGTTTGTATGAATTGTAATCCAATGGATAATCCTTCCCACACTCCTTAGAGGGAGTTCGTACAAACAAAGGGAGTACACATATCGATGTTACACACCATGTAAGCACAAACAAAGGGAGTACCCCTCGGTTGATTGCCACGGCTCCACTACGGCTCTCCTACACCTCGGGGATTGACCCTAAGATGCGCCATGAACACATAAATCACATAGAAAACATTCTCCACTCTTTTAATCGATCGATCCGAGAGATAATAGATAATTCTCACTCAATATTCCCAAAAGAGATTGAACCACTAACATTACAGCTTAGGGTACCTCAACCTCTCAACGTAGGTTATCGTTCGTGAAAATAATTATTTTGTATCCAAAATGATACCATATGGTGTGTGCAATGCAGTTGTGTATGATTCTTAGTGCTCAAACAAGTTTATTCATCAACAACTAGCATTGTGAAGGTTTAAAATAGTTCTTTTCATGCCTTTTTTTAAACCGAGATTGATGTGTTGCTTAGGGCCAGCACCGAGAGCATGCTTGCACTATTGGATCCTCTTAATTTTAAACCACACGTATCCTATATTGATAAATTTCAATATTTTTTGCTTTACTGATTTAGACTGATTGATCTTACTGAGAATTAGTTTTCTATCATATTGCATCCCATACGAATACTATACGCATAACAAAATCTTAAAACCACATGATTTATCTTAAATCGCAATGTTGCAGGTTTTACGTGTTTACAAAGAAATTATAAGATTGATTTTTTCTTGATTTCTTTAACATTTCTAATAGATCAGAGCATTGGTAATGAAATGTAACAATTTCTAACTATTTTCAACCAAAATTCATTAAATCTATTACTTACTCATAAAATTGTGCCTTCTTATGACGTGCATATCTTGTAATTGGAGGCATTGTGATGCTCCCCAACTGTCCCACTGACGATCCTTCCAACCTCAAGCTATGCTCCTTTACGCTCCACCATCATCCCACAATCAAAATCTTTCATCTCAACCCACTCTCTTCTCTCATACATTGATCCATGGAAACACACAAGGAGAGAGGAGAGAGAAGAGAGACTAAAAACTGATCTCTTTATAGAATGCATCAATTTTTGAATAGATCGAAGCATTGGAGAGCATGGAAATTCAACATCTTGTTGCCCTGTTTTCTCTATCTGATGCCAAAGGGCAAAAAAATCAACTTTTTATTCATGGAGGAAAAAAAAAAAACTGTGCCTCCCCATCCCACATTTCATGTTTGTTGAGTTTAGCCTCTTAAATGATGCTTAAGACTTTTAAACTTTAAAAAAACTAGTTCCAACTTTGGGTTCACACTGCGCAAAGTGATTTTTTGCCAAACGGAGGTCCAAACGAGCTCTGATTGGTGAATGGATTTGACGGTCGACTTCATGGCATCAAAATCTATTAACTTGGTCTTCGTCATGCTCTTTTCGGCTCTTGGATCACATAGCTGCTTTATAATGTCAAACCTTGAGGGGATTAAATGGCGGGTCAAATTGACTTCGATTGAAAAACTGAGACTTGCATTGGGTCCATGGCATCAAACTCCATTTAGGCAAACTTTAGCTTATCAATCCGCAATTGTTTCATTTTGCATGAAAATTTGGTCTTTTATGTCTCTCGAGCCACTTGTTTGCTTTAAAAATGGGTCCCAAAATCCACTCTTATTGCCGGCCACAGGATAGGGCGATTCAACCCGTCGAATCTCACAAATTGATCTACACAAACAACCATAAAAGCATCAAGCTGCCACAAAAAATAATACTCAACAAAGCACAATAAGACCTCTCACCCTACCCCTTGACAAAATTAAGGCATGAAAATCCTCAAGGGATAGGCCTAGCATAATTTGACATAAATTTAGAGCAAGTCGCTAATGAAGTGCTTTAACACAAACTCGGGAAGAATAACTATCAAAGAAGAGGACATGTGCTCGGAGTTCTCTTTTCGCACCTCAGTAGCCTTTTGGGTGCAAAAGGGGGACACGATGTGCAGGGAGTTTTTTCAGGAGCACCAGCCTCGCACCTCAGGAGAGCAAATACACAGCCTTCGAGATCAGTATGGGAGGACTCGTTCTAGCCCAATCAAGGTGATGGAGATTGCCACCGACTACTACAGACACCTTTTCTAGCAAGAGATCGTCTCAGCTAGAGGACAACGATGTAGACCTCAAATCTGGGATCACATACCGTCCCTCATCACAGAGAAGATGGGATGCTCCCTCCTAAACCCCTTCACAGAGAAGAAACTACATAAGGCTTTTCATACACAGGACTGGTAGAAATGCTTGGGAGAGGATGGCCTCTCTAAGGCTTTCTTCACTACCTATTGGGAGGTGGTGAAGGACCCCCTATTGATGGCCTTCCAGGAGATTTTCACTTCTAGACAGATGTCAAGGAGTCTTTTGGCAGGTCTCATCAATCTTCTTCCCAAAGGGGAAGATCAGTTGGAGCTTTCCTAGTGGAGACCGATCACCTTATTGTTAGTGGCCTATAAGGCACTGGCAAAGATGATTTGTTGGCGACTATGCCTTGTTCTTCCAGACATCATTCATGACACACATACAGGCTTTGTCCAGGATAGAAGCATCCTAGACAATGTATTCACCTTCTTTGAGATGACAGAGTGGGCTCAGCACAGTGGGCAGGGACTGGCTGTACTACTCTTGGATTTCGAGAAAGCTTATGACAGGGTGGATTGGGATTTCCTAGAGGGCACCATGGTGAGGTTGGGCTTCCCCCAAGCATGGATCCGTGGTGTCTCGGCACTTTACAAATTGGCCACCAACATGGTTCTCATAGGTGGTAGGCAAGGGGAGGAGTTTCGGCTAGAGAGATCGGTCCGGTTGAGCTGTCCCCTGGCCCCGTACCTATTCCTACCCTTTGCAGAGGCGATCTCTCACTTCCTCAGGTCATGTGTGAGCAAGTTACACGGCCTCTGAGTTCCAGTGAGAGAGGAGACTAAGTTGTTAGACTCAGAGTATGCAAATGATACAACACTCTACATAGAGGATGATGAGTTGATGCTAGAGAGAGTGAGGCTAGATCTTAAGGTCTTCTGTACTACAGTGGGAGAGAAAATCAATTGACGAAAGTCAGTTGGTTTTCTCGCAAACCGAACTCTAGCATGGAGTGGGGCGTCCACCTGGGATTTAGATGGGTGAGCAGACCATCCGTTACCTAGGGTTCCAAGTGGGACTCGACATCACTCTCTCCCAACAGTTTCTTCTAGTCCTTGACTCTATTTGGAGGAAGCTGACCTACTGGAGTAGTGCTCGCCTCTCACTAGTAGGCCGAGCCTTGGTGGTTAACTAGGTTCTCTTAGCGACGGGCTGGTACATCACCTCATGTTGGTGCTTCTCCTCATCCTGTGCAGTGTAGCTTTGTTGCTTAGTGCGAAACTTCATTTGGTCTGGGTCAGATAGTTCCAAGGATTCCAGGGCCAAGGTGGTGTGGGCGACCATCATCCGGCATTGCTCAGAGGAAGGGCTTGAGATCATAGGCCCAGAGTATCAAAGTATGGCCCTCTTGGGCAAGCTAGTAGTCCGTGGCCTCACACCAGGAGGGTAGACCTGGAAGGTCCTGTTGCAGAAGGGTCTTCAGGAGTGTAGACTTGGCGGTGAGTAGAGGCCGTCCTTGAGATGGATCTTTATGATAGCCTAGATCACCCCCCTCATCCCCCTTCCTATGCAGTTTGCTCCGTGTGTGGCAAGGCTTTTGTAAGGCCCTAATCCAGAGCCCCCTAGGTTGCCAGGAGAAGGTAGAGCGTCAGTTGGTAATCTGGAACCCCCAGGTCAAAGATTGGAAGGGGCATAGATTTGCGAGTGCCCCCACATCCAGTGATTGGGGACGAGAAGGTGCTGCAATGAGTATAAGGCTGCTAGAGAAAAATGGAGTTGAGGAGAAGGGAGATAGACACAACAATACCTCATGAGTGGTTGCTCCCCCGATATACAAGAGCCGATAGAGCCCGGGGAGGTATGGGCCACTAGGTTTTCACCAACAAGCGCTTCACTTGGAACCTTCATCGTGCAGGAGGGGGGGCATCTAGCTCTTGATAGAGGGCAACAGGATGAGGGGATAGCTATCCTTTTATGGAGGAGGATCCGGGTGATTGGCTTTTAGGGGAAGACATGGCGGCTGGACCCTTTTTTCTTCTGGGAGGATCTCAGGGAGTGGCGCCTCTGTATTTGGGAGCACATGCCACTTGATGAGCTGGAGTGGGATCTGGGAGAGTGGCTATGGCCGGCCACTGCGGTCGCTAAGAAGCCACCGAGGTTCCTGGAGTACACTGCTAGGATTAGTAAACACATACTGATGCAGGAGGACATAGATTGGGCATCGTTACGTAGCAGGCACTGGGTGGTGCACAGCATCATGAAGCCTTTCCGAGGGACCTTCTGGCACCACCTATGGGATAGCTGGAGGTTGTGGAGGGTATCGTATTTCTTATGGTTGGTGGCACATGGAGGCTTGGCGGTGGGAAGTTTGCTTGCCCAAATGCAAGAGGGAGGTTGTAAGCATTGCACACAATCAACCTTTGGAAACCCCAAAGCACTGCATGCTGCCTTTGGTCATGTGAAGAGGCACAGCTCGTGTGGAGAGGAGCCTGCCTTGGTTGTATCTCATGGGGAGCTTTCTATTAGCAAGCAGTCAGCCAAGGCCGTCACCTTCTGTATGAGGCCGGGATGCAGGACACGATATTCATCATCGAGGCAGGGTCATGCACAGTGGTCGGTTTGGAGACTCTACCCATCTGCTAGGTACTAGAGCCCACATTAGACCGCTTTGAGGTGTGGGAGATCATAGGGAGTCTTACTGGATGTCATATCTGGAAGGCGTGGTGTCAAGAGGGTTTTGCTGGAGAGAGACTTTCAGTATAGGCGACCTTAGCAGAGCTCTAGACCTCCATCATCCACTTCCTTTGCGGCCTGATAGGATTAGGTGCAAGGCGAGCCGAGGGTTTGTCAGGAGCTCCGTTGTCATTTCATGCACACTTTGTGCGGCTAGGACTTGTTTTTCGTGATGCAGGTAGGCAGGACCTCCATGGATTCTTGCCCCTATGCCCCCTAGATTTCCCTGAGAGGCTTGTACATATGATATGTCTGTGAATCTACATCAACTCCAACTAGTCTGTTGAGCATGAGCACTTCCTTGTATTCAGGGTTTATTCTGAAGTAATATAATCAGCCACATTTTATTTTCAAAAAAAAAACCTATCAAAGAAGTCATCCTAGGTGGTGGCCTGAACTACCTAACTAACTTAAAACAACTAGACCAAGAACTACTACTAGGCGAGGACTCCTATAGCTTGGTCATGATGTTCTTTTAACATATTTTTCATTCAAGGTTTCCATACTCTGGTCTCTCAGAGGCAACACTTAATTATTTTTTCACACTCACTTTTGTTTCCGCTCCAACCTTTCTTAGCATTCCTTTTTCAACTAGATGCCATCCCCAAGAAGATAAGGCATCGGCCACTCGTCCCCAAGAACTTACCAGGCCTTCACAAAGCGATAATAAAGTGCTCTTGAGATTTTTCTTTCTTGTCTTTTCGATTTTAGGGGTTAGGACCCCTGTTTACACACCTCTGTATTTTGATATTTCAAGTATACTCATGCTTGTCTCTTCTTTTTATTTCGGGGCAGGCTTTGCTAACTACCTCACACTAACAAGGACTCCTAGAATAATTGCCTAGCAAGGAATTCCTTTTAAAAATAGATCTTTCAATGCTTGCGAATGGCTTTACAGGAGGTAGACAACTACTCAAACCTTCCCAAGTTATACGTAACTAACCTAGGACTTCACGCCTTGATTTCCGATCTGTAACAAAAGATTAATTTTTCCCAAGTATATGAACACATATAGCATAAAAAGAAAGTATTCATAAAGAAAGAACATCACTTGGACTTGGCTACAAGAAGCTTTCGTGCAACAAGAGACTCCCTCTAGGTTCCGCTAAATCTGTATAGCACAACACTAAAATAGAACCCATTAACCGTACATGCACTAAACAGACACAAGGCCCTCTTGGCCTAACGAAATATAACATTTCACTACAAAATGCCTAGCCCTCTTGGGCTAACGAAATAATCTACAAAATGACCATTCATCAATTGACTATTGAAACAAATCCTTGGTCCTGACATGACTCTTCTGAAGCACAAGACTAACCAAGGATAAGGGCTTCTCAGGCCCTACACTAAATGCATCAAGTTATTTTCTGACTCCCCTGCATAAATAGTAAGGGATGTTCAACGAATATGTTGATAAATGATCCTATGCGTCCATGATAGAATAAGAAGGTGCTCAATTGCTACTTGACTCATAACCCAAACTAGCCCCATCGGCGACCAAAATAGGACATGTTAGCAAGAAGACCCTAAAGTAGTCCTGGGCTAATGTTAGAAGGTAATTGTAAAAGCTTCCGTGGACCACAATTGAAAAGGAAATCTCCAACAAAAGCATAATTGGCCAGGGAATCTGCAAAGCAATTCCACTATCGAGGAACTAGCTGACAAGTCACCATCTCAAAAATATATAACATGTTCAAGGTTGCATAACGGTAGATCCATAGGATGGGATCCTGCACACTATAGGTCCCATTCAACTGGTTGATCACTATAACTGCGAGTCACCTTTCACCCATAACCGGCAGATATCACCACATTGGGCTACATTCAGGCCCATAATCAAGGCCTTGTATTTTGTCATATTATTAGTAAAAGAGTGCCTTGAATATACTCCCATTTTCATAACAACTCGACATCAGGAATCTTTAATGGCAACACCAATGCTCGCATGTTTAGCGGGCCCTCTTGAAGCTTCGTCAAAGTACAAAGTATAGACCCAGTCTTCATTGATAGGCCACACCATACTAATTAGCTTCTTCTTCTTTTTGAAATTACATAGTCATGATGAGGGCTGATCTTCGTCATTCGTGTCGAGAGAGGGTGGAGTTGGGGGTTTAAGAGATTTACTAAGGAATTGCCAGCTCTCTGTAGGTACCCTTTGAGGTTCATGCGTACTTGGAGATAGGTGCTCTCGCGAAAACGAGGGCCTCTTCGAGTTTAGTAGCATTGGTATTGTAGATCCATGGGAAGTTGTACTGGCCATGGATGCTTAGGTTAAAATCCACTCCTACCCTTCTCGAGTATGGTATGAAGGTTCGATTATTTCACTCGAAGAGTAGGCGTTACAAAAAGCCATCGAGGCTTCCATGTTCACATAAAAAATGTGCCTCCTCCATGTGGGTTGGCACTCATAGCCCTTCACAGCCTTGGGCACTTCAAAAACTTTATCCTGCCAAAATTATGCATTATCGGTCCCCCATAAGGTGGGATTCTATGCTCTCTCCGAGGTCCATTTGCCTCCTAGCCAATTTTCCACATTAATCACTTCTTCCACCACCTTGATTGGCAGTACTCTATGCAAGTTGGCGGGGAATTGAAAATTAAGGTCGAAGGGCCTTCTTGCGGCGTCTTGTTGCTCCCAGATCACAAGTTTGATATTGAAGCTCATTGTGGGCCGTCGTCCTGGCTTGGTGCAATGGGCGCAGTCGACACCACTGCTGGCTTGACATTCAATTTGCACTTTACTTGCTCCACCATCCGTTGCCTCTTTCTTTTAAGCTCTGCTTTTCTTTTAGTAGGGGTGTCTACCTGTTGTGATTTTGTTCTTCTGGGCATGGGGAAGGAGACTATGGGACAAGTTCTTCGTGAGGTCCCATGTCAAAGCTCACGCTAGCCTTTTCTCCTTGTTAGCCCGCTTGTTGTACCCTCTCATAGAACCCTAGTGCATCGACTTCTTGTGGGGTCAAGTTTGCTTGTTGCAATAGATTGTTTTGTTGCTCTTCAAGGCCAAGGCTGACACCCACGGGTTGCACTAGCATCTACATGCCTACTCTTAGGGCCCTCCATGCAATCCCTAGCTTCTTCTTTATGGATTCAATGGCCTCCCCTTCCTTCGTTTGAGTGACATCCAACAATGTGTTTAGGAAGGTGCATTGCTGGACTTCGAAACTCGCTTGGGCAGCCTCTGCTCTGCTCTTAGCTAGCACTTTGTCCTTTTCCACCTGAGCCAAGCGAACCAAAGTTTTGACTTTTCTCTCATTGTGGTTCGCCCAATCCTGTGCTCTCTTCTCCATTTCCTCAAGGCTTTCTCCTTGCCTTTGAGCCAATGTCATCAACCTTTGCTCTTGATCTTTGATCTCTCTTTTCAACCTATATTGCTTCTCCTGCTCCGAAGTTGCCTCTTGCTTCAATTTTTGGATCTCCTCTCGGTATCTATGTGTTCTTTCTTCCCTCACCACCTCTAACTCTTGTATGGCTTTATGGACCTTTTCCATCTCCCCTTCCAGGTCTTCATAGATCCCTACGAGCTCATCATTATGGCGTCACAAGCTTATTAAGGCTTGAGTCTCTTCATCCAGCCTTGCTTGCTACTCGGTTTCTGGTTCGTCCTTGGCTCGCAGCAGCTACTCCTTCAACTCACTTATCTCCCTTTGGCACATGGCTACTTAACGAGTATTCTCTAATCGTGACGTAGCCATGGCCTCCTTTTTTGCCTCTAGTTCAGCCACTGCCATCCTCTTATCTTCCTTTTCCTTCTCTAGTTGCGAGAGAAGCTCCTTGACGTATTCGTCATAATCTCTAGGTGGCAGCTCTGCCGTGGGCATGGAGGTTATGGAGGTTTCCCTCTTCTACTTCTTGGGATCCTGCCTAGACTCGACATGTACTATCGCCGATCTTTTAGTTCTTGTTACGGGGGTACCCTTCCCCGTTCCTTAGGCCATTTCCTCATTAACAAAGTATTGTACCCAGGCTATGAGGTTAGTAGCATCTACTTTGGCCGTGGAGCTCAGTGCGGATATGATTGTGGGAGTGGCAGACACTATGAGGGTAGGGGTGGGATCGATCGGGGCCTTGCCCTTGCCTTCCTTCACTGCAGTTGGCATGATTTCTAGCGCTTGTGTGCCTAAGCTCGGGCCCTCATCTCTAGACAAGCTCATGGTGCCCAACTCGTCCTGCCTACATAGTTGCTCTATAGATAGGCATGTTGCCAGAGCCATATCTTCGTTTTCCTTCCTTTTCAACTCCTCTTCTTCTGCTGCCTTTCTTTTCATCTCCTCCTCAGATTCTCTTGATTCTTCCTCCAATCTCTCCAACTCCGTTTCTTTCTTCTTCCTCTCTTCCTCTTCCTTCTTAGACTCTCTTTTAGCTTTTTATAAGTCTGCTTTTTGTTTTTTCTTGCTTTTCTTCTCACCCTTCTTTTGTGAATCCTCTTCTTTGGTTTTTTGGGTTTTCGTTGGCTACTTTCCATTTCTTGTTTTTCTTCCTCATCCTCACTCACCATTCTTTTACTAGAGTGTGACTGTTGTTTGTGGTGAGGAGATGACCTCTTTGGTGTTTCTCCGACTCCTTCTTCACCCTATCCTTCCCCCAATGCTTCTCTTTTTATGGCTGTCAAGACCCCATCGAATCCGATGGTAGAGGCCTTTGATGATAACACACTTCTTTTTTTCTTGGTAGCAGGGGACTCTCCTCCTGCTGGTCTCCCTCCTTTTGCCAATGCTTTTACTGAAGACTCAATGGTCTTTCGCACAAAGCCATTTAGATTCACTTCATTAAGGGATCTTGTTGCAATGCTCTCCAGCATAGGCACGTTGATTCAGCTCATTATTGAGTTGTACCTATGGTTGGAGAACAGCCCGTGTATCATTTTGGCGTGGGGCTGGATTTCGGGGTTGAGGATGTCTGCCAAGCTGATGCCATCGTTTGTGTGGACCACCATCTTGTCCATTCCTAACAGGACGTACACATCTCTCTTCGGTCGCCTTTCCACCTTATTGGGTAGACCCAATGCTTTCTCCACCAACTTTGGGGTTAACTTGATCATCAGGACTTGGCGAGTTTCTTCTCTCTCTATCATAGTGCCGCGGTTTCTACCAAAGGTCCGAAGAAATTCTACACACTTTTCATAGTTGACGGCTTGACTGATTGCTTCCATGTACTTTTGTAGATGGCATTGTTGGACAATTTACTTCACTGCTTGTTCCTCCATGGTAACATCCTCCAAGTTCAAGATGTGCCTGGCTAAAAACCCTTATTTCCACAGCAAGGCCATATGTTGCCTGCTCTTTTTCTGAAAATGGCAACTTGCTAGCTTTCTCTTGGCCTGCCATTTTGGGTGCTAGTCACGAAGCCATATTCACCATTAGTGCTTTTCAAAACAATTATTTGCATATACGACAAAGATCACATGCTTGGGGAATTGAGATGCTTAATTATAGCATTAAACTTCTCCCTCAAGTAGTCCATGCATCCCAAATTTTATGACCCTTTTTCTTAATCGTGAATTGGTTTTGATTTGTTTTCCTTTGCTTTTGAGTTTTATTCATATTCCCACAGTACCTCCTCCCTGCAGAAAGAATAAGAATCCTTCCTAGGATTAAGGTTTGAGAGGTCAAGTGTTTTTAGCGCTTGGTTGCGGGGGTTTCACTTTTGCATGAGTCAATCATAGAAGTTCAGATTGTATTCTAGATTAGCATAGTGGTCCATGTCGTAAGGACGGATGTCTACTTGAGTAATGTAGGTGAGAACATCCATGAGGAAGTCACCGAAGTTGATTCAACTGGCAAAGTGTAGCTCCTCCTCATTGAGAATTTGATCTAAATAGGGGTTCCATTTGACGTGGTCTTCAAGGGGTCGATTACGAGCGGTAGTCAACACCCTATAGGAAGTTGGAGCTACATATGTTGGGTCATACTCCGCAATTTTGATCACACATCTCTGTTCAACATTTATCATGATTTGGCATCCTTCTAGTGCCCACTGAAGGCGAAGGTCGTACCATTTGCGTAAGAAAGAGAAGTTGTCGTCCGCAAGCTGCTTCAACTTCTCAATTTCTTGGTCTGTTGGCAAGGACTTTGCTCTTATTATAAGATGTGATAAGGCGTTTGCGTGCTTGTTCAATTGAAATCCTGGTGACAATGAGTTCCTCAGTTGCCTAGGAAACTTTGACAAACACGGATTTTGATTCCTCCCATGAGCAAGGTAGTGTTTGCACTTCCGTTGCTAAAGGCTCATCCAAAAGACCTAGGTCTAGCCGATCGTAGCTTTTAGCCAGCATGCTAAACGTAGCATCCAAGTGTGTGAGGCAAGCAACCAAGTCGTCGTCTGTATTCTCAGCCAAGTCAGCGGCCAATGTTAGAATGGATCTTTGTTGGTAAGAGGGTCTAAGACTGGCATGCGGCTTTGGCTTGGTTGGGCTTAATAGTTTAGTAGTTGACGGGTGTAGCTTTGGGTGCAGATCCGATTAGGGGTGTGGCCTTGGTGTACTAGGCATGGCCAGTGCAATGGGTGGCACGCTACTAGATGCTTGGGCAGCAGTTGGGGTACTAGTAGAGCAAGGTTGACACGATTTAGGAGTAGCGAGCTACGGTTTCGGTCGAAGGACTTGTTGAGTATCTATGGGTTTAGATTTTGGAAGGGTAATGAGCCCTACAACCAAAGGCTTTTGTAATGCTGATGCTTGATTCGTCATGATGCTTCATGTGGTCAAGCTTGAGGCTTTAGGTATCCAAATCGAGGTATTACCCTCGTAAGAGCCTTGTGCTTACAAAAAGGTCTTGGGGACCCATCGTGGCTTGTCGATGCTTGTAGTTTCCTCGAGGCTTGCGAGTACGTGATTGGGCGCTCCTAGGTGGCGGTCTTGGATGTTTTTGCACCCATTCAAGCTAGTGTTCAAGGGTTTTAGCTTTGTGGTTAGCTTTGTACTGGTGCTAAGGTTTGGTAGGTGGTGATGAATCATGACCCCCCTCCTTAGCCTTGATGGTGGTTCTCTCTACCGGTGGCTTTGCAAATGGTAATAGAGTTGCTTAGCCCACGCTAAAGGCTGTGACAATTTATGCATTGTCGATGGCAAGGTGGATGTGTTGTTACTAGTAGTTGACATTATAGTGAGCCTGCTTCTTAAAGGTTCGAGCTAACAGTGATTCCGAGCCTACATCTTTCGTGTTTGCAACACATAAAAGGACATGGGCAAGCTTTCAAACTCGATAGAGACTGCAACTTTGCACTTTTCCAGAAGTACATACGATCGGCCGCCAAATGGGTTGTTTAGTGTTAGTGGGCTGCAACTATGGTTTGCCGATTTGAGTCCAATGATTGTGAGTTACTCATCCATCAATGCATCAATGGCACGTGTTTGCTGGCCTATAATAGTCATGTGCAGGTAATCCGGAGCTACTACTTCCTCATCCTTCGCTTCAATCTCCATAATAGTGGTTTCTCATACATTGACAAGGGCTTCTAGTATCAGGGATTTGTGAAATGGATGCATGGGGGGGTAATACCTTTTATGCGGTTGCCATTAAAGAAGCCTATGCTCTCACCTTCCAAGGTTTCGAGTTCTATATTATTGGTTCGGCTTATGGTGCAAACTCTGAAAGGTCCTAACCCCCTAAACTTCATTTTCTGCTTATGTCCCTTGATCGAGTACAATAATACCAAGTCTTCTTGTTTCAAATCTCGTTGCTTGACATGTTTGTCAAACTAGCTCTTGTGTTGTGTCTTTTCGCAGATCATCGCATGGGTGGCTAGAAGCCGAGTCTCTGATAAGCGTTCGAGCTCAACTAGACGTTCCGTCCATATTGCCTTTCCCTCCCATCTCTCTTGCATGGCGATTCTCCAGCTAGGGCAAAGAATTCTACAGGTAGAATTGCCTCCGTTTCGTAGGTCAACTTGAAGGGATTACGTCCCACACAGTCATTTTATAGGTTGTCCAATAGGCCCATAAGGTTGCCATTAGTTTGTTATTCGAGTCGTGCGTGAAGTAGACTACCTTGGTCAGAATGTTTACCAGAATCTTATTTGTTGCTTCTACTTAGCCATTCGCTTGAGGGTAGTAGGGTGAGGATTTCCAATGGATGATTAGGAAGGTGGACAGCATATAAGCAATCACCTCATTGATGAAGTGCATGCCTTAATCATTGAAAAGTTCGATGGGGCAACCAAAACAAGAGATTACATGCTCCCATAAGAACTTAGTGATGGTTTCTGCGTCATTCTTCCAGGTGGTTCAAGCTTCCGCCCACTTTATGAGATAATCGGTGGTAACAATACTGTATTTGGCTTGCAAATATTGAGCTGCGGGACTAATAGGCCCAATGAAGTCAATCCCCCATTTCTCGAATGGTTGTCGTGCTATTAATAGATAGGGTTGGATTTTGAGAATGAGTTGCCTTAATTGGCCCTTTTCTATGGGTCGGTCAGGTAGTCTGTGCTCCAGCACTTGGACTACATCGTCTGCCTAGTATGGCATCAAGTTGGCTCTAAACAGATCTCTTTCGCTAGATAGAGTGAATAGATGTGTATTAGGTAATTTGTCTCCAATGCCCTGTCCAACGGCTTCTCCCGTGGGTATACGAGACATTTGATCAGCCATATAGTGTTGCTTTCCCTTGTGTACGATGACGGAGAAGTCAAATTCGAGAAGCAAAAGTAACCATCGAGCTATGCGTACTATAGCGCAGAGTTTGTTCACTAGATACAACAAGGTTTGATGGTCAACGAAGAAAATAAAGGGCGTAGCCAAAAGATAATGCCGAATTTTCTTTATGGCAAACAACATGGCTAACCCCTCTTGTTCGGTTGTGGAGTAATTCATTTCTATATCCGTGAGTTATTTCCTAGCAAAACTCATTGGATAGTCTAGATTGTGGTCACTAGACTGGCACAACACAATTGCAACTATAAATTTCTAAGCATAAATAAACATGAAAGGTTACGCTCCAATTTGGGACCCTTAAGATTGGTGCAGTGGTTAGAGCCTTTTTCAATTCGCTATATGTATACTGACATTCTTGAGTCCATTCGAATATTATCAACAGCTTGTATAGAGGTCTAGCAATCAATGCATAGTTTAGTACAAACCATTGATAGTACCATGTATGGCCAAGAAAGCATTGAACTCCCTTGTAATTGTTGGGGGTGGAAGATCAACAATAACCTTGACCTTTGAGAAGTCAGTGGCAATGCCATTCTTGGACACCACATGCCCTAGGATGCATCCATGATTTACCCAGAACTGGCACTTTAAGGGGTTCAATGAGAGACAATATAGTCTACATCGTTCAAAGATTGCTTCAAAGTTTGTCTTAAGTATTCGTTCCAGGTGGAGTGAACACATAAGTCGTCAACGAAGACCTCTAACTCTTTCCTAAGCATGTCCTTGAATATTACGCACATGAGCCTCTCAAAAGTAGCAAGTGCATTAGTCAACCCGAAAGGCATAACTATGTAGGCAAAGACATGTCATGAGGGTGCACTTGCACCTAATTATATCCTGAGAAGCCATCTAGAAAATTTTAGGCCTCTTTGCATGCTACTCTCTTGAGCATGTGTTCAGTATATGGCAATGGATAATTGTCCCTCTTAGTAGCAGTGTTTACCTTCTTGTAGTTGACACACACTTTGATCTTTCCATTCTTCTTCAATACGATCACTATGGGCGAGAGCCAATCCGTGTGCTCAATCTTGTAAATGAATCTTGCCCTTAGCAGCTTGTCAATTTCTTCCTTGAATCCCAAGCATGAGCATGCTTGGGATTCATAGGGTACAGTCATTGCTTGATTGGCGTTGCGTCGGGGGTCATGGGGATATTATGAGTTACGATACTTGGATCTAGCCCTTTCAACTCATCGAGGGACCAAGCAAAGACGTCCATGTACTCTCGCAAGAGAGAAATGAGACTTGCCTCCTCTTTCTCGGTCAAGTCATCGACAATAAAGACAAGTCGAGATGTCACCCATTTCTTAGCTAGATTAACCTCCTTGACTTTGGCTAGTCCTTCTATTGGTTCACTTGCTTACTCTTTTCGTTTGGCTCCTAGCAAGATCACTACCCTATCGCCTTTCTTAAACTTAGTAAATTGCTTTGGTAGGTCTTGCGGCTTCCTTTGCTCTTCAGCCTGCATATCCCTAGTTGTTTGTGTCACTCTTCCTTCAACCTTCGGTGCCTCAGGTGGATTGGTAGGTCCCCTTTGATGCGTCTGGTCTTACGTGGTTGTGGCACCTCAAGATCACTCTCTAAACTTATCGAATCAGAATCAAACTCTCCATCTTCGCTAGAAGAGAGAGTCTCGCCTGGTGGTCGTAGTTCGGACGATGACTTTATCCTAAGTACTAGCAAAGCACTTGGATGGGCAATGCCTGCTTGGTCATAGTCAATTGGTCGTAGTCAATTGCCCCTACGTGCTCCAGCTAGGCTTGATCGCAATCCATGCTCATGACTCCTCTCTCGATTTATCTCTCTTGGATATTCACCATCATTACACTCCCATTTATTTATTTTACTATTAATAAATCCACTGTAAATGAAGTACCATCCGCACTAGCTTCTATTCAAGTGCCTTGGATAGATTTAAAGGGATTTTCATTAAGTAATATAATTTATTAGTTTATATCTAGTTTATTATTGTTACTACTTGCAACAATGAAGAGTAAATAGTAGTTTCCACACATGTAGTCAAGTTCCTTAAATTATTGTGCATTTAGGAGGGAATTGCAACTTACAACAACTTAGAATACAAAAATGAATTGTCCATTATAAACTAATTATAATTAACCCTTAAAGAATAGAACTAATAGGAGTAAAGATAGATGTCTTGTCCATGCATATTAAAGTATTGTATGCTAACATGTTCTATCATCTAGAGGAAAGCTTATGACCTTTGGAAAAATATGAAGAGGGGTTAAGAAGTATCATATCTTAAATACTAGAGATACTATTATGTATCCCTTAACATGATTGCTATTGAGATGGCAAGCTCAACACGTGTGAAAATTGATGATGGACCACCTGGCTAGATGGGTCCGCACGTCTACACTTAGCACATTGGTAGTCATTATGATGCTCACATGACCACTGACTTATCACTTATTATATTTAGTTTGTTTGCATCTACCTACAACTGGCAAATGCATAGCGTGAGTCAATTAGTGTAGTTTGTTATGCACTGTTTGACTTAGTAGGCCACTTTCCTTTATGTTGTATCTTATCTATACTTTGTGTAGATTGCATAGTGTGTGAAAGAAGAAAAAAAAATCAGTAAGAAAATGTTTTGGCCTCCATCTCTCTTCTTGTGTTCTTGAGTGAGCTTCCTCTTGTGTATACAGTGTGTGTGTTTGGCACAGCAGCTCAAGCGAGTCCCCTCATCACGCGATTCTTGATATGGTATCAGAGCCACGCCACTGAGAGAGGCTGATTTTGAAGGTTGAAGTAAAGGAGAAGAAGCAAGGTTCGAACAAGCAAGCAACGGATAAGAAGCTCTCCCATTGTTCCACTCTTTCTCTTGGATAGTGCCTGCGGAGGCATCGGAAGCAAGGTAAAGCGAAAATCTCAGACTGCTGTGATATTTGGTGTGCGAACAAAGCACTGTATATTCTACAAACAAGCCCTTTTGGACTTATCCGCAGTTATTTTTGGCATCTGAGATTGTTTTAGACCCTGATTTAGAGCTGCAAGATTATGGACATCAGTTTTAGGGTACACTGTGATTTCGGCTGTATTGACCAAAAGTGGATGCACATGTTACAGATTTCGAATCTGTAATTTTTGAGGTGTTTACAGAAAGTAAACATAAGATTTATCTGCTAACAGGTTGCAGATTACATGTACTATTGAGCAATCAGTGAAAAAGGTTGCTTGGTGTATAGATGTGTACGTGTTGTGAAAGATTGCAGAAGACTAGCTTGTTGTATTGTATCCTTGTTTGTGATAATGGCAGAGAACAGTGAAAATCCCATTATTGAGAAGCTCGACAAGAACAACTACCCTTCATGGAAGTTTCGTGTGACGAACTTCCTCATTGGAAAGGGCCTTTATGAGTTTGTTTCAGGTGAAGAAAAGGAGCCAGAGCTGGGTATCCCTCTCGACTGTAGACGAATTAAAAGCATGGAAAGAATGGAATGTGAAAGACAAAAAGGTGATGTACTGGTTATCTACAGTCATTGATAATACTATGCTTGGACATATCAGAAATACAGAAACTTCACATGCAGCTTTGACAATTTCTGAGAGCATGTTTTCAGTAAATACAAAGGCACGAAAGATTCAACTCAAGCAAGAGTTTAATGCTTTGAAGAAAGAAAAAATGTATGTCAATGAGTATGTGTTGAAGTTGAGGAGCATTGTAGATACTTTAGCAGCGATTGATGCAATGTCGGATGATGATGATTTGGTTTTATCCACTCTGAGTGGCCTTCACAATGAGAAGGCATGAAAATCATTTGTTACTTCAGTATATATATGAAAGCCATTTCCAAATTTCGATGAGCTGATCTCTCTCATGATTACTGAAGAGATCAATATGCAGGGTGATTCGTCTAAAATAAATGGTGAACAGATCCAAGCATTTTACTCCAGTCCAGAAAGGGACGTGGTAGATCCTCTTCGAGAGGCCATGGTATAGGACGTACTGGCGATAACCAGCAAAACAGGTTTAATCAACAGTTTGGTGAAATGTAGGTTTCTGGAGGCAAAGGAAACTTTAGAGGCAGGGGGAGCTCTAAAGGAAGAGGTGGATGGCAGAACAGAGGCTCTGAAAAGTCTGCTATTGTTTGTCATTATTGTGGCAAAACATGGCATATTGCAGCCAATTGTTATGCTAAGAAGGATTATATTTGTAGTGGTAAATTGCAGCAAGGAAACTATGCATCATCTTTATGACATAATGAAGATAAAAATGAGCACTTGTTTGTTATGCAGCATATGATGAGTGCAGTTATAGAAAAGGAGATACATGATGTATGGTATGCCGATTCAGATGCATCTAATCATATGTCCAGTCATGTTGAATGGTTTGGAGAGATGCAGGACTTACAAAATCTAGGTTATGTACAGACGGGTGATGATTCATGCCACCCAATTTCACACATTAAAAATATTTCATTGTCCTTGTATGATGGCTAGACAAAGAGTTTGACAGATGTATTACATGTGCCATCAATCACAAAGAATCTAGTGTATATTGGCCAAATGGTAGAGTAGGGGTTGTAGGTCCGATTCAATGCAAATTGGAATTCCTGCAATGGATGCTGCTATGTATACTAAAGGAAAAGGAGTAGTTTTAGATATTGATTGTTATATGGCTATCCCAAAGGCAGTATGGCTTGGATATGTTCTCCAAGTATGGAGTGACAGCATGTAAGCCTCTTTTAGTACCATTGAAGCAAAATGTGAAGGTGAGTGCTAATGTTGGAGATGAGATAGAAGACCCTACTATGTTCATGAAGATAGTAGGAAGTTTGATTTACATGACTATCACAAGGCCAGACTTGAGCTATGATGTTGGTCTTGTCAATCAGTTTATGCAGATGCCTAGAAAGCCTCATTTGGATGCAGTTAGACGTATATTGAGGTATGTAAAGTCCACTTTACATTATGGATTTTTTTATGAGGCAGGTAAGGATGTATAGGTCTTTGGATACACATATGCAGATTGGGCTGGTAGCATGTCAAACAGAAGATCTACAAGTGGATTCATGTTTTCTCTTGGTAGTGCAGCAGTTACAGGAAGCAGCAAAAAGCAACCTACAGTTGCTTTATTGAGTACAAAGGCTGAGTATAGAGATGCTGCTATGGCAGCATGTGAGGTGGTATGGCTGCAAAAGTTATTAGGTGATTTGGACGTGCAGGAAGATGGTCCAGTTGTGGAATCCAGTGTTCCATGCTAGGACAAAACACATTGAGGTGCACTACCACTTTGTGAGAGAGAAGGTACTTGCAAGAGAGATTGACTTGGTATATGTCAGCACACAGGATCAAATAGCTGACATTTTCACAAAGGCATTGGGTGCAGTTTTCTTGATCATATCCCATAGCAACTAGTTGTCATTTTGACATTTGACATTCTTAGCTCCTTCAACTTGGGGCATCCTTGGCCATCATATCATGTCTTTTTCTCCTCAAATACCCAATCAACTTTAATTAGAAATTACTACTCTCTATTTTAGAAGTCAGATCTTCCCTAAATTGCATTGTCAACTACTTCTAGGCATGTTATGGATTGGAGAAAATCCTTTGCTAAATGAGCTCATCGCTCTATATTGACTAATACATGAAGAGGTTCAACCTGCCTTGTAAACCCAAATGTTAGGTAATGCATTAATATGTTGGCCTAATCTTTAAAAACCACTTTAATTCAATACTACACAAAACCAAGTAGAAGCCTTCCTTGTACTTGTTTTTTTCTTACTTGTTGCTTTGATTTTTCACACCTCACTACAAAAAATAAGCAAGGTTGGAGTTGAAGGACTTAGATCTAGAATTTATGATTGTACCAAAGGGGTTGCAATGGAGGGCTTCAATTGATCATGCTAAAAATGTTGGAATACCGTTCAATAAGGGTTTCTAGAGGCAATTTATCTATTAAGATAGAACAATGGGGACAATGTTTCTAGTTTGATTGGTCTCAACACTACCTAACATTTTTTATGCCTAATTCTATTTTTTTTATCAATACTTTGTTTGAAAAACTCAAGCATTTTTAATTTAGGAATGATATATTAGATTTCTTGAACTTTACTAAGTATTCCCTTCTCCACATTGAGGTTCGGGTTGTCAATATAGTTCAATAATGTACCATGATAGAGACACCAAGATTTCAAGTAAGTAAAGAAATTTTTGAGAACCAATTCATTTTGGGCTGATAGGTTTAGATTGATGTGGATGGAACCTTTGCATGACTAACCCAAGAGAGAAATAGAAGGAAATAAGAGAAGTATGCATTCAAATGAATAACTAGAATACTACTCTGAGTGACCTAGATACTATTTCGAGCTTATTACAAGAATACACCACATGTTCTCCAATATAGAAACCCTTGAACAAATACATGCCATGCCTCGAGGATGATTAAGTTTGGATGCATACTCTTGCTACCCTAGAGCTCCCATTCCTTGAGAAAGTAGAGTATAAAGCAATTAATGAATGCTCGATTCAATAAGCCCTAACAAGAGCTTAGATCAGGCATGTTGATACCCTTAAAGAATTTCTTTAAATGCCATTCTTGATGATGAACCCTAGCCCATCAAAATCATCTAAGTCTAAGGGCTTTTCCCACCCATTGATAGACTTGTACTTCACAAAATCCTATCTCAATAGCAACCTTGTTTTTAGTGTAGGATAGAGGAGGCAAATCTATTGATCTTTGAAGAATTACTTATTATCAATCCAACTTGGTAGTGAATCGAGCTACATCTGGTTATTTGACTACCATAATAGGCTCTTTATCTCAATCATGGATATTGAGAGCTTGGATATTGAAAGAGTGACCTTTAGAATGCCTCCATTGACTATGAAAGCGACATCGATTTTGACACGAATGGATGGAACCATTGAGCAAATCATAATGGATCTAAAGCTCTCTAAATACAAGCTCCTCATTGATGCAAGACTTGCCCATGTCAAAGTTTGTGTTAGAATGTTTGGAATACTTGCACACCATGGATTATGAGCAACTGCAATTACACACCCTGGACCCAACTTTCAACCTTGACCTATTTACCACTACACCATCAAAAGACCTACCCTTTGACACTCCTATGACATCAATGAAATTAGATTCAAACTCTGATGCTAGCATTGACTTTGACCACGAAATACCTCAACCTACCCCAACTCTAGGCTCAAAGATGAATTCTCCAATTCACTTAATATGGAAGCATCTTAAGAAAGCTCAAATACCTCAATCTACCCTAGCTCTAGGCTCAAAGATGAATTTTCCAATTCACTTAATATGGAAGTAACTTAAGAAAGCTCAAATGAACCTTGACTCCAATGCAAACTCTCAGTGTAAGCCTCAATATCTTTTTACCAGCTTTAGGAAAGAAGATCAAACCGTTATTCTTGGTATCATACACCAGAGCACATGTAACATACCATCCTTGATTATGTGACGAATAACGTTTTAGTAGTTTCCTAGAGTTTACCTTCTAGTAGTAGCCATCCGTACTCTAACCAGAATGATCAGATTTTATCTGCTAGTTAATCCTAAGTCTACCCTGCAGGGGAAGCATCCTGTCGCTACCCACGGAGGATGGACCTGAAGGTTTCGAATTGACCTAGCCCATCACCTATCAACAACTAGCTCACATCCAAATGTGTCCTTCGAGAGGCTTCTTGTCCGGAAGAAGTGATTACCATTACCCTTGGTTCATGGAGTACAATACTTTTTTCCAGTACTAGACTAAGGATTTATGAAATCCCTTGTAGTGCTCTAGCATAGCCATCATACATTTCCCTTAAGATAATTTATAGTTTGGGTTTTGAGACCAAACCCTAGTAGGGGTTTCTACATGGTCAATCATCCAACAAAGTGCCCTTCACAAGAATTCATGATACTCTTCTAAGATTAATGAAACTTCATCATTCATAATGCATCGATGATAAGCATTATCTACTCCTTGTCGATATAGAGTTCCTATAATTAAGGAAAACTTTAAGGCTTGTTATTTAATTTTCATTTTCTTAGCCTTAGACAAAGAGGTTCAAGTCTCTCCTATAGATAGGTAATGTGTTATTACAACATACCAAGATGTAATAGATGCCATGTCTATGTTTCAAAAAAACTCCTAGGCCATTAACTTTGGCCAATACTTCTTTTGATTCCCCGAAGTCTGCAAGACATCGGCCCTTCCTAGCGTTTGTTTTTTGGGAAACTTCTCGGCTAACCGAGGCCACCCTGCCATAGGACTGGATTCGTCAGGAATTCATCCACCCGCTTCCCTCTATGGAAGTCCTTAGTTATTTAATTACCTACCACATTACATGAAACATATAAAAATAGCTTCATTAATTAAAAAGAATCCTTTTATGCACAGTTGTTTGTTTGTGTAATTTACTCACGGACATACAATCAGAGTAAAACAAATTCATTGATTATGTTCCATAATATGTGTTCTCCCATCCATACAGGAGAAAATTTACAATTTCACGTGCTGCCTCATCCGGACCATCTGCACGTCACCAAGATCAATCCACCTATGCATTTTTAGGTGTCCCAAGTAGAAATCCGGCCATACAGGGGACCAAGTAGTTCCTATGTGCATAAATGATTTACTAGCCAGAACCCCCCTAACACCCTAACCACCTCCTACTTAATGCAATCCCTGCTGGGAGACCTCTCGCCATCGGGGTTGGTCCATGCTTTCGCGGCAGTAAAAGCATCCCCTCTTGGTATGGGGATGCAACACCTATCCTTGGGGGAGGTATAGGGTTCCTCAATTTTTATATGTTCCAATACTTAATTCAATTAGGATCAAATCTAGAAAATCACAAACAAGATTGATGTCTTCAAGTAGTTATGGCTTCAATCAATCATGCAACTTTCAAGTGATGACTAATCTAGTAGCAATCGACACTTGAATTTCACATAATGAACTCTTCCCCTTGGAATTTAACTAAGGGTATCTAGATTTTGGAGTCTCTAACTTCCCAGTTTAAGGTTTATTCTTATAATTAAGTTTCTTGGCCTTAAGTCAATTTCTTTAACTTTGAGTTATTTCCAGTTTCTAAAATCTTCTATTAGAGCTTCTAGATTAAAACTACATCCTTAGCTAGTTTCTTTGGGGTTCATTCTTAATAGATCCATCTTAAAAAATTTCTCATGATTTCTCGAGTTTTATAATTTCATAGTTTTTCTAACAATTTCTAGCCTATAAGATGTTCTAATAATTTACCAAGTGAATACTCTAAGATTGTAGTATTTTTTAAGAGACTTATATTTCTATTGAATTCGGATAGAAATTTTTAGAAAAACCTGTGGTATTGAAGTTGGTTAAGGATTGTTATCCGTGCACGTGACTTTGTTAGTGACTCCTGTGCTCACAACTCCAACCGTTACTTCCACGTTAGTAGGGTCATTCACGATTTTCACTTTTGAATTCTTTTCATTAGTAGGGCAATGACCAAATATGATTCGTAGAAGAAGAAGAACACAGCAGTAATACCAATTAGCAAGGGTGTAAGACTCTCAATGATGATGATGGTTATTGCGGAATTCAATGATGTAGGCCTCGCGGATGGTTCTTCTTGCTTTGTGGAGAGCAATACATCTCTCTCTCTCACCATGGCAAGCAAGGGTAAGAACAAGGCTAGCTCTTTCTCTAGTATAGAGCAAGAGCGAGAGAATAGGTATGGTCTCTCTCTCTCTAGTTGACGGAATAGGGACGAGAGTAGAGGTATGACTTCTAACCAAATTGATAGAATAGAATAAAGTTCTTCACTATCTTCTCTTCTCGTATTAGAGTAGAAGAGAATGAGAGACCTTCAGCATATCCCCTTCCTTGGGTTGAGTGGAATGATGTCTCCTCGTCTCGCGGAATAGAGTCTCCTCCTTCTGCATCTCGTCCTCGTCAAGATTGCTCTTGTCTCCCTTCCATGTTTATCCCCAAGTCCTCAATTTATAGTTTTGCATAGGGATAAAAGAGAGGACACTTGCTTTTTTGATGACATCATCGATGACAAAGAGAGAATGCTTTCTTTAAGCGCTTTTGATGACATCATTGTTGACGTCAGAGAGGGAGATTCATTTTTGTAGCATGAATATATGAGCAAGCACCACATGGCATGTCGTTGGGTGACCGTCACTCCAAGGCTTTTTTCTTTTTATTCCAAATGAAATGTGGTTGATTATACTACTCAAAAAATTTGATTACAACGGAGTGCTCATGCTCAACAGACTAGCTGGAACTTATGCAAAGTCACAAATACATCATGTATACAAGTCTCTCAAGGGGGTCTAGAGAGGATGGGAGCAAGAAGCCATGGAAAAGGGGTATATCACCATCTAAGGCTACCTGGTTGCATTACGAAAAATAGGTCGTGGCCTCCCCAAGTATGCATGAAATGACAATGAAGCTCCTGACGAGCCCTGGACTCACCCTGCAGCAAACAGCTGATCCCACCGGCCACGAAAGGAAGTGGATAATGGAGATCCAAAGAAGCTATGTTAAGGTTACATGTACTAAAAGTCTCTCTCCGTCGACAGCCTCCTGACACCGCACCTTCTAAATATGCCATCCATTAAGACTCCCTATGATCTCCTATACCTCAGAGTGGTCTGCTGTGGGCTCCTGCATGTGACGAATGGGTAGAGCCTCCAAACTGACCACTGCGCACGACCCTGCCTTGATGATGAATATCGTGTCCTCCATCCCAACCTCATACAGAAGGTGATGGAACTAGCTAACTGCATGCCAGCTGAAAGCTCCCCATGAGATGCAACCAAGGCTGTGTGCTATACGGCGAAAGATGCGGCATACTCCTCTCCACACGAGCTACGCCTCCTCACATGACCAAAGGCAACGCTTTGGAGTTTCCAGATGCTACTGTGTGCAATGCTTACAACCTCCCTCTTGCATTTGGGGAAGCCAACTTCCCACCACCAAGCCTCCATGTACTACAAGCCATAAGAAATACGATACCCTCCTCGGCCTCCAGCTATCCCATAGGCAGCGCCAGAAGGTCCGTCGAAACAGCTCCATGATGTTGTGCTCCGCCTACTGGCTGCTACGTGACACCACCCAATCCATATAATCGTGGTATCAATATGTGTCTGCTAATCCTAGCAGTGTACTCCAGGAGCCTCAATGGCTTCTTGGCAACTGCAGTGGCCGGCCATAGCCACTCCCTGGGCTCCTTCTAGAAAACATAGGGGTCCAGTCACCATGTCTTCCCCTGAAGGCCCACCACCCAAATCCTTCTCCATGAAAGGGTAGCTATCCCCTCATCCTACTGCCCTCTATCAAGAGCCAGACGCCCCTCCTCTTGAACGATGAAGAAAGTCCCCTGCGAGGTGCCGCCCACTCCACCTGCCACCTGTAGGAGGGTGCCTGTTGGTGAAAACCTAGTGGCCCATACCTCCACAGGCTCTATCGGCACTCGTATCGGGGGAGCAAGCCACTCCAGAGGTATTGTTGTATCTATCTCCCTTTTTCTCAACTCCACTCCTCTTTGGCATCCTAATACTCGTTGCAACACCTCCTCGTCTGCCATCATGTATACCTCTCGACATGTTCTAATGGTACGAGCCAGGTCGACCTCCCAACCAACCTGCTGGATGTGGGCGCGCTCGCCAATCTATGCCCCTTCCCGATCTTTGACCTGGGGTTTCCAAATCACCAATTGATGATCTATCTCCCCTTGGCAGCTTGGGGGGCTCTAGATTAGGGCCTTATGGAGGCCCTGCCACACACAGAGTAAGCTGCATAGGAAAGGTGATCTTGGGGGGGGAAGGGCGGCGGGGGGGGGGGGTGATCCGGGCTATGTGAAGATCCATCTCAGGAACGGCCTCCACTCACCGCCAAGCCTCAATCTACAATCCTAAAGACCCTCCTACAATAAAACCTTCTAGGTCTGCCCTCTTGGTGTGAGGCTATGGACAACTAGCTTGCCTAGGAGGGCCATACTCTGATACTCTGGGTCTATGATCCCAAGTCCTCCCTTTGACGAATGATGTATGATGGTCACCCATGCCACCTTGGCCCTGGAATCCTTGGAGCCATCTGACCCTAACCAAAGGAAGTTCCGCACTAGACCGCAAAGTTGCACTACGCATGATGAGGAGAAGCACCAACACAAGGCGATATACCAGGCCATTGCTAGGAGGACCTAGTTGACCACCAGGGATCGGCTGGCCAGTGAGAGGCAAGCCATGCTCCAATAGGTCAACTTCCTCCGAATAGAATCAAGGACAGGAAGAAACTATTGGACGGAGGTGATTTCAAGTCCCACTTGGAACCCTAGCTACCGCACAGTCTGCCCTCTGCTCACCCATCTAAATCCCAGGTGGATGCCCCACTCCGTGCTAGAGTCTGGGAGGAAACCCACCGACTTTTACCAGTTGATCTTTGCTCTCGTTGCAAGACAAAACACCTCAAGAGCGAGCCTCACTCTCTCCAGCATCAACTCACCGTTCTCTATGTAGAGTGATGCATCATCTACATACTCTGAGTCTAACAACTCAGTCTCCTCTCTCACTGGAAGTTGGACATCGCCTCTGCAACCGAAACTCCGCCAGCCGTACCGATCTCTCCAGCTGAAACTCCTCCCCACACCTGCCACCTATGAGAACCTTGCTGGTAGTTGATCTGTAAAGTGCGGAGACCCAGCAAATCCAAGCCTGGGGGAAACCCAACCTCACCATGGTGCCCTCTAGAAAGTCCCAGTCCACCCTGTCATAAGCTTTCTCAAAATCCAAGAGTAGCACAACCAGTCTCTGCCCACTGTGCTAAGCCCACTCTGTCACCTCAAAGAAACTGAATACATTGTCCAGGATGCTCCTATCCTGGATAAAGCATGCCTGTGTGTCATGGATGATGTCTGGAAGCACAGGGCGTAGTCTTCTACCAATCATCTTTGCCATTGCCTTATAGGCCACTGACAATAATGTGATTAGTCTCCATTGGAAAAACTCCAATCGGTCTCCCCCTGTGGGGAGAAGACTGATAAGGCCTATCGAAAGACTCCTTGGCATTTGTTCTGAAGTGAAGATCTCCTAGAAGGCCATTAATAGGGGGTCCTTCACCACTTCCCAGTAGGTAGTAAAGAAGTTCTTAGAGAGGCCATCCTCTCTCGGGCATTTCTGCTTGTCCTATGTATGGAAAGCCTCCTCTAGTTCCTTCTCTATGAAGGGGGCTAGGAGGGAGCATCCCATCTCCTCTAAGACGAGGGATGGGATGTGATCCCAAACGTGCTGTCTGCATCACTGTCCTCTAGCTGGGGTTGTCTCCTACTAGAACAAGTGACTGTAGTAGTCATTGGCGATCTCCATCACCTTGTCTGGGCTAGAATGAGTCCTCCCATACTGATCTCGAAGGCTATGTATCTGCTCTCCTGAGGAGCAAAGGCACCTAGAAGAACTCCCTGCACATTGTATCTCCCTTTTGTGCCTATTAAGTTGGTAAGATGCAAAAAGAGAACCCCGAGCGCTTGTCCTCTAGGCCAGCAATGGCTGCTCACATGCGCACCTCCTGTGCGTGGAGGGTGGGATCCGTTGGTGCCTCCTCTAATAATCTCTACATGGCTGCAAGGTCCCGCTGGAGTGCTCTCTCCCCCTCCCATCTTTGATGCCTAGTTGCCTCTTGGCAGATTCTGGTCGGCTCGACTAGGACCTCTGCGACCCAATCCCTGCTACTCTACTCCTTGGTCCAAACCTGCTCAATCTATCTCGTCATCTCCTTGATCCGACATGCTCATGTATCTAGGGCACATGCTGGGGGATCTAGTGTCAGGAGAACCGGGCAATGGTAGGACAACATGGTGCTAAGAAACTGCCCAATCTAGCCCCTCCACGAGAGCCACCCCACTCTCCCACATAAAACTTATCCAACCACTCTAGCAGGACTCCACCTAGCCGCATGTATCCCCAAGAGAAGTCTAGCGACCTCTCCCTCCTATGGAAGGCAAGGTCTCTCCAAGCATCGTGTGCTCCTACTGCTAGTAGAAAGACCTCCCATGCCTCCTGCTCCTCCCCAGCCATGCCGTGGTAGTTTCTACCTTTGCCCTGTTGGTCCTCCAAAGCTTCCAGGTTGTTGAAGTCTTCACCAACAATCCAAGAGTCCACCTTTGGGATTCCATCCGCAATCTCCACCCAAAACCTACTACATGCCCTAACCTCCGTAAGGGCATAGACATTGAGGACTCCAAGGCACGAGTCCCCAATATCCAATCTGATCCATAGAACCCTCCCTGCCACTATCGTCCTGTGGTCTCGTACACAGGCGGTGAGACTCGGGCCAATAGAGGTGTATATGCCTCTACTCCTGCCGTGGGCACCTATGGCGTGCCCCCAATAGGTGTGCGAGTTGCCCAGAAGTACTATCCCAGCCTGTTGGGCTTGGGGGGAGTGAGCTTGTGCTTGTGTAGAAGTAAGATGTCGATCTGTCTACCGAAGAGGGCAGGCTGCAGCTCTTGCCAAATAATCAACTTCCTGGAACCACGTGCCCCACTAAAGTGGAGACTATTCACATTCTAGGATGCAAGGTGTAAGCTCATGGGGAAACCTATAACTGACCGAACAAGCATCTATTCTGTGTGGAGGCTACTGATGAGGAGGAAAAACTATGGGGCATGCAAGTACGCTTTGCCACAGGTCTGGATGGCGAGCTCCAATCCCCCATGGTGGCCCTCACCCAAAGAACCAAAGGGGTGATGGATGCTCCAGGTGGTACTATCAATGTGTCTATAAGCCATGCTGAGAGTTGTGACTAGGGGCCACTCGATCACATCCCTCGGAGCTCTCCATTGTGGGGGGACTCGAAAGATCATGCTCAAGTGTGGTACCTCGGCTCCAGCCCACTAGTTAATGTCCATCATGCAACTAGGCCATTGCTATGCAAACAGTGCTAGTCCTCCTTCTCCCATCCACTAGGAGATGTGATCTGCCACTTGACTCTTCAACTCCTCCTCAATCTGTGTCATTGTCCAATCCCCTAAGTGGGAGGATTGAAAGAAAAAGGTGTAGTTTGGTCCATCCGTTGGTGCTAGTAGATGGACCTTGCCCCTCCTTGACTTACAAACCACAAAGATTCCCACCTCTAGAGGTAGCAGGAACTCTCCATGCTCCGCAACTCTCAGATAAGACCATGGGCCACCACGGAAGAACTCCTATGATAGTAACTGTGTCTATCTTGGGAAAGTGTGACGGGCGACAGGGGTAGATGAGCTGGTGGTTGTGTGGGTGGGGGAATTCTGCTAATGTGAGGAGGATGTGGGCATGTGTGGCTCATCGCCACCTATGGGAGGAGGGGGGGTGGGTCTAGGGGGATCTCCTAAAACGGGTGTGGAACAGCAGGGGTGCTCAGTAGGGGGTGATGGGATGGAAGAGGATCGAGGGATGGTGAGATGGTCGGAGGTACATGGCGAGTGTGGGGGGGCTGGTGGCCTTGGAGGGGGGGTTGTGGACTAGGGTCAGTGGGGGGAGCCTAGGAGGTGGGGGGGTGGGTATGGGGGCTGTGGAATCTCAGGTGGGGTAGTCTGTGGTGCAGGTGGTGGCTGTGGGGGACTGCAGTCCTACCGAGTGGGGTGGACAGGGGGGAGGAAGCGAGAAATTTGTTCTCGTTTTCAAAGAGGTGGTGTTATCTCAAGGAAAAAGAGGAGGGAGAACGCACACTGGGGGGGAAGGCAGAGTGCAGGTGGCCCAGGGCGGGTGAGCGGGCAAGGCGGGAGAGGGGGGAGGGCATAGGACGGGCGGCCACAGGGTAGGCCTGGCAAGAGGGCAGGGGGGAGCGCATGGCAAGTGACTAGGGGGTAGGCCTGGCTAGCGGGGAGAGGCATGGCGAGAAGGCACAGGGCGGGGGGAAAGAAGACTGGCGTTGGTGAGGGGGAAGATGGCCCATGCCTAGCGGGAGGGGAGAGGCCTTGCAAGAAGGCATAGGGCAGGGGGGAAGAAGACTGGCATTGGCGAGGGGAAAAATGGTGCAATTGACAGTCGAGATGGGGCAGTGTTGCATCGCGATGGCAGGGAGCAGCTTGGAATGTGGATATGAGTAGATCAAAATGTGGAGAAGATCCGTCACTCCAAGGCATACGACTAAGGCGATGACCAAGGCATAGACCTTGGCATCTTGGCCTTGGTATACTTGGCAATGGGCTACGAAGGCTTCGTTGGTGCCGTTGGCTACACGTGAGAAGCTCCCACTAGCTTGTAGGAAAATCTTCCCGAGAGGTCACCTATCTCGGCAGTGTCGTTGCCCAATTGCACTTAACTGCCAAGTGACTATCCACTAGGCTAGTTCTTTTTGTTGTTATATTTAATAAGATAATCTTGGGAGGGTCTCCCAAGTCTTTCATCCATGAACTGGCATAATAATAATTACGTTCATAAGAAGAATCAGTTTCATAATTAGAGCTAGTTTTTTTTATGTGTAGCATAAATCAAAAAAGATTTGGAATGTATACTCACATTAAAATAAACTAAGTAATGGAGACATTACAGCACAAGCAATGAACATATTGAAGGCCTAGCTTGAGTCAAGAAAGTTGATCTTAGTGAGGGGAAAATATGTAAGCCTTTGTTTATTGTTGTTGAGGATCTAAGCAAGAAGATGAGGATGTGCTCATTCAATTACTCAAGGAGTTCCATGATATGTTTGCATGAAATTATACTGATCTCAAGGGAATACCACCCTAGGTGCTCACTTACACCATTCCTTTGTGGCTTGGTGCCAAACTTGTCAAGTAGGAGCCATGTCCCATGAATCCTTGTTATGCTCAGCATGTAAAGGAGGAACTCTCCATAAATTATAGGAAGTAGGATATTGGTTGGGTATCACCCATGGTTTTGCTCCTCAAGAAAAAGAACAAAATCAGAGTACGCATCACTATAAGAAGGCTAAAGCAATTATTAAACGAGATCATTATCCATAAGAAGGCCAAAGCAATGACTAAACAAGATCTTTATACATTGCCTTACACATATTACATGATTGGGAGAGTGAACACAAGAAGAGGCTTATAGCTTCATAGATTGATTCTCTCGCTATAATCAAGTTCATGTTCACTTGGATGACAAGCGTAAGACTACTTTTGCCACTCAGTAGGGTGCCTTTGCTTACTTTTTCATGCCATTTGAATTAGCTAATGCACCTACCACCTTTCAATGAATGATGTATGCCATCTTTAAGAAAATGTTGCACAAATGGCAATAAACTTTTATAGATTATTTGTGTGTGTATACCACTTGGAAAGAGCACTTAACCAAGCTCTGTCTTGTCTTTGAAAGATATCTATGGTAACAACTATCTCTAAATCCATAGAAAATGCCAATTTTGGGTAAATCATGGCATCATTCTTAGACATGTTGTGTCCAAGAATGGCATTGTAATTGATATAGCTAAGATTAAGGTTATTATAATCTTCTACCTTCCAACAATCTAAAAGGCATCCAATGTTTTCCTCAAGTGCACTAGCTATTATCACCAATTTGTTTTGAACTATGTAGCTACTGTCATGCCACTTTACAATCTTTCGGTTATATGGGAGTGGATGACTAATGTTTAAGCCTATGGGGCCCTAAAGAAGGCTCTTTTTTTTGCACCCATTTTACAAGCCCCAATTGGACAAGCACCTTCCATGTACATATTAATGCATCCAAAATTTCTATTAGAGTTATATTGTGCCAACTTGATGAATATAACATGGACTTTCCAATGAGCTTTGTGAATAGGCGACTCACTGAAACCAAAATGAATTATTTCACCATTGAATGAGGAGGTTTCAAAATTGGGCCAAAGGTTATAGATTTTTTATGGGGGCCTTAGGCATAGAAGGACACCCTTCTATAGGTCCTACTAATGCAACCATAACTCCTCAATGGGAGCCATTGAAGTCACCACTAGTGTCCTTGAGGATAGAGTTTGTTTGGTAGCCGCTTGGGTGTCCACTAGCTTCAATGGGAGCCATTGAAGCCACCATTGGTGTCCTTGAGGATAAAGTTTGTTTGGTAGCCTCTTGGGTGTCCAAGGTTTGTTGACCCTTACTACATAGGTTGGTTCTCCTTGAACTTCATGCATTCCTCTCAAGTCCATGGTTCCAATGGTGCTCAACATTCTACCAAAAGGTTGGATTTCTCAATACATATGTGTAGTGAGGAGGGAGGGAGGAATGCTAAGTATCCAATCCCACATGCATAGATAGGGGGGTATTGCATTTAATCATTGTGCAAAATGGGGAGGATCCAAATAAAAGCACCTGGGGACTATTGCACTACAGATTGCCTAGGATTAAGAACCATTATTTTACACCACTAGTACAACCTTTCACCAATTTGAAAGACGAGAAATTCAAAAGTCTCATGCGTGTGCGTGTGCGTGCGCGTGCGCGTGCGCGTGTGCGTGGGCGTGCGTGTGTGTGTGTGTGTGTGTGTGTGTGTGTGTGTGTGTGTGTGTGTGTGTGTTTGTGCGTGCAAAGATCTTAGAAGGATATAATATTAGCAAATGAGGTTGAAGCATCACATCTAAGTGGGAAAAAAATGAAGGATAAAATAGTTTTTATCAGGAAGCATAACCCTAATGTGTGGCATGCACATACATCATAAGTAGTTGGGTTGTAAGCTTGAATCTTAAAAAATTATAAGCAGTTAATTTTCATGTGCTAGTTTCTATTAATAGTTGCTTGAACTCTTTTGTGAATCTCCTCTATCTCAAATTACTCTTCAAAGGCTTTCACAAACTTGGCTCCCCTTTTGAGTTGTTTTTTGTTCTTCTTGATTTATTTTGGACATCCACAAATTTCTTAGAATCAACTACAACCACAAAAATTAGATTTGACATCCAATAATTGGATCAATCATAACATTATGAAAACCAACTTGATTCCTAGAAATACAAATATTTCAAAGATAAAGACTTATTAGCCGATTCCAAAATAGTAGGGAGAGTCTGTAAATTTTTCCAAATTGATTTGTAATAACCTCAATACTAGAAAAATAAGCATATAAGCTAATTTAGGAAGCAAAATGCACATGCAGTTGACACATGGTGATATTACCATGTTCGCATGGTGGAAAACACATTCTCATAGTAATTTTCAGGGAGAGTACTACTAGATAAAGAAATGGCATTAACATCATCATAAAGTGCTCAGTATGGTGCTCGCACACATGACCATGGTTGAGCAAATATTCAAACCTATTTTTGGCACAAAGACTAGCACTATACCCTCTTCTTGGTTTTTCATTTGACCTCCTAACACTCCAACCACCTTGTATCTAGTTGCATGTGTCAATTGACTTCTGCTAGGGGTATCTCGCTCAAGTCCAAGAGGTGGATGTTGGAATGTGGCTTCAAATGTTTGATGGTACTAATATTTGGGGGGGGAGAACACCCCCTCCTATCTTCAAAATGACGTGCATGTTAATCTATATGGGTTTGTTGGAATGTGGCTTCAAATGCTTGATGATACTAATATTGGGGGAGGTACCCTCCTATCTTCAAAATGCCTTGCATGTTAATATATATGGGTTTGTTGGTCCCCCGTGTCCATATTGCTAACTATTGATCTAGTTCTTTGTCAAGTTTTTGGCCCAAATAGTAGGAATGAGTAGAGGTAGAGTCAAGAATATGGTTGCCCGTAATTAAGTTATAGGATATCTTCATTGAGTAGGCTAGGCCAAGAGCCTCCTCTCATGGGAAATCAATGGTTGTCACCTCTATGATTATAGTCGATACTATGGCAAATTCTAGAGTGATGTGATCCACATCTATTTAGAAACTTTGGATGTCATAGGTCAGAGAAAGGGGAGCCTGCATTTTCCCAAAAGCTCTCCGTATGTGGAAGAAAATGTCTACGAAACATCACATCAGATCCCATGACGGTGCATAATTCAAGAGGTACATCAAAAGAGGAACGAATTAGGTCAGGAATTATACAACTCAGCTTAGCAAATGGTACTCATATTCCTATAAGAAAATGAACGTTTTTCACTAGTTTCTCTCCAAGGACCATCAAGTTTTAATAGTATTGAAACAACACATCTTGAGACCATTAGTTGCCAACCACTACAAAGGGCCAAATTTTGGATCCCCATTGTAATAACCCAATAATGAGCTAGCGATTAACGGACACCCTTGATATAAAGTTGTCCTAAGATGAAATACACAACTCCATGACTAAAAAACTGATTTAATAGAGAACTAGAAACGTATATATTTTTTGAAAATACACACTCAAAGGATATGACATAGGTAAAAGAGGTTGAAACAATATACCTTGAGACCATTAGTTGTGAACTATTACAAGGGTTTTATTTTCAAATCACCACACTATTAACCCAGTACTAAGTGAGTACTATCTAGATATAGTATGATCGAAGTTCTTGTTGATCAAATACTAACACAATCTCGATGGGGGGGAGCTTGTAAATTTATATGCATATCATGTGGATTCAACATAAGGAAGTTTTCATGTGTGTGTGTGTGTGTGTGTGTGTGTGTGTGTGTGTGTGTGTGTGTGTGTGTGTGTGTGTGTGTGTGTGTGTGTGTGTGTGTGTGTGTGTGTGTGTGTGTGTGTGTGTGTGTGTGTGTGTGTGTGTGTGTGTGTGTGTGTGTGTGTGTGTGTGTGTGTGTGTGTGTGTGTGTGTGTGTGTGTGTGTGTGTGTGTGTGTGTGTGTGTGTGTGTGTGGTGAAACCCCTAAGAACACAATACTTGGCTATCAAATTGAACTCTTCAACATTGTACCTAGGAATCAAGACATTGCTTAGGATGCACTTATGCATCTCTCAAGGGACATGATAAATTGTTTTTACTCTTTTACCTTATTTTTTTCCTATATCATAGGAACTTTATTATGACTATTTCATTATCATCCAACATAGTTGTAGGTGCATCCCTTAGCGAGGCATAAGTATTTTTGCATTGTGGAAATTTGGCATAATAAATACCCTACATCACTATATATCTAATCTTAAATACATTGCCCTAGGTATATTTCATTTACTCTTAAGTGATTGTATTGGCTTCTTTACACATAACAATGTAGTCCTGATTGTCTAGGTTTGTAGGAGACTTTAGCATTGCTAGATGGTCTTCAACCTCCAATATATCAACCAATTGATCCTCTTGCTCTAATTAGACAATGTGATCTTTCTCCACATGTATTGTGTCATTTCAATCTTTATCAAGCTCTAGCTTATGCAACTTTGTGGTTGTACCTTGCTTATATTTAGTGAGTACCTTTCATCATTTGATATGTGTATGCATTGCTCCTATTGACATCATTGGTCTTCACCTCCATGTAAAGCCTATGATTTCCATCATCTACCATCTTCCAAGTCAACCACTCAACAACATCGTGGTTATTTTGTAGCTTTGTACCACTTGCTCAATGGTAAAGGCATGCTTTATCACAACACTCATGCCATCATGCTCTCCCTTACCATGCCCAATACCAAATTAGTTCCATAGCACTCGCTTGTAGGTTATTGAGAGTAACATGTCACTACCAACATAGACTAGTGTATTACTTACACATAATACTAATCTTGTACACATAGAGAAATAAACACATACCAATTGAGTATCAAGTCAATATTCACATTGAATCAACACACACTAATGTAGAACATAATACATAGAGCATTAACACAAACTAAGATAGAGCACCAACACACAACACTAACATAAGACTAACATGATCCAACAAAGACTAACACAAAACTCACACACATTGTTAACATAATACTCACACACATAGTACTTACATAGATTAAACATAGTGCTTACACAAATTAAACAAAGTTCTTATATAAACAATACTATCATAAACTAACATAGTACTCATACATATGGTACTTAGGTATACTGAACAGGAGCATTAACACAAAGTATTAACACAATTAAAAAACTAGTAACACATAATACGAACAAAGATTATTCTAACTTCAATAATACTAGCACAAAAGAGGAATCAATAGAAGGAATGACATAGAAAATACTACCATATAGTACTTTAAAAAATATTATTACTAATAAGTTTTAACATGGAGTAACATAGAGTACTAACAGAGGATACTAATTGATCTAACACACGCTAACATAGAGTACTCAGGCAAAAGACTATTGACACATAGTACTAGCATAGAAGAGTACAAACAAAAATAGTACTAATTGATCTAACACATGCTAATATAGAGTACTTAGGCAATACATGCATCATGGTCCATTATCCAAGACTGTATTGGCTTTAATTATGGAAGAAGCATTGATGTGTACATGCATCATAAACAAAAACTCAAGAAAAAATCTTGGAATCCATGTCAATGCCCATGTTAGTGTTTCAAATGAATCCATGACAAATGTCAATTGCAAAAGCTCAAACATATTTTTTAGGATAGGGTCTTTTTGGAAATTTAAAATACGTGCTTCATAGATTTTTGAAACACACAAGTATAAAATGAGTTTCCTAACCTTTTGAAACAGGTTTCTTGCCACCTATGGGCCCATGTGGATTTTATGAGGTTGTGCTTCTCTCCACTTCCACCCGGTACTTCCTCCTCCAAAGTAGCCCCTCTTCTTTGAGAAATGGTGAAGTGGGGTACTTTTGTTGGCCATCATTTCTCACGTGGTCAACTCAACTAGGTCACTTCATGGTCAAATGACCAAATCTCAAGAGTACCTTGGTGGACCATCCCATGGACCGAGACTAACACATGCCCCCATTCTATCGAGCAATAGATTATTTGGCCAAGTCCATCCAAAGGCAAGCAAGCTACTCCTTCAGATTTGGAAACACACAAATGGTGGATAGAAGACTGCTAACATAAAAAAGAAAAGCAAAGGAGACTTCCATGCATGCAATACTTACCACCCCTTCTTCTTCACAAGACCCCCTCTAGTCTCGAGGTGCCTTTGCACTCTCATCTTTTGTTTTGCTTATTCTATTGTATCTAGTTTATACATGAAGCTTAGAGCCACACTAAACTTTGTAATTTTATTATCCTGCACTTTTCTTTGTAATTAACATAAATACCCTTTATATGAGAGAGAGAGAGAGAGAGAGATGAACGTGGAAATGTCAAAATTTCCTTCCCCTCTATTGGCATCCTACTTGAAATCTTTTCTCACACCTATGTAGGGTATGTCCTACCCTACATGCTACCTAAAAACTTTTCTCATACCTCTATATAGGTGTGGTTCCCATGCCTAGGCAAGGTATTTACTACCATGCATGCAAACACACACCTTGGGAGAGCAAAGAGAGACAACGAAGAAAGACACACAATTTGAAAGAGGAGAGAGACAACAACATTTGCTAGAATTTGATAACTCTTTGTTGGACGAATATGTTCAACACAAGCATAGCAATCATCCAAGTTGTGATGAACAAGACATTGTGGATGCACATGTCTTCACATAAAAAGTGCTTCGATCCTTCTCTGTTTTTTATGATTGTGGGATTATCCTTTTTTTTCACGTGGGACCTAGGGGCTTCTATGAGGTCGTGTTTACATTAGTCGTGAGAGATGACCTTTTGGGTAGACTGCTACTCTTCTTGATAGATAGTTGGTGCATGTGGTGCCATGGAGACCCATGGCTAATTTTCAATGCTTCTTAAACATGAATGTTCAATGTGGGTTGAGGTGGAAAGCTATCTTATAGTTTATTGGCCTCTACTAATGAGGGATACGATGGCAACCATTTGTACAATTTTGGTGCCTCCAAGTATTGAGGATAGGCAACACGAATCAATTATGCATGTTGTGGGATAGCTCAATAAAAAGGTCCAATTGGTTGCATCTTAATTGTATGGATATGCATCCACTGTGTTCAGACTCAAATGGGGTATCTTTACAAGGTGATGCTTTTCTTATTGCAAGCTTGGTCAGTTCATGGTTGAGTGTCAAAAAATTTTATTTTTTTCCTACTCATACTCTAGATATTGATGCGATGGTTGATGCACCTATCACTGGGAAACAGACTCTACAAAAGGATTTGATTTAGGATTAGCATGTATTAACTTCAAATTCTAACTATTCTCGATGGGTTGATGTCGAGAATAGAAAGAGTAAGAAGGTTGAAGTTCAATTGTTGTGGTGGGTCCTTCATTAGGCTCCCAAGATTCCTTTTATACATATATACATTGAAAAGATAGATCTTCTGATGTGTCAAATGCATCTATTATGGATCCTTCTACTTCAAAGTAGCCCACGCAGTCGAGATTGTGGGATAAGTGTTCTTGGAATTATTCTAGGGACCCACTTTCACACCTTGCTTTTGATTGTAAAGGCAAGGTTGTCACCCTACGAGATTGTAGATATTCTCATTCAAGCCCAAAAAATGCAAGTAACCTTTCCTCTTCAAGATCTACTTGCCTGGGATAGAATACTTGTGCAAGTATGGCTGAATTACTCGATGATGGGATTTTAGAGGCATTGGTAGAAAAAGTTCAAGTAAGGCATGAGCCACTTTGTGCATGATTTCTTTGGTTTTACATATGAGGATTGCCAAATAGAATGTTTATGTGATTTGTTCCCACAATAGACAACATGTGAAAAATTTTGCACGAGAGCATTTGGGATGTGTTGTGTTGTTGAGCACAAAAGTGATGATGATGTTTGTTGAATTTTGGACTATCGTGGATTCCATATCTTTTATGTTGATTGCAAAGCAATGCACTACTCAAGTATCCTATTGGTGATACATGAGAAATTCCAATCAATTCTTATTAAGAATGACATTCATGGATGCTTTCTAGTGCTTGAAATCATTTTTGAAGGGCATATTTTATGGAAGCTCTATATGGCCTAATGATGTATTGCATCATCAAACTTTGTGGACCCCTCTTCAAGTGTCTCTATCCTTGGGTAGACCAAGTTTGCTTATGGGTGATTTTAACATGTATGTTGACTCTTCCCAACCTACTTCAGAAACAACCCAAAAGGATTGGCTTGGAATGCTTTTGCGAGGGATCTTCTCAAATAGGATCTTTGCTCATGGCTTTCTCCATTAGCTTTAGGGTTTACATTTCATTCATCCCAATATTTGGCCACATGGTCTCACTTGGACCATATTTATGCTATGCATGAGGATTCTTTTCTACTAGAATCTTGGAAATGTGGATGTTGCTACAATACATCTATCCAATCATTTATCTTTGCAATTAGAAATGGTTAGACTATTTTTGGATGCTTTTGTGGGTCTCTTGGGCACATTGCTCTTACAATTTAACTCTTCCTTTTCAAGTCATGTTGTTTTTAAGGGATACGTGAGCCAGCTGCTTGAAAGATTTCTATGTGATTTTCCACTATAAAGCTTGGACTTGTTTGAACGTATGATTCTTAATGTGCCAAAGCTGTTAGAGCAATATGGAGATTACCATGCCTCACCTATTACGAAGCTTTTGCATGCTATGAAGGACATGTTGGCCTTGGTTCATCTAAGGTTTCTTGATTACCCATATGATGCTTTTCTGATCTTGTTATTTGCCAAGTTGGATCAATTTATTCAAGGCTTTCAGATGCGGTGTTATCAACAAGCTAAGCTACGGGATCTAATCGATTGTTTGAGAGACAATTTTTTTCAAATTCATAAATTTTTTCCAGCTTCGCATGTATCCCCCATGTGGGAGAATGTGGTGAGATTGTAAAATGCAAATGGTCACATGGTCATGAACCCCAATCTATTGTTGGTATGTGTTGGGATTACTTTGCAAGCCTTTTAGGTTCATGGCAAGCATGTTCTCCTCAAGTTGCTAAGGCTTGTGAAACCTTTTGTACTTTAGTTAGAGCATGTGAGACTTCCTAGATGTTGATATTCATAAGCATGAAGTGATGGATGCCTTGTTGGTTTTTCCACATGATAAAAGCCTTGGTTGGGATGGTATTACTTATGCATTCTTTGAAACATATGCTTCTCTATTGGAAAAACCTGTCACCACCATGTGCCAGCAAATTTGAGCTTTGGGAAGCATGCCTTTATTGTGGAAATAAGGGAAGGCTGTAGTTTGAGACTTGTTGCTCATCTACTAGAGTTTGTCCCAAGCATTTCCAAGAGACCACTAGTTCCACCAATGGTTCCCATTGTCGCATTTCATGTATCTATCATCTACATCATCATAGACTATGATAGCCGACCATTTCTTTGTTGCAAACATTTCAATGTTGCTCCTCAATCTATAAAACATTTGTAGTAGGCACTCATGGTCCCAAAGGTGTTGTACTTCAACCTCAATGTATCTTATAGCTCAATCAACAACCATTTGTATCAAACCTTGTCTTGATTGTCATAAATCTTAGTAAACAATCTACAACAATTTGTAGACATATCTTAGAGCTATGATATCTTTTGTAACACGATTGGGTCAATCATCGCCAATCCCAAACATGAGGACATACTATAGATATACCTTAACCTTCACTCTTAGATAAGTTCATTTGGATCAGTTTTGATGTGTTTCTCTTTTATCTATACATGTGGTCTATTATAGTTAGCCCACTTTTTAAGAGATTGTTATCTCAAACTATGCATGTTTTGAATATGATGTCTATCAATTGAGCATTATTCTCAACATAGACATTTATATTGCTCATCACTTGTCCTACATACTACAAATCAATGTATGCAACCTATTGCTACCAAATAATATATTTAAACCAATAGTACTTGCAAAATCAATAATGTATCCCTCTTGTGTACAAATCTAGATCATCTCATAAGTACAAATGTATAGCTCATCAAGTGTTAAAGTATGTTTAGGGTCTATGTTTGATGTTAGGTGCAATTGGACCAAGTTCAAGCAATCTTTGTTACAAAATTTAGACATATGATTACACCAACTAAAATTGATGCAAAGTTAAGAGATCGTTATCAGATCTTACATGAGGACTTCCAGAGTAGATTTGAAAGCTTGTGGTCACAGTTTGAGAAGGTTACTCAAGTGCAACAAGGAGACTACTTCAATATTGGGAAATTCATTGAGTGTTTGGATCCAAAGGTTTGAGAGAAGGTGGGGTTGGAGGAGCCTAGATATCATGTTATAGTCTTGGAAACCCAAAACAAGAGCAAGTTCTTGAAGCAAAAGATGGATCAAGGTTTGGTGACTATAGAGACTATTGGAAATCATAAGGAATTGCCAAAAGGGAACCTTGGGCTACAAGGAACGTGATGCAATGCAAATAGGTTGTAATTATGGATTATTTTAGTGGCTAATATTTATCAATTTGCTATTTTCTTCTAAAATAGAAAAGTAAAATTTTGAAACTTTAGTAGGTGGAATTATATGTTTTTCAAAAATAATTTAATTTTTGTCGAAAGCTTGCCTTTAACTTCCAAGTTCATGATAAACTGGACTAAGTTTGTTAGAGATGGTAAGGATAATGCAACTTAGAGACCTTGATCCGATTCTTAATGGAATCCTAGACAATGCATGTATATATAGGAGGAGCTCAAGTTTATGTAATGACACAAAATACTTTGGAGATGCTAGGAATCCAAGTAACTAGACCAACAAGAGTGAACACAAGGTTAGTCAATCATAAGAAGTTGAGATGTCTAGGCATTTTTGAAGGGTTTCTATGCATCTAGTAGTTTGGGTATTTTTGAAGGGTTTCTATACATCCAGTAGTTTAAATTCTATCTTATGGAGCAATGTTGTGGTAAAAGACAATACAAAAAGTATGTATACTTTAATATCAATGTGAAGTCACAAAGATTATGCAGAGGTGGAGTAATGAGCCTTTGCCTTAGTCTTGGCATGCAAGAAATTCATTCCTTTCTTGATTTCTAAAAGGTTTTATCTCTCAACTTCTTTCATTCTTGTACTTATGATTCAACATGTTAGATGAGGAAAGTATCGTGCAAGAGTTTGGGATAGAATTCTAGGTAAATGCGCAAGAGAGCAACTTGTTAATGTCATTATGTAATAATGGGATGGGCAACCTATCTATCCAAGGTAGATTGAGGAGTTGAAGAAATGTGTAGAAGAGTTGGATTACACTTTTCTTATTTGATGGAGCATACAAGACTTCACATAGAGATGGAACAAGAGTATTGAATGTGTAGAAGAGTTGGATTATACTTTTCTTATGTGATGGAGCATACAAGACTTCTCATAGAGGAGTTGAAGAAATGTGTAGAACAGTTGGATTATACTTTTCTTATGTGATGGAGCATACAAGACTTCTCATAGAGGAGTTGAAGAAATGTGTAGAACAGTTGGATTATACTTTTCTTATTTGATGGAGGATACAAGACTTCACATAAAGGTGGAACAAGTGTATTCAATTATGGTCCTTCAAGTAGAGGATATTTAGCAAGGCATACACACTAGTTACAATTCAAATCAACAAGGAAGATGATGATCATGCATTGTACTTTGGAATCGAAAAATTCATAGATCTTGGGATCAAGATATTGATTGTCAATGGGGATGCTTTTTAGGGTTGATATCATGTTATACTTGAGATATCAAACACACAGACCTTTAATCATTAGACCATCCAATATAGATGCGTCTAGAACTGAGAATCAAGGGGCTAATCCACAAAGTATCCTGAATTTCCAAGCAAACATATAATCTTTGTAAGTAAACCAATCTTCGAAAGGGGAGATAGACTGCTATTGAAGAATTTTTGCAATCTAGTATAGAACTAGCTCATTTGAGCTCATCACAAAATAGAGCATTAATATGCAAGGCAAGGAGGTTATATCAATAGAAGATGGTCTCACGAGGTATGGCAAAAATGATGTGCAAAAGAGAAAGACCACTTTCCAAGCATATCTCTAGGCAAAAAAAAACTTAGAATAAGGAGTAATAGGAGTTTGTGGGCATATAAGACATTTGCCAAAGCTCATGCTTCATTCACATCATTTGACTTGATTTATATATAGAAAACTAAAGTTCCTTTGCATATACAACTAGATGCATTCAAGTTTATTGAAAAGCATAGTAAGTCCCATCAAGGAAAAATAGGAGATATGATTCTATAGTTGCAAGGTTGCATATGGATAGGGATGCAATTGTAGACTTTCTCTATGTAACAAACAAAGAAGAGGATCACTAAGTTCAATGAGAAGCTAATAGGGAAGACAATCAAGAAGGGAGATTTAATAATGATTTACAACTCTAAAGTGGACACAAAAAATATGTTTTAGGATCCTTCCCTTTAATTGTCCAAGAAGTCCCATGACATTTGAGAAATTATTACAAATAGTGGATTGTGAGACTTAATGCTCATTTGTTGGAGGTTGTCACAAGCATTTCCAAGAAATCACTCATTACACCATTGGTTTTACCTATTCCGAATCTTGTCCCTACCTCTACATCATTGAATTCTATTAAAAACAACCATGTCTTTGTTGCAAACATTACAGATCTACTCTGACTCGTGTAGATCCGTAGCTTGTTTTGTTTTGCAAGTCAAGTATGCACAACTAGGTTGTGCAAACACTATCACAATGCCAAACACTTAAGCCTCTGATTTCGTCAAACTATGTTTCTTATTTCTACTCCCTTCAACATGCATTCAACATCTCAAAAGGGTTGTACTTCATCTTCGAATTATCTTCTAAATTCCCACACTGTGAATTACAAAAACATCATGAGCTTGTATGGGGGAGGCATTGCATACCTAGCTAGGTGCAATCAAGGGTAGAGGACTAACTGACACCACCCTAAGGGTAATGGAGCTAGGAGCCCCTTGCCCCCAATTGCACCTAGCCTCCCAAGGAGAAGCTTATGATGTTGAACACTATAGGGAATAAGAAGAGAAGAAAGTCCGAAAAATGTCAAAAACTTCTTGCGTAACTCAACTAATAGGCATATGCATCGATCCTTATCTTGATCATCATGTACCTTTGTAAATAGTCAGCAGCAACACTACATCCTTTTCTAGACAACCATATCCTAATGGCACTTATCTTAGAGTTGTATCCATTCCTAACAATCCCATATACTTTGCCTTTCCACCCATAAGTTCAAATGTATGAATATTTTCCTTCTTTGTCTTTGATATTACACAAGTGCTAGCTTGTGTGATATAACGTAAGTTCATATGTATGAATATTTTCCTTCTTTGTCTTTGATATTACGCAAGTGCTAGCTTATGCCCTAAGAATGACATACATAATCCATTGCTGTCTAATGAGGTATTGTAACTAATTGTATCCGCAACATTCTAATGTGTTCCTTGTGTGCAAGTCTAGACCATCTCATAAATGCATGTATTGCTCATCATTTGAAGTTAAATCAAGATCTACCTTTGTCCAAGAGGGGGATAATTAGAAATTTTATCCTTGTGTAGATTTATGTGATAGTTAAGTCTCTCTCATACCTCATTCACTTATATAAGCTGTATTTTCTATGATTATTTTGAGAGCCTCATTTTTAAACGGCAATCCCAACTATCCTCCCTCTTAAATATGTGTGTGATATAGTGATAAGGCTTGATACATGTTACGGGATATAAGTGCCATTATTTTGCTATTTGAAACTTGGACTAGGCATGGTAAAGTGTTCTTTATGCTGGTGTTGTAGTTTGCAAGGGTGTGTAAGTGTACCTCTCAATAAGACAATTAACCAATAATGCTATGAAAAAAGAGGCATTTATCACATTAAAGTCTTGAAGGTACATCGGACCACATAGCACTATCTCCACTTCACATTCGGCCGTAGAGACACCAACATCAAGCTTAAGTTCATATGATAGCCAAAACACAACTAACTAAACAAGCCCAAGAGGGAAGGACACCTATGTTACCTACCAAATTGAAGAGGAATATTATGAGTGAGAACTAGATAATCATGCATACATAACTTCATAACTATGAGTGTCAAGGGCAATATCTAATTGTTATCCATGTCACCCCCATGATACAAGTTTATATTTCTTGTGTCCATTATGATATCTAACAATGGTATCCCCTTCTGAGTGGGGTATTGAAAAAGTAAGTGAAAGTTGTTGAAGGGGTAGAGGGAAAGATCATATGCTTATATATGCAAGGAGCCCCTTAAATTAGAATAAGAAGGATGGTATGTTATGGAGCCGCATTAGTAGTACAATGAAAGAAGCCAAGGATAGTCTTGGGGATGGATAGCTTGCTTGTTCCACTTGAGAACAAAGCCATATGAATTATAGTACTTGCAATGGGTTAAGTGAATTTCATAATTCCTTGGCCACAAAAAATTAAAGATAGGTATGGGCTAGGCCTAAGGTCCCTAGTCTTATACATATAAGTATATTACTGATAAATGTATCATATTGTTATTATGGCTACTAGATTATAAGGCATTTGCTAGCTATAACCTCATTCAAGGATAACTTAAATTTTTATTTATTTTATTACACTATCAAATAAGTTGAAATCATCAAAGGTTTTGAATTGGCATCCAAATTTTATTATTTATGTGAAAATAATAATACAAGATAAAGTTAAAACTATATTATGGCTACTAGTGCATAAGGCATTTGCTAGCTATAACCTCATTCAAGGACAACTTAAATTTTTATTTATTTTATTACACTATTAAATAAGTTGAAATCATCAAAGATTTTGAATTGGCATCCAAATTTTATTATTTATCTGAAAATAATAATACAAGATAAAGTTAAAACTACTAAAGTAATAATATGTTATCATACCTAACCAAAAGCTAAAAAAGCTTAATATATCTTTAAATCCACCAAATTTAGGAGGGATTTCAACCAACATAGGGAAAATCTTTAACCAACATGGTTCAAGAGAAAAGTTCAATTACTATGTATTACAAGCAAGTCTGTGCATTGGAAGTACCTCCAATGCATCATTCAGTAGCATGAAAATATGAGGGCTAAGAGAATAAAAAAAGGGTCAATGAAGTAATCATTCTAGCATATGGATTAGACAAATAGGGTGGTAGGGGTACCTATAGTTACTCTTTTAATTACATCATGATCTCAATATTAATGTAATATCAAATAGCATAGTATTTCATGCCAAAAGTATGATTGTGAGAATATGGCCCATTATTCTTGATATTGAATAAATTGTCCATCTTCTAGTCACCTTATGTATTTAATTTCACAACGAACTCTTAACATCTGTTTAATATAGCCTTTCATGTAAATAAGATAATTTATGATATTTAATACCGTGAGGCCTAAACCATGGCCCCTTATCCCTCAATATTAGGTAAAGCAAGAATAAGACAAATGTTCATCTTCTTTATACATTTCATTCTAGTGGAACATCTACATATTAGTATCATTCTACAACAATCTAGTACATAACATTTTCTGCAATATAGTACATAACATTCTATTTAGTACATAACATTCTATTTAGTACATAACATTCTATTTACTACATTCTATTTTAAGCTAGTATATAGTGATACACCGCATGTAGTATATATTAAAATATAACAATCTTTCAAACAAGTAGAGTAGTGTCCAAACAAGATAATTATTGAATTGAGGATGAGAAAGTAAGTAAAGGGGGTGAATTCTTACTAAATTGGAAGGTTATTATGACATGCATGCTTCATTCAAAATGTGAGCCCTAGAACATCACCATGGTTAAAAATACTCGAGGTAACCATAATTATTTAATCATAAACCAATGTTTAAACTATGCAACATAAGAATTGAGGTCAACAAATGGCCACATTATTCTCACATTGTGTATGCATGCATACTCTAAATTATATAGTTTGACTCCGAAGGATAAAACTAAAAAGTAAACTATTAGAACAACAATAAAATGGCTAGAGATTGGGACAATGAGCAACCCTAGTTAGAGGGGGAGAGGACAAGGTACAAATAATACAAGGGTTAAGGCTTTGAAACCCAAAAAAAGGTGAGCAAAGGGTTTGTTCAAACTATTAAAAAAAGTTTTGGGATAACTTGAGCATGCAAGCCACTTTATATTTCATTTTGAAAAGGAGCCGAGTCTAAATATCATGTACAATGATGCTTAATGATCCGTAGAAAGACTTGCCCTAAATTACCATAAACCCATTGGAAAACATCATGACACTATTGCCTAGTTGTACCAACCCTATTGATTAAAGTATTGTCAACAATCCAAACACTTCATGACACAATCATCTAGTGAGAATGTACATAACTTATCTTTAACTCTATTAGTTTCATGTGTTTCACTACTAACCAACTTGATACCAATGAAGAAATTTTATTTGTGGGTGAATAACAATGTTATTATTCTCCCAATGATTGAGGTGAGATCAATCTCAATATTAGTGATGTTTTCATAGGTTTCTAATATCAATTTAACAATTGAAAATAGTATATAACAAATTGATAAACACCTACTGGGCTACGGCATTTGACCAAAAGAATTGAATGCAACATCCAGTAGATATACTTGCTCATTAAGTTGATGAAAGATGCATCACAAAATGTTTACAAATATTAAGAATGCTTGCTACCTTAAGCTTATATTTTGAGAAAATAGAGTTAGGAGCAATAGCTTATCACTTGAAATCTTACAAATGGGCTGTGCATAATGTGTAATAATAAGATATGTAACCAATGCTTGAATCTCTTGAAATCTTACAAAGGGCTATGATAAGTGATAAGTGATAAATGTTCACACGTGTAGTGATAAGAAATTCAAGCCTCCTGTAACCATCAAGTTATCATATTAACCTCTGAAGCCAAACAATTTGTATAAGGATACAGTCTCTTCACTATCAATAGATGGCTTCAACATTAAATAATACACTTTGTCAAACAAACCATTTAATTTTTATAGCTTAATTTAATTTAATAGTTAACAGGACATTGAAGTAGTCCCATCAAACATGGCCGTAACTAAGATGTGACTTATGATTTGAGAAATGTCAATTGATACTACTTTACAAGTTAGTTTATACACACCACATGAATAAAGGCATCATGACCAAGCTGAACACGATCTACACTGTGAGTCATAAATATTAAAAGAATCCAATTTTCGAAGAGCATAGATAAGGTCCTATAATGATGTCTTGAGTTGTTAGTTTACATATTAATGGAGTCGCTAAACATTTCACCCTCAAATCTTTTCACCCTAAAACGTTGTGTTTAACATCGAAACGCTTCACCTTTGGGCAAATCCCAAGTGAAACAATCGAATAATATATATGAGATAGTTTTCTTTATAAACAATGAGTTACAACTTACCATGCAAACCTTTCATGTCAAGAAATGATATCTATCCTATTTGTAGTGTGTAAAAACTCTCAAAAGAGCAAGAAAATATAGCTTTTTCCCACTTGAAAATGTTGTTTCAGTAATCAATTTCACTCAGGCCTTTCGCACTTCACTGAAACATTTCTGGCATTTCAGGCGTTCCACGTTCCAGTGGCAGCGAAACGCGTTTACATGAGAAGTCTTTTCACACAAGATGCACACTAAGCCATGAGTTTCTTGCTAGCCTCTCAAGATAAACAAACATCCAATAACAGAGGCATAAACCCATACAGACATCAAGGGTTCAAGGTTTACAGCACACAATATATATCTACACTCAAAACACCTAACATCCAATAACAGAGGCATAAACCCATACAGACATTAGGGTTCAAGGTTTACGGCACACAATATACATCTACACTCAAAACACCTAACATCGTCATCGCATGCTATAACAAATCATAAACACATCATAGTCAACTTAATCGTCAGACAGTTCAGTAAAAGAAATCATGTTTTGCATCTACAAGAAAGCAAATCGACTGCAAGAGCTCATTGCTTTTGCAATTCTGTTTAGATCGAAAGATGAAGCTGCAGTATCCAAGCATGACTCCTTGAAAAACCTTGATTTATATCTAGGTATACATGCGTCCACGTTTGATCTATAAGTAGCAACATTAGAAGGAACCCACTTGAAGATGGGGATAGTTCCTGTCAATACCTTACTGTAGGTCACTACTATGGTTTGGTCTATAAACAGCAGTTGGTCTATAAACAGCAAAATGAAGGGGCACCCACTTGAAATGGGGATAGTTTCTCTCAATGCCTTACTAAAGATTGCTACTACTATATGTAGAATTTCACAAACTGGTTGGCAGATAGTTCCTTTCACGTAACTACAAAATTCCAAATTTGAAACGTGCAAAAAACCTTCAAAAAGGGGTTAAGAGTTGCACAAAAGAAGAGAAAAATGTATGCAGTATCTGCATCGCTCCACCCAATGCTGCACTCAAACAATCTGAAACATTATGCCACACAGATCTCCATCAAATGTGGCTCCACACAGTCCACAAAGGCCTGCATCATTTGTGCTAATGATATCAAACATCCACAGTTCAATTTTTATTCTTTTTTTTTGGGTGGAGGGGGAACTCCACAATCTGAAACGTCATACAGTATGCTATGGGTGCCTGGATTTTACATCATTGCAACAGTTAAAGTTGAGCATGAAGGTTTAGAGTGAGATTTTGTGCCTTGACACAACCTGAACCCTCCCAGGAAAACCAAGGGCTTCAAAATTACAAAATATTGTGCTTAGTTGAACATGAAAATGTGTCTACTTGAAGCAGACTGTAATCTCAGCAAACAAAATCAAACAACCGTAGATCAAAAACAGGACAAGTTGTAAAACTAGTGAAAAAAGAGCTCTACAAGAGAATCAGGAGAAACTGAGCTTGATCAGCCAACCTGCAATAGAAGGGAAAACAGTACAAATATAAGTTACATCAGCTAAACATATAGAGCGCACATTAAAAAGAATGCAATGAACTGTTAAAATTACCTGGTGCAAAATTTAGACTGTAGAACAATTAGAACCAGAACGTCAGATTGTAAAGATAGCTTCATTTGCTGAACCCAGACGATCTTATACAGCCTGGAAACGAAGGGCACAGTACCCCACTAGGGCACAGTACCCACTATCTTCCATGCTGTTTATAGTAGGTAGTAGAAACACACCACTTTTATATGTCATATTTGATATAGGTACATGACTTCACTTTCTGAAATGCTTGAGAAAGTAACTGCTGAGTTTGCAAAACTTTCGCTCAAAGTTCAACCCAAGAGCGCATGCAGCATCATACCAGTATGAAACATCATACCACCAACTTATTCCATATAGTACTCTGAGGAGACTTGCGGAGCAACTTCACCAGTTGACTTTCTTATTCTGTGTCTGACAACCAAATCCATAAGCCTGTGATTATCCTTGGACCGGGTAATTTCAATCTCTCCTTCAATAACATCTCCAGTGTCATAATTCAAGGGAGGATGGAGAAGGAACACCTGCAGGCAAAGAGAGCAAATCTGACAAACGAGGCAGCACAGACAGTGTTGCATAGAAACTCGTGACACAAGTTTGCAAAATACTTTCATACATAACCATTTCATACTGATGAAACATGTTCTTGAAATAGTCCTTTTAAAAGAAAAAGCTTGACTTTTCAGAGGCCAGACAATGATCCCCTTATGTGTTTAAACCTTTTAAGTGTTTGTTTTCCTTGTTTGGATCATTATTGCTTACACATAAGATGCTGTTCACTCACTCTATCTTCTACAAATTTTATTTCTTTCCAATTAACTCATACCGGACCATTTCCTACATATGGAACCTTTGCTCTGAAACTCCTAGCTACACTTCACAGGACTTTCAAATTGTAATACCTGCTGACCCCAATGAGTTGTTCTGTTAGAACTTGGTGCAGTTGTCAGCTCCACTTCCTTGCTTGCAGGATCATGTGGGCTACCCTGCAAAATTCCAAAGCATATGATCATACAGAGAATATGGCCAAAATTTATACGTACAAAACCTGAGACCTATAACAGAACAACAAACCTTAAAATGAACATCAAACCATCCAGCAAACCCAGCAACTTTTGATTGGCTCTCCCTCAGTGTCATCTGAAATAAAGAATGCACTGTGGCAACATCCTTGAGCGATGCAGTAAGACAGTCTAACTCCTTAATGACTACTGGAGTCCCAATAATCTGATTCGGGTAGAGATTATTCCACAGAGATGTCTGCATTAAGCAACAGAATACAAATAACTAAGCCCCATTTGAAAGTCATACAATAAAAACACATTAACAGACAAGTTGTTTCCCTTGTTTCAAGAAAACAGCACCCCTAAATATACCCAAGCTCAATCACTTCCATCATCAGCATGTTCTCACCTTCAACTCCAACTAACAGAGAATTCTCACCTTCCCTTAACAGCAAAGTGGCAATCATTATAAATAAATAGTGCATCCAATGGGGATTGAAGACAAAGCTCATACTACAAAAGAACATTTAAACAGGGTTCAAGAAGCTCTTTGTTATGAAGGTCTACAAGCTAGCCCAGATATAGCCACTCACAGAACAAACAGGAAGTAGCAAATGACAGGAAGGTGGTGGCAGGTTGCAATGAGGGTTGCAGTCGAAGCTCAGTCTGCCCTGCAGGTTTAAGCCTCTTTAAATTCCTTAATTCTGGTTGCAGAACTTTGCCTTGGATGGCTCAACCTCAGGGGCATTGGGATATATTTCAGTCCTTCAAGCAATCATTTCAATCTTACTAGGGTCCTTTAAAAATACACAAGGGCTGATAAATTAGTCTAAGACTTCGATAAATCCTTTGGCTGGCTGAAGATTAATTGGCTTCCCTACACTGTTTGAAGATTCGATCTTGAGGCCACTGATTGAATTCTTCACTTCCAACAATGGTAATGACCAGACAGGGAGTCTTGCCACTCCTGATACAAGAGACCAGATGTTCTAACTGTGAGAGTACGCAACAGGAAAGAACGGGAACATAGAGACAGGAACAAAGAGAGACTGCAAGGAAAGAAGAATGAAATCTGCACTGAAGAAGAAAGAATACTGATAAAAACAGGAAAGCAGCAGGAGACTGATCAGCCCCTGCATGAAATCCACAGCGTCAGTGAGGGCACCAGATTGGGCTGATGGTGACAGCAGCACCGAAGATGGAGGAAGATAACAGAGTCGAAATGTGCACTTACACGAAAGGAGGAAGATGAATGAATGATTTGCCAACTGAGGGAGGGTGCAAATAGCCAAATATCCCCAAATGTGGCCAATCTAAAATCAGGGGGCAAAAATATGGCTGACCAACATTTGGTAAAAATGCCAAAAATCCTCCAAAAAAACCCCGAAAAGGGTGGACAATGTCGAACGGGTGTAGGCAAACAATGGAAAGCAGTAACTGCCCCGGAAATGCAAACAAAACCGAGTGCTCTAGAATGAGCTACCTCCTCCATCAAAGCAAGTGACAGACAAATCAGAGCTCCTAAAGTCCTCATCTGACTCGGACTGAAACTCACATGCAAGAGATGACAAGGCATGACAAACATGACTACTAACACCCCCTCTCAAAGCCTTGATATGGCAAAAGGCCAAGGAAGAAACGGATCTTGGGGTGGCAAGAGGAATGCCAAGTCAATGCAATCTGCCAAGGTAGACCGCTGATGAGGAAGCTCCTTACGATTTTGGGAAACCCCTCTCAAACACTAGGGGCCACAGAATCCACAACCGCATCACCAAAATCATCCCCCTCTAAAAGGGATGGGGGGCACGAGGAAACCATCGGAGGAGAGGGTGGGGGATGGGAAGGAACCTATGAAGTAGATGGTGCACAAGAGGGAACAAGTATAGCAATAAACAACTCCCTCAATGGACCCTACATAAAAGAAGGGGAATGGAGCCTGTAAAGCCCCAACCCCTATAGAAAAATACTCAATACAAACAGCCTACTCGATGAAGACAACATGTGTACCAAGCCAAGTAAGGCCATAAACTGAGAGAAGTGAAAAGCCCAAGTCCGAAACATAAAGGATCTTTGAAAGGGAGCTCAAAGTGCAGTCGGGAAACAAAGGTAGAATGCCAATACCACAAATAAGCATCGATACAATGTCACCAACAGTGATAGAACCCTCAAAAGGGCATATATCCTGCAACAAACCACCTCATGGAGTCATATGACTAGAAGCTTTGCTCAACCAGCCAAGGCCTCTCAAAGCACGAGGCAACCATTGAAGAAGGCTCCTTCACCTCAACAATATAAAGAAACACTTACTCATGGGTAGCCGGCAGAGTAGAGGTAAGATGCTTGGATGTTTTAGCTCCATTCTTTGCTCCCAAACGAAGATGAGGGTACTTCTTCCAACATTTCTCCTCTCAATGCATCCCCTTGCCACAATATGTGTCAGAAGTGGTGCAGCAATGGAAGCATAAACAAGTACTGAAATAAACTGTTGAACACAAGACAGAAGAGAAAGAAAACAAAAGAACATTGCAAAAGAAGAAAACTCAAAGATGTGCTCTAGAAATGGGATCCATATACCAAATTCAAGAATGACGCGTACAACAATGAGTCACTAGCTTTGTGGGCACTAGCATTGGCTCCTCTTCCAGAAGAAGACCACGTGAAGAATGATGATACTTGAATGAGAGGAGGAGGAGCCACTAAATAAATAGGCCCAAAATATACCAAATACAGCAACTAGTCGACCAACATTTAATGCTAGTTTACCAATAATAAATGCCTAAAATATCACCAAGATGACCACCAAAAAAATATCTAAAATACCCAATAAGCAAAGCCTAGACTCACACATGAGCTCACTAGACTAATAACAATATGGGCTCTCCGAGTCGGAGTCAAAGCCTGGAAAACTCTCCTGACTTGTAGCCTTTGACTTCCCCTTCTTCTTCCCCCCATCTCGAACCCACAACAAAAGCTTTACTAGAGGTGAATCTACTAGCAACCTCTGTGGCACACTCATCATGCTCCAAAACAAGCAAGTAAGCATCTCCCATAGAAGCTTTCCATGAGTCCTCGATATAAGAAGGCTGGTGTAGAGGGCATCCAACCAAGGAGATGGCAACTAAGTCAAAAGAATCATAGCTAGATCCTCTAAAGAGATCATCCTGCTAAGGGATGCAAGCTCATCCCTCATATCCTCCAACCTGTTAATATAATTCTTCAAGGAAGGAGAGTCATCAACAGTGAGCATTCGTAATTTCTTCTCGAGAGTAATGTGATGGGCAAATGTCTTTTGATGGTACGAAGAAGCAAGCTTTGTCCACACTTCCACTGCTTTTTGCAACCTGTGCAAATGCACTAGGACAAAATCTTGTAAGCTCATAAAGAGGAAAGATTGGGCTCTAAAATTGAGCCAATCCCATAAGGCCGTTATGATTGATCAATGATCCAACGGTGGGATCCTCCACTAGAAGGGGAATAGGGTCAATAATAAACTCTCAAAAATCGAAAGTATCAAGGATACACTCCAACTTACATGACCAAAGTCAGTAGTTTGAATCATCAAGCTGGTCCTCTTTGGGTAAAGAAGCGAGCACGGACACATATAGAGACCAGTAGAATGGGCCTTCTATGAGACATAGAGAGAGGCAGGAGGAGAGGGCTCTCAAACACACGAGCTAGGTGACCTTTGTTCTTCACGATCTGCACAATAATCTTGCCACTATTCGAAGAAGTGTTGAGAAAGCTTCTCATCTGTATCATCAAAACCGTGATATTGGTGGTAAGATATCTTCAAAATCTTACAAGACACCCACAAGAAATTTGTATTTTGGAAATAGAAAGCCCCAAAGCAGGAGGAAACGGCTACAGGATCACAAGAAAGTTGATGTAGAGTGTCCGCTTGGCAGGAAAATATTATTGCATGCACAAAGAAGATGTTCCCTTTGAAAATAAAGTTGTGTTTTCAAACAAAACGCAAATGCGGATGGCCTCCTCTACAAGAGACTTTGTGTCTTTCTCAGACAATGATACCATGCGGATGTGAGCTACTAGAGCCCCACCTTAGATATGTCTACAAGCCACTCGAACCACCCCTCCTCGACATTGGAGGGCGTCAAATGACTATGCCCCTATTACCACATACTCAAACTCCTCGCCCACGAGCATGCTCAGTGTAAATATCACGAGTATTTGCTACTATAAGCTCTCTATAGAGCTCTGCAAAAATCATCTCCTCCTCCTCATCCACCTCCTAATGTACACTCGAAAGAGTGCCGCCATCAACTTGAATATATCAACATTCACCTACACAATGCACGTAAGATTGTAAATGCTAAAGTCTAGATTGTGAAGTATAAACTTTTAAGTTCAAAGTTTAAAATAACAAATTTTAAATTTTATGGTTAAGTGTTTAAACTTTATCTACTACAGACTACCCATGCTCATCATAGCCCTCATCATGCATAAGTTAGTGCAACAATAGACTAGCCACTTTAACTACCGTGTGCTAAGCCGATTGCGAATCTTTCTGTAAATGAGAGAACAAACACTCCAGTTTCTCTCACAAGCACTCGAAGAGCAATCCTCAACAAGGACCCTCATGGCTAAGGGTTGAAGGGTCTCCAATGCGTATCCAAAGTTTTGCCACCAAAAAAAAGGCTTTACAAGTGACTCTCTCCTCCAATAAGTGGGAGAAGCAAAAGCCATGTCATCTCTGATTTGCATAACATCCACAAGGACCGCATGAGTCAAATAAGCAAGCTAGTCCGGACAGAACTCTCTATCATCCATGACCGCCAGCGACTTATAGGCCGAATGTACCAATGCAGTAAAACCATGGATGGGCTTATGTATCCATGTCCATCTCTCTACTATCTCTAAAACATGTGCACATTGTGTCTCTGTGACTGCTCTACAAACACCTGCCTCCAATGCCTCTCTAAAGAAGTGAACGAGAAGGCTCACGATGGACCCCTTGCATGCATAACACCCTATAAAAGAAAGTCACAAGAATGACAACGGCACAAATCTTTTTGCCAAAGCTCCTCATTAAGGCACAAGCGTTGCATGGCTTTGGCCTCCTCTGTTTCATGCTCATCCCACTCATTCCATAGAGTAGACACACTGTCTGGCGCAAAGCAGACCTCACCTCATAAAGGCGCTCCAATAATAACCACATGTAAGCAAAGCAAGTTGAAGAAGGCTTCTTTAACTCCAATGTGTTATGCTCATGATACATCGCAAGCACCTTTACCTTTACCGTGAAGAAAGTGACAACTGATGTAGCTTTGCGGACCACCCTTTTCACCCACTGGAGCTTTCCAATATTCTCCATAAGCAAGTCCAAACAATAACTTGCACATGGAGCCCATACAATCGTGGGAAACTCAACCTCAAGCAAACGGCCCATGCACCACATTAGAGGGGCCTACCTAGAACCACAATTTACAAATTACAAGTAATTATACTAACAATACTTGGAGATTAAAAAGAGAAAGAGAGTGCTGAGCCTTTCAAGTTTCAACTTTCAATATTCAAGAATGAAGAGAGATGGGGATTAGAGCTTGAGGGAAAAAAGAGATTCGAGATAGATATTAGAGAAAAATTAAAATAGATGAATGCACCTGTCGTTTTCATCCCCCTCTTATCGGTATCTACCACTCACAAAAAGTAAGTGCCAAGTGGACATGAGACAAGTATATTGATAATGCTTCGTTTCTTACGATCACTCTGTCCATCGGTGAGAATGGAGCAACCATATTTTATCTATGCAACCGAGTAGGATCAAGGGCTCTGTCAATCCTCTCCTTCTCTTCATCAATCTTCTTCGTCCTCATGTTGTTGTATGTAATATCGGCCCATCCTTTACATGGACCGACATTGGCAATGGCTTCTACCATTTTCTTCCATTGCCCTTGCTTTAGGACATTGAATGCAAGATTACACTCAATCATCGTGCATGCAATTTCAATGTCCACAAGGCGTTATCTTTCTCTTAGGCAAGCAATCAATCCACGTACATGACCGAAAGCTTGAGAGAGAGAGGATTCTCTCGTGCGCCGAATGAGCCTGTACTCTTTGTGTTTTACAGAAGCTAGATGAGGATGTGAAGCCCCCACCACCATGGTAGAGACCTCTCCCGCATCGGTTGAAGATATGCCCACATTCGATGCTTCCTCATTAGTAGGCATAGGATTTGTTGCCAATAAGCCACTTCCTCCTCCTCTTGTGCATGCCTCTTTCATCTTGGCGAGAATCTCCTCCGCCATGTTTTGAGGGATCTCCTTCCATGGAACAACTTGCCCTTTTGTAGATGAGAGAAAGGTCAAACAATCAAAGAGAACTACCAACTGGATGGAATCTAAAGGAGGTGAGATGAGGTATCCAAGGCTACCCACCCCCCCCCAAAAGTGCCACGCAAGCAAAACGTGCCGAATTAAAGCGCAAGTAGAGCACGGGAGGACACGCAAATGCATAGCCAAAAACAGTCCGCTTTTCTGTACAAATCCGTACGATACCATTAGTACCGTACAACATATGGAGGTAACTATGGCACCTACCACGAAAGGAGGAAGATGAATGAATGATCTGCCAACTGAGTGGGGAGGGGCTATCAATAGCCAAATATCCCCAAATCAAGCAAACCTAAAATTTAGGGCCAAAAATGTGACTGACCAACGTTTGGTAAAAATGTAAAAAATGCTCAAGAAAAATCTCAAAAAGAGTAAACAATGTCCGGCAAGTGTCTGCAAACTGTGGAAAGCAATAACTGCTAAAGAAACACACACAAAACTGAGTGCTCTAGAATGAGCCACCTCCTCCATCAAAACAAGTGATAGACAAATCAAAACTGCTACAATCCTCATCTGACTCAAACAAAGGCTCACAAGTAGGAGATAACAAGGCATAACAAACATGACTCCTAACACTAGCGCACACTATAGTTAATGCAAACAGTAACTGAGTACCATTTGCAAGCAAGTACAATTTGGAAGGTGCAACTTTGCAACCAAGGCAGTAATGGTACTTGTGCAACCAAGGTCCATGACAACGATAATAGGATCCCAAAGAGACTACTAGCCAAACTTGAAGAGCCACCCCAACCAAAAAGCTGGGTTTACAACATAACCATTTCAGGAACCTCAATCTGAATCAATTGGCACAAAAGCATAATGCTGCCGATGTATACAAAAAATTGCAGAATTGCATGAGCTGACTATGTCTCAATCAAGTTCAAAAAGCTAAATTGAAGAACCAGAAAAGGAAAGCAGACATGTTTTACCCCAGCTATTAGCACAGGTTCTACAAATGATTAACAAAGAAAATGTGAACTTTGTGAAACTGTAGGGTGTATATCTAGTCATGACAACTTTGGCAATGTGTACCACTAGCTATGGGATGTATGGGAATAAATTATTAGATTGTTGAAATGTGCAGCCATTGGATTGAATAGCCAGTGCTGGGAGCTATTGGCACGCATAACCACAGCAGAGGAAAGGATGAATGTAGGCATCTGCATGAACACTTGGCACATAAGAATCCTTCAGATATGGACACTTGAAGGAAAATGCCTCAATCTGAACAGATTTGCAACCAACAAGAAAGCCTTCCTAAAGAAACCTTGCAGAGGAAAAAACGTTCTACAAGCAAAGAAACAGTGATGAAAAATCAAATAAAGGCATTTGCATCTGATTGTCATGACAAAGGCCTTTGCACCTGATTGTCTTTGTTGGTGTAGCAGCAATCAGCACATCTGCATCCATTTTACAACTGTTTGCAGCAGCAACAGCCTGTGTTTTGGAGAGTTCTGCAGTCCTGCTCAGTTATGGCACCATTCTTCGGAGATTCCAGTGCAACTGATGATCACTCAAGTGCATACAAGATGTTTCTTGTGCAGTCCAACAAAAGCAGATCATTGCTGCAGTTTTGTGGAGGAGCAAGTGATGTTAGCATTCTATGTATTCAAATGTCATCTCCTGGTTGTGAGATGTGTCGCTCTGACAGAGTTGGAGAAGCTCTGATATGTCATTCATTAGGATTTCTCTCTTGGGCTGCAGCATTCACCTCATGGGCAGCCAGTTCTGAACCTTCATCGGCATGCTAAACTGCTAAAATCAGTCAGATTTGGTGGCTGCAGTAGGTCAGCCAGATTTCACGGCACCAGGGTGGCCTCTTCTTCATGCTATTGCTTATATAAGGCAGACACATTCAGTCCTCTATTGACTCCAGCAGCCTTTCACCTCAACATCATCACCTGCATCATGATCATTATTTGTCATAAGTCTAGCACCTGTACTGACAATGGCACACCAAAGTGCAGGGGTGACTGTTTGCAGCCTTGTACTGCATTCAGATCAGAGTGTTTTCCTTCAGATTTCTCTCGTGCTGCATCTTTTCTCATAATCTCTTCTCTTCTCTCTGTGGTCTTTTGTTCCCTTGCACACTCTCACTTGGTATCATTGCCAAAGTGCAGTCCACAGAGACTCCTACAAGTTGCTGTGTTTGTCACCCAACTGTTGCATTTTGCCTTCCCTCAGCCCTCTCTTCATCAGATGACATCAAAACACAGGTCTTGCAACAGTTGTCTCTCCTGAAATGCAACTGTCGTCATCAACTCACAAGTAGTTATGTTAAACACAGTTTGCTGCAGGTCACCTTCACACCCATGAGATCAACAACATGAGGACATAACCTACTAGGAGAGATCATCAGCTTTTAAACTATACTTTTTGCAATTTTTTTGAAGGATGCACATGGCACTATGATCGGTTACAACCAAGACCGTAAAGACCAGAGTTTTGACTGCTTTAACCATAATGATCATCGCAAAGACCGCCAAGATCAAGAGGATTCTTCGGAAGACCACGAAGATCGAAAGCTTCATTGTGAAGACAATCGTGACCCTGTCGATCACATGGATTGACGTGAACATCGAAAAGATCATAACAAGGATCAAGATGTAGGCTGTGATCGGCCTCCATCCGGTCCCCATTCCTTCATCTTTCCTTACCCCCTCCACCTTCCACATCCTCTATTCCATGGGTGGCCACCATGGCACCTCCCGTACATGTACCCATCCTCCCCAACCTTCCAAATAAAGACAATCTAGATGCCTTAAAAATTGGCACTTTTGGTCTTGCAAGATAAGCTACATCCTTGACACATTCTATCTCTAGGACTTTGTCACTATGCTCCCCGTCACACATTGGTTGTATAGCAAATGCAGTGGCCTTGTAAGACCAGCTCAACTCTCGAGCCAATTCATTCCCATTCATGAGCTGCCATGACTGAATGCTTGTCCATATACACCGCATTTGTAATGCTTGGGGTTTGGACTTGATTGTTCTATCTCAATCTCTATCCAATCAAGACCTTCACACACAAGTTGACCCTCAAGATGAAGCTACAACAGCTCTCTATCACAAACTCCCCAAACCATGAAGCACATATCACCAAGATGGAAGATGGACAAGATATAGGACAAGCTTGCATTCCTCCGCAGGAATTTGGCTTCAAATGACATGGCTATGACTTTGTAAACACATCTACTGTCCTTGAAATGAGATATCTTCCATAAATTCCTCGCCTCTTTTGTTTGGGATATTATCACTTGAGAGGAGTTAGATCAACTAGCCATGCTTTTGCGACTGGCACGTCAAGGTACGGACAAAAGTCAAAGAAAGGAAAGAAGTCCTCCTCTCGTTTCAAATGGGATTTTGAATACACATTTCAATCATGGCAAGGGAGAGGCTTCATTGCCTCCTCCAAAAGATCAGCCCCGTGACATTTCTCAATGGTTCATGCATTGGTGCAAGACCCTCAAGCAACTTCTTTACTCAAGTCCCCCAAAGGACCTCAATGATCAGCCCAATATAGCAGCATCAACACCAAGAGCATTAGCTTTGTGTGAGCTATGCCCTCATGACTAAATTACACAAGATCAAGACCCTACAACCATTCAAAACCTTTTCACCAAGATACTCAGCATCATGCTATGCAAGAAGAGATTGACTCCACATAGAAGAATGGTTGGGAATAAAGGGCCACCGTGCGTTTTTATGTTCGTGCTCGAGTGTGAACACACCCTTCACTTGTACTTTAGCACTTTACATATAACTATCACAAAAACCTAAGAGAGGTACAACCCTTGTACCACATCACACACACACACACACACACACACACACACACACACACTCTCACTCTCACTCTCACTCTCTCTCTCTCTCTCTCTCTCTCTCTCTCTCTCTCTCTCTCTCTCTCCGCCATTGCCATTGCTGAATATCAAACATTCATTGCTCATAGGCCACCACAAACTAGTATCAGAGCTGAAGGTTGCTCACCTCTCACATTCCGCAGAAGAAGGGGATAGACAAACAAGTCACGCATGTGCAAGAGCAAGTGGCAGGTCAAAGATGGAAGCAAGTTGCAATTGTCTTCACGCTAGGCTTCAGCAGTAGAACCCAATAGGCAGGCCATGTCAACGCAAGGGATAGGCGACGCAGGCAGTTCAACGAGCAAGCACACAGTGACTGACAAGCCACATTATCAAGAGTAGATAGGCAAGAGGCACCAATCAAGCCATGTTGCAAGCAATTTAATGTCAGCTCCCAAGCACAAGTCCCATGTTGCACGACTTGCCAACAAGTCCTTTTCTTGTAAAGAAATTATTTTTTCTTTGGTGTTGTGCAAGCTGTCATGTGGGCATAAGCATAGCTCAACAAATTAGAGAGATTTAGCAGGCAGCTCCTACCAAAATTTAGGCATTTTAGAGTATGCATGGAGATTTTACTCGACTGAGCAAAATTTGTGGATTTTTGCACACTCTCCAGTCTCAAAAATTAGGGATTTTTGCATATGTGCAAAAATGGCAATGGGACAATTACAATTCTTGAAATTTAACACATTGGATCCCGTACAATTTGGGGCTTTTGCAAAATTTGCAAAGTATGGGTCAAATTTGGTATCGGTGTGTCTTGCAGTGCAATCTCTATACAAATTGGGCACATAGGACCCCGAGCAAATTTGGGGCTTTTGCGAAATTTGTGAAATTTTTGGCAAAAGTGGCTTGTGCAATCCGCGAGTTATGTTTGATGTCACTTGAGCTGTTTGAGCAGAGGAATTTGAGTGCTTTTGATCATGGAAGTCGAGTTCATGTCCCTAGATGCATTTGGAGCAAAAATTGCAGCTAAATTTTGGGACTTTCTCATGAAATTGATGTATTAGCCCATGATACGGCTGTAACTGCTTATGATGTGCCATAGCACATAATTCGTACCTCTGAAAATTGATATGAAGATCTAAAATTTTTGCAATTACTTGAATTTTCATTTCTAGTTAGTACTTGCTTCGTACCTTACTCATTTGCACCACAGTTGGGCTCACATTTGTTGAGATTTGAGTCACTTTTGCACTGTAAATCATGGCTGGCAGAAGTGATAGCAACAATCATTTGCATATTAAGAAGCTTGAGGGCACAACTTTGCTATATGGCAATAGCAGTGTTGTAATTCTTGGTGTAGAAGAAACACGTGAAGTCTATAAAGACAAAAAGGGTAAAACTAGCAACCATGGATCCAAATGAGTAGGATGAGTTAAATGAGCTTGCAGACTCTATCATAGAGCTTTGGTGTCAGACACTTTGCTCTTCAACATAAAGAAATTGAAATCAATTTAGGATATGTGGCAACGACTTTAGGAGTTATATGCTCAAGAAAGTGCAACCATCAAGGTTTGTTGGTTGAAAATTTTGATGGACTTTCGTACGAGAAAAGGTACAACCATGTCTGAACATTTGAATGAGTTTAACTCTATTTACGAACAGCTGATTGCTTTAGAATTTAACATTTATGAGGAGTTCAAGTCAACCTTTTTGTTATGCACTTTGCCTAAAAGTTGGGACACTTTTAGGACAGCAATGAGTAATTCTAATGCTATACTACTATATTCAAATGTGGACAGCTCTTTACTCTAGAGAAGCTCTACAGGCAAAATATTTAAGCAAACAAGTATTCCAATGCATTGCATACTAGAGGCAAATCCCAGCAAAAGGAAAACTCTCACAACAAAGCACGTGGCAAGTCTTGTGGTAAGAATGTGATGTGCCATTGTTGTCGCAAGAAAAGACATTTCAAGCGGGATTGCTAGGAGAAAAAAAAAAGACAAAGGCAAAAATCTTGATCATAACAAAAATGAAAAAAAGGACAACTAACATGCAAAAAAGAGCGATGTGAAGATAGAGGAAGTCAATGTCATCAATCACAAAAGTGACACTCACAGTGATGTACTCTTTGCTTCTTTTAGTGCACAATCATTGATTGCAGCTTTTGATAATGACATGCGCACCCCGATTCTTGATTTAGGTGTTTCATTCCCTGTAACACCACACCGTGAGTGACTCTCTAACTACAGTGGTGATAGACATAATGTTATCCACTTGGGAAACAATTATGCATGTGGCATTTCAGAGATTGGCAATGCACAGTTAGCATTTCAACATGGTTCAACGTTCACTTTGCATGATGTGAGGCATGTATCTCAACTCAAGAAGAGCTTGATAAGCACAAGGCAACTAGATGATGAAGGCTATCACATCACTTTTGGGAATAGCAAATGCAAGATATATAAGGGCTTTAGGATTGTTGCTAAAGGCTTTAAAAGTGATACTATGTATTCATTACAAGTATCAAGTGTGTGTGATCATGTTGTCACCATAACCGAGCAGCCGAGTGTCTTTGTGACACATGAGTCAAACTGGAATGAAAGTACTTTCTCATTTGGGTTATTCGTCGTGTTTGAGATATGTTGATTTTGATCCATTGTGATCATTGTATTTTTGAAGCATGCTTAAACATCACATACAAAGTCTCTTTCATTAAAATCTTCACCCTTAGAGTTAATACATTCAGATATATGTGAGATGCTATGGTTGTCTCTAGAGGAAAAGAAATATTTTATCACTTTTGTTGATGATGTCACACGCAAAGAATGGATTTATCCGATCCATCGTAAAGACGAGGCTTTAGATAAGTTTTAAAAGTTCCTGATACTTACTAAAAATATGACCAACAATACATTAAAGTGTCTTTGCTCTGACAATGTTGAAAAATATGTATCAAAAGCCTTTGAAGCCTTTTGTGACAACAAAGGGATAAAAAGGAAGCTCATTGCTCATTATAATCCGCCCCAAAATGGTGCCACAAAGCATATGACTAGGACCATACAAGAGAAGGTTCGAATCATACTATCTCATCCTGCATTACCTCATGGATTTTGGATAGAGGCTCTTATGACAGCCATACACTAGATAAATCGATCACAACAACCTTTAACACATGCTACCTAACTCCTCCCTATGGAGAGACCTCTTGCACTCATGGCCAATTCAAGCTCTCCAAAGCAATAAAATCAACTCCCTTGGTATTAGGTTCCATAGCTAGCCTTGGGAAAGGTCTAGTAGAATCCTTTTCTTTAACCTTTTTAAAATACACAACCAAGGTGACCAAGTTGTCATATCATTAGCTAGAAAAACATTCTTTTTCCATAACGTCAATCAAATAATCACTTTGAATATTCCATATGAATAAACCAACTTATATTGACTAGGAAGGCCATCTCTTTCCTAAAACAATAGACCTTTTCTTAAAAAGACAAAATCAAAACAATGTCCTTTGAATACTTGAACATTGATCATTGGGTCAGTAGGTTGACTAGAAATACTAAACAGCCAAATAGGTTTGTCCTTGATGCGAATTATGTTGTTGATTATCTAATGTTGATAAATTGTGGTGAACTGTAATGCTTCAAGGAAGCATCGAGGCCTTGCCAATCTGATCCATATCATTAGTGATTGAAAGAATCTAGTAATTACCATATAGAGTGATTGCTCCTAGTAGTTGCAAAGCTGGTGAGGCAAATGATTAATAAGGACTAGTGCACACACAATTGAGTTCCAAGTGTTAGCAAAGAAACTTGGTTACCACCCTTTTTCCATATCTAAATAAATACCAAATACCTTGTGCCACAATCCCTAAGTAATGAAACTAGACAATGCAACCAAAGCTCAAATTCCTACACGACATGTAAGAGTAGGGTGTCTACAAAGGAAAATCTTCCATAGTGTTGAAAGGAGTCATGAAGGGGAAAAAAATATCGCAGTTGGAGCATGAGCTGTCAATGTATGAAGGGAAGCTTTGGGTGGCTACTCAATAAGAGGGAAGCTTAGAGCCATGCCACCTCTAAGATCATGAATTTAGCTGACAATGTGATTCCATCTTCATCGAGACTAGGGGCTGTCAAAACATCATTCTTCCTCTCTCGCTTTCTTGCACTGCCTGACCCATGTACACAGCAGGCAGAGGAGACAATGCAGGCACAGCAGTAGAGTAAAAGCAAGCTGCATACCTGCCAGCAGCAATCAACACAAGCAGGGCGGTTCCCTGCAGGGTGCAGAGGCGATGGAACAGGCTGTCGAGACAGGCTAAAGGCCTGCGCAGGACTGAAGGACGACACCCACACCTCCCTCTCTCTCTTTTTTCGTGAAGATAATTGAATTAAGTAGTAAATAATTACATCAGACCATCAGGCCAGCATAGAAGTAACAGACATAAACACTCTCTCACTGGAAATATTTACACGAGGCCTGCAGGCTCGCTCTCTCTCTCTCTCTCTCTCTCTCTCTCTCTCTCTCTCTCTCTCTCTCTCTCTCTCTCTCTCTCTCTCTCTCTCTCTCTCTCTCTCTCTCTCTCTGTGCACTGTGCTGTGCTTTAATAGCTGCACTAGTTTCTAACAGCAACAGATATATGTTCTACTAGGACCTCGTACAGTTTTATGCTTTTATGATTGTGTATCTTTCTCTCTCCTCTTTAAGCTCCCATGCTTTTACAGGTGTGAAGAATTCAGGCTTCAAAAGCTTTGAGATCTACAGAGAAACCACACAGTTTTATAACTCCTTACAAATGCACCATACTGACTGATCCTTTTTGCACAATCCACAATAATTATAACATCCACAACAGTGTAAGAATTTCCAAGTTAGAATTCTCAATCTATTGAACCAAAATCAGAATTAGAAGACGGAGTTTCTTCGTTTTTTCCTTGGAAGAAAGCAATCTTTCTATACTTGAACCAGAATTCTGTAGAGCCTGGCATAAGAATTTAGGACCAAAAAGCCTGGCATCTTCTACTCATACTTTCAAGGGCACCTGATGCCAAGAAGTGATTTTATACACTTAGCAATAGTCCCCCAAGCTCATCTGGAATCAGTTAGAGTGAGTGGATCTCTAGTCTATTGACACATATCTGTCAGAGTATTGCCTATTCTAGATGCTTCCTCATTAGGCTATATAGCGATTACTTAGCTTGATGCATTTCTCAAGTTCTCTATTTTGTGGATGGTGATTCACTTTTTTGGATAGAGAGATTCATGAGAATGTTTGTCCGGTGAACAGAAAATCAAGGGGGCTAATGATTCTGTTATGCATTAATCCTCTACACAAGGACATTCAGACAAGAAATTTATTATTCTTTGATTTCAAAAGTACGTGCATTCTACGATTTCACAACCAGGGTGTATTACTAAGTTCGTTTTCTTTGATTTCAGGTACTTCACAATTTCAAAAGCACATGCCATTAATATATGCATTGCATCAGTTGTCAATATCAGATACAGTTTATTCAATCAGAAAGCCTGAAACCTGACAAGGAATTCAGTTTGGTACATTTCTCTGACCTGTAAATAATACTTCTTTTGCTCTTCGCAAAAAGGATCAGTAAGGACACTCATATCTACTCCATAATAGTCTTGAGTATCTTGTACAAAGCCATCCCAGTTGGCCACAACATTTTCATAATCTTGCAGTTTTACCTCCCCAAGGTTTGAGCGTATGGGAGCTATCAGCATTCTTGCATGACTGGGGTACCTGGATTTGTCTTCTCAAGTTCAGGCATCTACAATCACAATACAGATGCATGCAATGAAACACTTCTATGAATCGCTATTCAAAATTAAGAAGCAAAATCTATTTATCGCATGCATATCAAGCCCAAAGGCAAAGCTCCTAAGCCAATACTGGTTTCTTTCAGTCTTTGATAACGTGCACAAACCATCCTGTTTTATCTACATACAAGACAAAAGCAGGTTATTCATGAAAATAGATACTAAACATCAAGCTTGACCTCTGGTGAGAAATAGAAAAGATTTGACAAAGCTTGCCCTTTGTGAGGGATGCAAAATGATAAAGAAAGCATATCAAGCTTTTTCAGGACCACCGATTTTTCCTATTGGTCTCAATCACCAAGATCCACAAACAAGAACACTATATGTTATCAAAGACAACAGTTCTCGTGACAAAAGTGAGCACACTTTAAAGAAACTAGCTTCGTATTTTTCAAAGTAAAGAGGCCCCGAGTGAATTCAAGTCACGGGAACAAAGGCATGTCTCTGAACTGTATGCTTTATCAAAAAAGGGGCCGTTTGCAAACTATATGCTTTCATCAAGAACAGTATCAATTCTACTATGGGGCAAGCATGGGAAAGTAACTTTTCAACAAGCATAGTTGCGGTTGTATTAATTAAGAAATGCATGCACCGCATACACACACACACATATTAACATGTGTGGCTACTGTTAAAATGACCCATGAGATGTAAAAGGCTTACACTTTCGCAAGTGATGAGGACTAGTTCTTCACCAGCCAAATGGAGAAAAGGATTTCTTCACTTTCATGCTACAATATTCACGCAAGTAACAGGGCAATCATGGGGATGGGGGTGGGGGGTGTGTGGGTGGTGCGTGCGTGCAGGTGTGTACGGGTGGTAAGGTTGGTTGGAATATGTGTGCATGCAAGCACACAGAGCTTGAAAAAGACTTCCTTTGGATAGTCCCTAGCAAGATTGAAGAATTACTGGAAAAATAGGCTTGCACCGTGCATGGATTAATCAGATTTATCATTGCTTGTTACAGATCATGACTGGTTGGCATACAAGGGCACCATTACGAAGCCTTTATAAAAGCCTGAAACGGTGGCATCAACAGTGATGGGGGGGTTGGCTCAACAAAATCCCCTTCAAATACAAAGTATTTATTGATGAAGGTTGGCAGGTAGCCTCCCTCTTGCACACTTTCTACGCATTATCTCCAATGGTTCGTGCTTCTTCTGTATTGCAAGTGTGGAAACATGCATGCCATCATCAGTTTATTTCATGCCCGTTGGCACGAAAGATCTAGTCCCTTTCATCCAAGTGTGGTTGGAGCCACCATGCGTCCTAGTGATTGGATATTTGGAAAGACTAAATTTTCAGACCCTGTGCATCCATATATGAAGATTGAGTTCCACTTCCTACACCTCTAGGGTTGCTGACATAATTGTACAACCTTTAATGCCTTCATTTTTATTGCCATTACAAAGCATAAAGTCACATTGCTCAACTAAGAGGTCTTCTTCACTGGTAGTTAGGTTTCATACAATATGCAAGCATTCTCCCCAAGGATGATTTGGTCTCTTAGCAAATGGCAATTTCTTCAATTTCTTTGCTACCTATTTAGTTTATTTGTGACTTGTACTTTTCCAATAATTAATACAATATCCTCTAAGGGAAAAAAAAAAGTAAACTTGATAATTCACAAGTAGAGAGAAAGACAAAAGCCTCAAGAATCTATTCTAAAGAAACACAAAAGTTTTGAAACCATGTGATCATTAAAACTCATAGATTGGATAGCCTAATATATACAATGCACTATGGAAGACAAGATACATCAATAGGCATGAGCAAGGGCTGCAAGACAGTTGGATGTGTTAGTGATCATATGTGTCGGGCACAATCCTCTCCTACCTCTGAGCCTCAATTTGAGCCAAACAAGGACACTAGGAGCTCTAACACTCAGTCTGCTTCTTGATAGAGGAGGCAGCTCTGTTTAGAGCATGCATTTCTTTTCCAATCACTCTTAGGTGTGTTCACACTGGCTGACTTACTTCCCAGCCCACTTCATTTCTTTTTCAATGACTGCAAACTGTATGTAAACTAGCAAATAGGGCAATCAGCCTTTTCAGTTGGCGACCAGTACTTCTTTGATATTGTTGATCAGGTCAGCCAGCATCTTTGGCATCAATATGACCAGGTTGACAATTTTCCAGCATTTTTCACTATTTCTAGCCTACCTGCAGTTGCTGGTAATCATTCTTCTTTTGCACATCTTCCGTACACTCCAACATCCAAGGCATTCCTGTCTTCCGGTGCTGCCTTCTCTTATCAGCCTCATCCGATGCCCTCATGACGCCTTGAGCTGTGTGTAGGGACCAATCAGTCCACTCTTTGAATTCTCTTTGAATTCGGATTCCATTCAAATTCAGTGCAGATATATCACTTCATTCTCTTCTTTCATTGCCATCTCTCTCTTCCCTTCTCTCACCATATTCATGTTCCTCCTCTGTTGTGCACTCTCACAAGTACTTACACTTGAACATGTACCTATGGATGTGTATGGTTTCCACTTGTTCAAGGTCCTTAATATAAGCATCCATGACTAAAAATGGCCACCCCAACAAATAATGGTACAATGATTGTGTAGGTACTCCGTGGTTGGGGACCGGGGTACATACTTACCTCAGGATGATTGTGTAAGTATACACTTGAACATGTACCTATGGATGTGTATGGTTTCCACTTGTTCAAGGTCCTTAATATAAGCATCCATGACTAAAAATGGCCACCCCAACAAATAATGGTACAATGATTGTGTAGGTACTCCGTGGTTGGGGACCGGGGTACATACTTACCTCAGGATGATTGTGTAAGTATAGGCCACTCATATGTCTTCCTCAACTAGTTTAGTTACAATGTGCAAATACATTAGTATTGACCATCTCATGGGCTAAGCATTGATACCCTTTTTCCCTTGGTTTGGGCCTCCTAGATAGCCTAAACTATCACTTAAGAGAGTTAAGGTACCTAACACAATTAAGGCTAGGGTTTGCTAGGATAGTTAAGATGTTTAGTTCATGGGTTTTCTATATGAACCCAATATGTGCATTTTAAGCACATCACTGTGGACATGTTAATCCTTGTAATTTCATTCACACCTCTCTCTCTCTTTTTTGACACCCATATACTAAATGCACATGACATAATACTCACCTCTAGCACACCAGAGGGATTGCACCACCACCTACATGCACCACATGCCTTCTATCAAGAAGGAGATCTCATGCACATATGGAGAGGAGACAATGGAGGTGGTCCAAAGATATGTTTGTTTGAGGATTACATTTTCAAGGCCGAGATTCACTTTAAGGAGAGCAACAAAGGATAGATTGACATGAGGCTATGTAGCTCTAGGGTCAATGGAGAGCGAGTGTGCATGCATGCAGTTTTAGGAGCCTCAGATGCTTCATCAACACTTTGGTCACACCAACACTTCTATGTGGGGTCCCCATGTAGGGATCCAACCTCTCCCACAAGAGAAGTCATGCAAGATCAGCCAAAACCGAGGAGAGGGGAGATATATCAAGGATGGGAACAAATGGAGAGACCCCTAGTATTGATGATTTCACGGATGATCCAAAGTAAGCTCTCCTTACCACATGGGATTATGAGAGTAGAGATGGGAGCACCAACAATAGTAGCAAAGGTCCTCTTCCAAACAGTGATCTTCTTGCATCAGCTTTGGGAATTGATGGGACAGAGATACTCTTACCTCGCACTAGAATCGTCTAGACAACTAGAATTACAAGGGGATACCAAGTACTAGCATGCTTGGATAGAGGCATGGTTATGGCTACATGGATTCATGCCCAAATTGATTCGTCTAATCAAAAGATCTTTCTTTCTCCGAATTGTTTGATCTTCCCACTCATTTTCACTAGATCCTTGTTTTCCTAATATTTGCCATTCTAAGTATGCACAATCCACCAAATACATAGTTGCCAAGAAACTCATTTCATAAGGTTAGGAAACTCATTTCATACCAAGGCGTTTTAACTTTCACAAATGTCACATCCTTAATGTCTTGAGACTTTTGTAATCATCGTTTATCGTGGATTTACTTAAAACATTGGCATGGATGTCGATATTGATTGCCATAGCTTTATTTTGAGTTGTTATCCATGATAATTGCATATATTAATGGCTCTTGCACTTCATTGCACACTCTCTCCCCTTCAAACTAGTATCAAAGCTGTGGCTAAGGTGTGTGCCCTTCTCGAAGCCCATTCGAGACATCGCCAACACTACGCTCACAAGAAATCAGCAAGTCATCATTTATGCTAGTCAAGCGGGAGCACGTGCGAGACAAGCCACAGTGCTTCAAGCTTGTTTTGGCTCAGATTGTGACCAAACAGACCACGCACAGCTTTTGCAAGCCAATACTGTTCAGGTCGTCATTGTTTTGACACAAGTGTGTATTGCTAGGATAGACAGTCAACAGTTCCCAGCCAGGCGTCAACACGTGCAGTCTCGAACAGCAGGCGACAGCTGATTCTGGTCAGCGCAACAGTTTTTGTCACTCCCAGCAGATCAGCGAGAGCAGGTGCAATCATGAACAACAGGCGACAACTCACGAGGACAAGCGCAAGCAAATTCGTCAAGCCACAACCATGCAAGACAGTTGGCTGGTCAACGGCTGATATTTTCGTCACGTTATCAGCAATTTTCATCAATTTTTCATTAATTCTGCAAGGAGACCCCTTGCTCACTAAAAGGGTTCGTGCATGCAAGCACAATGCGCAAGTTTGTGCAATTTTAGCCCCAAAAATTTGGGGCTTTTTCAAATTGAGTGCTGTTCATGCAAGATTGAGGCATTTGCATCAAAAATTGCAGACATTGTGCACGTTTAAATTGGGGATTTCGCCAAATTTGGTGAAATTTTGCTCATTTGAGTAAATTTCTCAACATTCGATCCATAAAATTTGGGGCTTTTGCTGTATTGGTGAAATTTTGTTTAGTTGAGTCAAATTGGCTAACATTCGTACACACTTGGACCCGAAAATTTTGGGGCTTTTGCAAAATTTTGTAAAATTTTGCTAAATTTGCCCGTTTTATGCTCTCAAGAACATGTGTCAATGCAATTGGGGCTGATTTCATAGTGAAATTTTTGGGGCTTTTGCTGAAATCTGTGGATTTTGGCAAAGTTAATGCGTGAAATGCACTTTGGGAATACTACTGAAGCAATCTTGTGGTTATAAGCAAAGTGATTTGAGCATTTTTATCTCCCCCTTGTGCGATTTTGGAGAAATTGCAAAGATTTCTTAGTGTTTTGGGTATCAAAAGATGATACGAGCACATACGTATGCAGTACCCTTGCTGGACAGCTCCCATTGAGTTGATGTAATGCTGATTATTCATGTTGCAGTAGTCTTAGTGATCATTTGCAAATCTGGGATTGGTGCAGATGTATTTTTGGTGATATTGTTGAAGTGAGAATTACCTGGCAATGATGTATGCATTTAACGTATGCTGAAATTGCAGTCATATTGCTGAAAGTCATTCGTTCTACTGTTGTACAGGTACTTGGACTGAATCTTGCTATTATTTGCTGAAAAAATGGGCTGAAGTCAGCTGAATATCCAAGTCATTTTTTGCTGTCATAAATTGCAGCATTGAATTTCTGGTTTATTGCTGAAAAATGGCTGCAAATGCTTCTAGCAACAGTGACACTAAATCCCTCTTTGAAATCAAGAGGTTTGATGGCATAGGCTTTGACTTGTGGAAAGATAGGATGCAAGCCATTTTGTTTCTCAAGGACTGTGAAGATGCTCTCTTGGAGACTAAGCCTGCAGCTATGACACGTGGATTGAGGTAGACTTAATAAGAAAGCCATTGCATACATTAAGATGGCAATGTCTGATGATGTACTTACATACATCAAACGTCTTGACACAGGTTATGCTATATGGAAAAAGCTTAAGGACACTTATGAAAATACAACTCCTGTGAATCAAGTGCATCTTATGCATAAACTTGTGAACATGGAGTTGGATGAGCCTAAGCCAACATCTGAGCATTTGAGTACTTTCACAAGGGTTTTGAGTCAATTGCACGACTCTGGTTTGATGGCTTTCGATGATAAATTGAAAGCTATTTTCCTATTGATGACTTTGCCTGACAGGTGGGAATCTTTGGTTGTGTCACTTAGTAGCAATCATGCTTTGACTTTTGATGGCGTAAGAGGTTCAATCCTTAATGAAGAAATCAGAAGAAAGTCTAGTGGTGAAAGCAGTGGCTGGGCTTACCATGTGAGAGGCAAGTCAGAAAAGAGGGGTAATGCAACCAGTAAAGGGAAAAGCGGAAGCAAAAGCAAGGGCAAACAGCAGGATGTCACATGCTATCAGTTTGGGAGTAAAGGGCATGAAAAGCCCGATTGCCGATACTTCAAGAAAGAGCAAGAAAGAAAGAAACAGCAAGGTAAGAAAAAGAAGGATGATAAAAAAGATGATGACAGCTTTTCCTCAAAAGAAGTTGCAAAGGCAAATGTTGCATCTAGTGTGGTCATTGAAGAGCTTCCTGACACTGAAGAGATAGTTGTTGTAGCCTAATGTAATGATGCAAATATTATGGCAACAACAGGTAATATGCAGATCACCAAAAAAGAGGTAATTGATGCCTTACTTTCAGCTCATGATGGGATGTCACAATCATGGATAGTGGACAGCGGTGCCTCCTTTCATGTTACTCCCTCTTTGGTGTAATTTTCTGAATACACTGCAAGTTGCCTAGGCAAGGTTTACTTAGGTAATAACTATGAATGTGAGATAGAGGGTGTTGGCACCATTCACTTCGCTCTTGAAAATGACCAAGAGCTGATTTTACAAGATGTCAGATTTGTACCTAGCATAAAAAAGAGTCTACTATCAGTTGGGCAGCTTGATGCTAAAGGGTATTTTACTACATTTGGTGGTGGATCTTGGAAGGTCCATAAGGGCTCTATGCTGATTGTTAAAGGTAGCAAAAGGGGGACTTTTTATTATTAGCATTGTAAAGCATTACTTGGCAAGTTCTTGGCTGTGGCTAAAGTCCATTCACAAATGGAGCTTTGGCACAAAAGACTTGATCATATGAGCCAAAAAGACCTTCAAGTTCTCTCTTCTTTAGGGAGATTTGATGTAAAAGGCTCTGGTCTCGAATTTTGTAATGATTGCTTATATGGAAAACAAGTCAAGTCTCCTAATTACTCTGGTGTCGTTAAGAAGTCTAATGCTCTTGACTTAGTACACTTTGATGTCTGCACTATGCCTGTTAATTCACATAGAGGTGCACACTACTTTGTTACTTTCATTGATGATTTCAGTAGAAAGTCATGGGTGTATGTACTTAAGAGCAAAAAGGAAATGTTGGATGTTTTTAAAAAGTTTCATCCTTTTATTCCCACACAAAAGGGCTTAAGTTGAAAGCCATAAGAACAGATAATGGAGGTGAGTATATCTCAAATGAATTTAACAAGTTTTGTGTGATGCATAGGATTAAGAGGGAGTTGACAGCCCCTTATAATCCTGCATCAAATGGCGTGGCTAAAAGATTTAATCACACACTTTGTGAGAGAGTCAAAGGCATGTTGTCCACAGCTAATCTCCCACAGCAATTTTGGAGAGAGGCTCTTAAAACTCCAGTTCGTGTATGCAATCGCTCTACCAATCATGCATTGGAAAATGGCATTCTTGAAGAGATTTGGTCTAGCAAACCTGCTTCGTATGACCATTTGCATGTCTTGGGATGTGATGCCTTTGTGCATGTACTTGTAGAGCAGAGGACCAAACTAGACATGAAATCCATCAAGAGCATCTTCATGGGATATGGAGATGAGGGAGAGATGGATTATAGAGTTTGGCTTCCTCAGGGCAAGAAGATAGTATGCAACCGAGATGTAGTATTTAATGAGGCAAAGTTGCTGAAAAATGCTACACATGGTGATCTTAACAAAAAGGTCAAATTTCAGCATGAACAACCAGTCATTCAACAGCCATTAGCTAAAAATTCTGTCCCTTTTGATGCTGAAAATGAGTAGCAACCTATTGTGCTACAGCCAGAAGATCATGGACAGCAAATAGATGCACACGATGAAACAGGACAGCAAGAAGAACATGCTGAAAACAGATTACAGCAGCAAGAAAATGCTGAAAATGGGTTTACAAAGTGAAATGTATTGATAGGAAGCCCAAGTACAAGACACGGCTGGTTGTTACCGGCTATACACAGAAGGAAGGCATAGACTTCCAGGAGGCCTTTTCACCAATGTGAAGATGACTATGCTCCGTGTTTTGTTTGCTCTCACTACATCCTTGGATTTAGAGTTGGATCAGATGGATATGAAGACTGTTTTTCTTCATGGTGACTTGGATGAAGAGTTGTACATGAAGCAACCAGAAGGATTTGCTATTCCAAGAAAAGAGCATTTGGTTTGTAAGCTGAAACGCAGCTTATATGGGCTAAAACAAGCCCCTAGACAATGGTACAAAAAATTTGATACCTTTATGCTCAACCATGGATTTAAACGCAGTCATGCAAATCACTGCTTGTACACTAAAAAGGCTGATGATGGTAGCCTTATTGTGCTGGTTTTATATGTGGATGATGTGCTGATTACAAGACAGCATAAGAGTACTTTGAATGCTCTTTAAAGGCAACTAAGTTAAGCCTTCTCCATGAAAGATTTGGGGGCAACTAAACACATTTTGGGCATGCGAATTAAAAGAGATAGAGGGCAGCATTTGTTGTTTCTCTCACCGGACAAGTACATCAGCAAAGTACTTGACAGGTTTAATATGGCTAATGCTAAGCCTCTTAGTGTGCCTTTACCGCCACATACAAAGCTTAGCAAATCTGATTGCCTTAAGGATAATGCACTTGCTAATGCCATGAAGGGTATACCTTATGTATCAGCTTGTGGATCTTTGATATATGCCATGGTTCCAACTCGCCCTGACATTGCTCATGTAGTTGGGGTTGTTAGTAGATTAATGTTTAAACCTAACAAGCCACATTGGGAAGCAGTGAAATGTATCTTCAGATACTTGAAAGGTACACAAGAAAAGTGTATATGCTATGGAAAGGGTACACTAGAGTTGCAAGGATTTTGTGATTCAAACATGGCAGGAGATCTTGACATTAGGAAATCTACTAATGGGTAGGTTTTTACTTTGGCTAGTAGGGCTATCTCTTGGTGTTCAAGATTGCAGAAATTTGTGGCACTGAGTACTACAAAAGCTGAATATATTTCAGCCATTGAAGCTTCTAAAGAAGCTATTTGGCTTGGCCGTCTCGTCAAGGATTTGGTTCTTTCTTCAAGTACTCCAATGCTTGGTTGTGATAGCCAAAGTGCAGTTTGTCTAGCTCACAATACCATATTCCATGCACGTACCAAGCACATAGATGTTCGGTATCACTTAATTTGACAGGTCTTAGATGATGGTCTTGTCACACTGACTAAGGTCAAAACCCAAGATAGCCCTGCAAATGTTCTCACTAAGTCTCTTGCAAAGGCTCAACATGAGCATTGCATTTGTTTAGTGGGAGTTGGTTAGCTTAAAGGTACCACTTCGAGCCTTTAGGTGGGAGGTTGTTGGGTGTAAAGTCCCTTCGTCTCCGTGTAAATAGACTTACGGGTGTGAACACACCCTTAATGTACCCTAACATATAAATACATTCTTTTGTTCTTTGTGTACCATCACAAACGGTAAACCTATCTTTGCGTTCACTCTCTCTAACTCTCGACTCTGTTGCTCGCACCTCTATCTCGCATCTCATTGCACACTCTCTGCCCTTCAATATATGTATTTCAACTTTATACATACCTAAACTTTGCTGATTCTTTTCTCCTCTTAAGGCACATTGCCTTTAGGTGGAAGGTTGTTGGAAATAAAGGGCCATCGTGCCTTTTATGTTAGAATATCAAGCTCGTACATATGTGTTTGACCGACAGGAGCTGGACACAGCTAGTCTGGCTAGATTAGTTAGGTATATTAAATAAGTCGGTTCTACTTCTAGTGTGAATGGTCTTTGACCTTAGGTTGTATATGCACTATGAGTGTGCTAAATGAATGATGAGAAGAATAGAGAGAGGAAGCATGTTGCTTCACTCTGTGTTGCTCTCCTTCTTGCATCCATGAAATCTAACATGGTATCACAGCCATGAATGGGCTCACTAGTGGAATGCACTGAAGAAGAAGACTTGAAGACTGACTTGAAGGGCTGGAAAAAGAAGAGGACTGACTGTCATTTCCATCAATGGTCACACAGAGGTATGCATTGTTGAGCATTGGATTCCTATTGCTTGAAGGAGGAGTTGTAGCTTGCTGAGGAGTCTTCCAAGGCTTGATTAAGTATTAGTGTGGGCCCTATCATGATCATTATCATCAAATGGTGCTGCTGTACACTCCTGACAGACATGCGTGTTTGCGCCTGATGAAGGCATGACTCCTGCTGAAGCAAAATTGACATGAGCACTATATAAGAAGTCATCAAATGCTTGTGAGCATACATTGGAAGGTAGTTCAAGGTTACAAGAAGCCATTGCTTGTGTTGGAGCTCTGTTATGAGCTAAAATCAGAGTACACAGACCTGGGACAAAAGGTTGAACTGCTGTATACAGAGTATATACAACATATGCAACACTTTGGAAGAGCCTTGAAGCTCTCTGACATGCTTTATGGACCTCATTGGAGCCTAGGAGCACTCTCGAAGACATATGTATCAGTTCTCATGCCTTTGAGCTGAAATTCCTTGAAGAAAATACTCAGATCTGGAAGTGTAAACAGGCTGGAAACCTATCTCAAAACAGTGGGCAGCAAGCATTAGCTTTCATTGAAGCATTACTTGACACTTGGCTGGGATTTATCATATGTATGACATGGGATATGTATGCTGGAGGCTTATGGATTGGGTTGAGCATCGAGGGATCATGGAAGTTGAAGTCTAAGGCTAGTGATTACTGCAGTGATATTGTCTCGGTGGTTGCAAGCAGTAAATGCAATCTATGAATTGGATTCATGAAGACAGGATGCCTATAGTTACCCGAATGCTCATGTATTGAACCTAACACTTCAAAGTGAATGTCTGACATGATTTGAGGCTGTTTTGGAGCTGGATTGACTTTGGTTTGCTGAGAAGTTGCTAATTGCAATTTGTAAGCAGAAGGCTCGATACTTATACCTGCTATCTATGCACTGATTAGTGCCCCATTGGTTATGCTTGGATTGTTACATGTACTAGCAGATGTCTATGAAGGTTTGGGACATGTATGACATGTATATCACTCAGTTTTGGGCTTGAAATCACTGCTGGTCACTCACAGAATTACAGTTTTCAGATTGCATATAGGTACCCTGGCAGTGAGGTTGCAGGAGTTCAAACCGAAGTGAATACATAGTATTTGCACTGACTGCTTTACTCACAGGTTAAGCCACTTGGTGTAAGCTGTTTTGGACTGTCAGTGGGCTGAAATACCCTGGTTTTTTACTGCAATTAATTGCAGAAAACTGTCATAAACAGTTCCGGGCTGAAGTTGAACTGTTAAGAAGATCTTGGTTTGCAAGTAGTCAAGCAAGCTCTACAACATGGCAAATACTGATAGAACTGATAATGTAACCCAGATTGTGGGAGAAAAGCTTGATAGCAAAAATTATGCAATAAAAAAGTTCCGCATGGAGAACTTTCTGATAGGCAAAGGATATTGGGACTTAGTGACAGGTGCTGAGGCTGAACCTGAAGTTCCAGATAGGAATCCTACAGCTGATCAAAGACGAGCGCATCGAGCTTGGACGGAAAGAGCTCCAAAGTTTTAGATTGGTTGTCATTATGTATCTCGGATGCTATGGTGATGCAAATCATGAACTATAAATCCCCAGCAGATGCATGGAATATATTGGTCAAATACTATGACACAACTACAAGTGCAAGGAAGATACAACTGAAGCAAAAATTCAATAACATGGAGAGGAAAAACATATCCATACAAGATTATGTCACAGAGGTTAAGACCATAGCAGATCAGCTGGCATCTGTTGGCTCACAGGTTGAAGATGAGGATATGGTTGCAGTGACCTTAAATGGCTTGGGTCCAGAGTACAAGTCTTTTGACACTTCAGTATCTGTGCGGGCTGAGATGCCTGACTTTAATGAGCTGGTTACATTATTGATTCATGAAGAGGTGAAGCTTGGCTTAGCTACAGGGTCAAGCAGCTCAAAGAATAAGGATGCAGTTTTTTACTCGAATCAGCGTGGTCGTGGTAGCCGTGGTAGAGACTATGGATCTGGCAGAGGAGGCCAACAGAATGCATCCTATAGTAATAGCAATCAGCAGTCATCAAATGCAAGAGGTGGTGGAAACTTTCGAGGCAGGGGGAGATCTAACTCCCGTGGCAGAGGCTCATGGCAACAGCAGCGTCAGTGAGACAATCCAAATAAAGATAAGGACTACGGAAAGTATGGGCATATTGCAAAGGACTGCTGGAACAAGCAAGGAAACCAAAAAGGCAAGCAGCATGGACATTATGCTACGTCCAGTCAAGCAGATGACTCTGGTGATAGACTGTTTGCCATGCAGTATGTCAAAGATAGAGCTGCTGAAAAATCATCTGATGATACAGTGTGGTACATTGACTCGAGGACGTCGAATCACATGACCCCTCACGGCGATTGGTTCACGGATATGGTGGCTGAAAAGCATGGCTATGTATGCACAGGTGATGACACGCAGCATAGCATTGAGCATAAAGGCAAAGTGCCTCTTGTGGTCCATAATGGCAGAAAGAAAAATTTGCATGATGTATTGCATGTTCCTTCAATTACAAAGAACTTGTTATCTATTGGTCAGATGACGGAGCAGAACTTGCAGGTTAGATTCAATAAGCATGGCTGCTTTATTGAAGAGTTTGGCAATGGCTGCAAGTTGATAGCTCGTGGTCACAGGAATGGTAGAATGTTTACTCTTGATGCTTCTTTGCCAGAGCTGAATTCAGCTATGTTTGCCCATGGTTCTGGCACTGTTAGGGATTTGGGAATATGGCACAAGAGAGTGGGGCGTGTCAATTTGCAAAGGCTGCAAATTATGCAAAAGAAACAGCTAGTTACAGGTTTACCGAAGTTCCAATATTCAAGATTGGTCATGTATGTGAGGCTTGCCAATTTGGTAAGCAGTCACGATTGCCATTTGTCAGGCATGTACGACAGAGTACACGTCCATTGCAGTTAGTGCACTCTGATGTTTGGGGGCCAGCTCATAATGTATCTATGGGAGGTTCCAGATATTATGTATCCTTCATTGATGACTACAGTCGCTATACTTGGCTTTACATATTGAAAACAAAAGATGAGGTCTTTGTTGCTTTTCAGCAATTTAAAGCACAGGTTGAGAAGGAGTTTGAATGCTACATCTCTTGCTTGAGATCTGATAGTGGTGGGGAGTATGTATCAAATGAATTTGATGATTTCTTGGCTGAAAATGGCATTCGTAGGCAACTCACCTGCAGCTACACTCCGCAGCAAAACGGAGTAGCTGAAAGGAAGAATAGAATTCTGATGGAAGCTGCTAGGGCTATGATGAATGAAAAGCATATGCCACTTTACTATTGGGCAGAGGCTGTTATGACAGCCGTATACATTTTGAACAAGACTCCCACTACAAGTATTCATGAGATGACACCGTTTGAGAAGTTGTATGGCTATAAGCCGGATGTAAGTCACATGAAAGTCTTTGGCTGTCTTGCTTATGTGCATATTCCAGATGAGAAAAGGAAGAAGTTGGATCCCAAAGCACATAAGTGTGTTTTCATTGGATATTCGCAGGAGAAGAAGGCATACAAATGCTATGATCCCTCTACCAGGGAGACTCTGGTAAGCAGGGATGTTATCTTTGATGAGATGGGTTCTTGGTATGTATCACCAGTTGCAGTGCCAGCGGATATGCCTTTCACTCATGCCTCTACAATTGATTTACAACAGAGCAGCGTTATGACAGGACCTCGTAGTCAGACAGTATCCCCATGGACAGGGAGATTGAGGAGCTCACCGTCCACTGACACCAGTATGTCAGTGAGGGGGAGACATGATGTCTTGGACAGCAAAGGAAAAGAGGGTTATTGAGGATGCATCTAGTATGATGACACCTGGCAGAATGACTTCTGGCTATGAGTCTGGTGATACTTTAGACAGCAAACTTGGTATTCCGACTGTCTATACGCCTGGCACAAGGCAGAGCAAGTATATTCCGCCTCATGAGAGAGGGGAATCGAGTAGTGCACCACAGCTTAAACGCTCGCAGAGGGTCAGATACCCTGTTGACAGGTTGACATATAGTGGCCACTCTGCAAAGCATTATGCGTACATGTCAAAAGTTATGGAGGTCAAAGAACCAAGTACATATGCTAAAGCAGTGAAAGATGAGAATTGGTGTGTAGCCATGGATGAAGAAATGAATGCCTTGGCTGAAAATAAAACATGGGATTTAATACCACTGCCTGAAGGGAAAAAGACCATTGGCTGCAAATGGGTCTACAAAATCAAATGCAAGTCAGATGGCAGTGTGGAGAGATGCAAAGCCAGGCTAGTCGCAAAGGGGTATGCCCAACAGTATGGACTTGATTATGAGGAAACATTCAGCCCTGTTGCCAAGATGGCAACTATACGCACTGTGATTGCCTTAGCTGCTGCTAAAGGCTGCAAATTGCAGCAGATGGACGTTAAGAATGCATTCCTTAACGGTGACCTAGTAGAGGATGTCTATATGGTTCAGCCGGAAGGGTATGTTCACCCTGATTTTCAACATTATGTATGCAGGCTGAAAAAGACATTGTACGGGCTGAAATAGGCTCCGAGAGCTTGGCATGCTAGGATCAGTAACTACTTGCAGAGATTGGGTTTTACTGTTGGCAGGGCTGATCATAGCCTATTTACAAAGAAGACTAACAGTGGTTTAGTAGTGCTGGTCATATATGTTGATGATTTGATAACCACTGGTGGTGATGACTTGGGCATACAGCATGTAATGAAGATGCTGAAATCCGAATTTGACATGAAAGACCTGGGAGAACTGAAGTATTTCTTAGGCATTGAGGTAATTCCAGTTGACAATGGGTTATGGCTGATGCAGAAGCACTATGCCATAGAGATGCTGAAGAAGTATGGCATAGCTGAATGCAAACCGCTGGATACACCTCTTGATCAGAATGTCAAGCTAGACATGAACACTGGGGCTGAAGTAGAGGATGTGACTATGTACAGGCAGATGGTTGGCAGCTTGATTCACTTGACCATCAGTAGGCCTGACTTGAGCTATGTTGTAGGGCTCATAAGCCAGTTTATGCAGAAGCCTAGAAAGCTGCACTTGGATACAGTTAGACGCATTATGAGATATGTTAAGTCCACTGTAGAGTATGGGCTATTCTATGTCAGAGATAAACCCTTGATATTGACTGGATACACGGATGCAGATTGGGCAGGTTGCTCATATGATCGTAGATCTACGAGTGGACATGCATTTGGATTTGGTAGCGGCATGATTAGCTGGAGCAGCAAGAAGCAGCCTACGGCTACTTTGTCGAGTACTGAGGCAGAGTACAAGGGTGCTGAATTGGCAGCATGCGAGATTTCATGGCTGCTCAAGCTTATGGCTGATTTGGACATACAGGTAGATGCTCCAGTGAAGTTACTATGTGATAATCTGAGTAGTGTACTCCTGGCTATGAATCCAGTCTATCATGCCAGGACGAAACACATAGAGATACACTACCATTTCATCAGAGAGATGGTTCTTACAGGACGAGTTGATCTTATGCATGTGAAGATTGATGAACAGGTAGCGGATATCTTTACCAAGTCCTTGGGTAAAGATAAGTTCTGTGGTTTTAGACAGCTGCTTGGAGTACATATGCTATCTTGAGCTTGAGGGGGGGTGTTAGAATATCAAGCTCGTACATGTGTGTTTGACCGACATGAGCTGGACACAGCTAGTCTGGCTAGATCAATTAGGTATATTAAATAAGTCGGTTCTACTTCTAGTGTGAATGGTCTTTATGACCTTAGGTTGTATATGCACTATGAGTGTGCTAAATGAATGATGAGAAGAATAGAGAGAGGAAGCATGTTGCTTCACTCTGTGTTGCTCTCCTTCTTGTATCCATGAAATCTAACATTTTACATATGCACGGGTGTGGTCACACCCTTAGCACATTTGTACTTTCATATATATATATATCATTGTACCCACAAGTCGTGCTCACTCTCCTCTCTACTCTGCACTCTTTCTCTCTCTCTGTCTCTCTGCTGTGTGAAAGCAATGCGTGTCTTGATCCTCGCGCGCCACAGGGCATAACAGTCTATAAGTAGACTGATTCGCATACATTATCATTCTTACTTCCATACAAGGATCGGCTTGCAAATTAGCACCCACTCTTCTAAATGTTTGGGCATAAACATTGTGATCATGCATCACTTGTTGAAGGCCCTCTAATAAGTTAGGCAAAAGCGAAAATATAACCCCCATGCGATTCAATAGCTCATGCTCAGTATCATAAACATATAATTGTGCAAACTTTGGCATCTGTCGTTCATTCTCATTTGGAAGCAAACAACATATGTGATAATATATTGATCCATGGACTTGAAAGGTATAACCACTTGGAATGGAAGAGTTATGGAAAATTTATGGTGCTACAGCACCAAGCTTCTTCAAAGTTGTGCACTCCATACATCCTCACACCAACTACGAATTGAGACATGTAGATATGATGCAAACTTCCTCCCTCGAAGGACAAGATTTGCTACCTCTCTCAACTTGAGCCACAAATACAGGCGCACTACTTATATAAATGTTCAATGTATTATGAGATCAGAGAGCGTTTTCGTTGCTTGTTTAGAGAGGGATTTAGGGCACTATCCAAGGTGATGAATTTTTCAGATCAGAGATGTGTATGGCTCTTCTTACTAGAGCTACGCCGTCACAGAGAGCACCTCTTACAAACCCAAGAGCAAAGATTGGGAGCTGCACACCAACGAGCGCTCACACAGTTCTACAGAGCATTGAATATCCCCTCCTCCCACTATAGTGCCCTCCTCAAACCAACTAGCAACCCCACACAAAACCACCCTAAAAATAGCTACAAAGACATAGTCATCCATGTCCAATCGGTCCACAACCCCATATGAGGCGTCATCTACATATACACAGGATACTACACCGTCATCGAGGCGATCGCACCTCGGCTAGGCATATGCAACCTTTAACCCCCAACAACCTCCCACTTGAGGATAAATGTGCCTAAGTGAGGAGAAAACAAGAAAAAAATGACAAAGTACATATAAGTACCAATTGGATGAGGAAAAGATGCCATCTCATCCTACACCCATCATCCTCCTAACGATAACATAACATTCCACCTGAAAGATCTTTAGTGAGCAGATCAACAGGATTCTCATTTGTAGAGATATTGGCTTGTCCTTAACGACCTCTCTGATAAACTAATAACAAATCTCAATATATTTGGCCTTCACATGAAAGACTAGATTACATACCATTTGGATGGCACTCATAGAGTCTAAATGCAATGTAGCAATCATATCTATGATACCAAGGTCTACAACTAAGCGGCCTAACCATAGGGCCTCCTTGCAAGCCTCAATGGCTGCAATGTACTCAACATCGGTAGTAGACAAGATGAGGCATTTCTGCACCTTAAACATCTAATTGATGGAGCCGATACATCCTATCCTCCTTGTCCATCATCAACATGATACTACACAACAAGCTGATCCTCGGCCACTGAAACATCAATAGCAATTGCAAGCTAAATAGGGCTAGCTGTACAATAACAAGAGGCTCCTGAAATATCATATTGCGCACCTCAATGACCTACTCAAGTTACTTATACATATTTTCCTCATGAAACACAACATCATGGCTATAGATAACTTTCTTATGCTGAGTCCAAAAGGCAACAGCTCATCTCACCTCCATCACCATACCCTAGAAAGATACATTTGACAAACTTTGGATCCAAGTTGTTGTGCTTCTCTTTAGAAATATGACAGAAAGCCTCACATCCAAATACCGCATGTGGGCATATGAGGGAGGTTTATTAGACTCTGCCAACAAGATCAGTGCATAGAAATCTATTAATCAAGTGAACCATAGTAGTAATTGTCTCAATCTGAAATGAATGAGGTAAGCCTACATGACTAAGCATATTATGGACTCTCTCTTGAATGTTCATGTTCATTCACTCTAAAACACCATTCTAGAGTAGGGTATAAAGGGTTGTCAACTGATGCTTAATACCTCGATCATCACAAAACTGCTCAAAACTACATGAGACTACTCACCCCCATTGTCAAATCTTAGCCATTTCAACCTATACCCAAACCAATTCTCAACCAAGGCAAGAAAGCGTTGAAATGTGGCTCAAATCTCTAACTTCTACTTTATAGGATAGATCCACATTTTATGCAAAAAATCATCAAATGCAACAAGGGGAAGAACATCCCAATGTATCGTTGTCCACAAAATGAAAGCACGAGTGTTTGATACAAGTGTCCCTCTCAAGAAAGTATCTCGAATCTCAGTTTCAGCATTGCCATCCATAAAACCATAGTAAAAGAGTAACTATAGGCAAAAGTCCAAAATGACAAGCTCCCACTGCTAGGAAAACCCAGTAGCAACCCAGATATACAATGCAACTAGCAATGTCAAGAAGAGCATAAACCACGAAGTACCAAATATTATCAAACATCCAAAGATATCAATACAAAGATGCATACCAAAGTGTATCCACCACTAACAACGTGCTGACAAGAACAATAGGCAATGTCTACAAAGACAATGTATGCATAAACCAACTATGCATTTACATAAACAAGACTCTCATTTTCTCTAATGAACCAAGCTCTACAAAGGAAATGCCAAAGTACTCACGAAAGCAAATCGGAAATGTCTAGAGGAGCAAGGTAAGCTCAAAATGGATAAATATAGTCCCAATAACCTTTAGAGTAGACATCCCACAATCTAACCCACATACCCAATAACCTTTAAAGCCCTCCTACCTACATCCCAACAACAAAGAACACCAAAGCCCCATGTGAAGTAGGAAGCATATATACATATTACTCTATGAAGCCAGCAAGAGAATATATGCGAAAGGAGTAGCATATATTCATTCACACAATCCAAATTCCAATATAAAACCTCCATTGAAATGGAGAGTCTCTAAGACGAAAAATCTAAACTCCAATATAAAACCTCCATTGAAATAGAGAGTCTCTAAGACGAAAAATCTAACCACCTAAGCATAGAACTAGAACTCCAACCATCATGAGCTCCTAGAGGAATGTTCAACCATGGACTAAGTTTGAACAAAGTTTACCAAATTGGAAACGTAAGCATCCAAAGTGGCAAACAATCATATAATGAAAGCTAAAATCTATCTGAATGCGAATTCCAATGCAAGGTCTTGTTGGAGAGAGGGAGCCTGTGTCTGTGCCCACGCAACCAATGACTCACTATTGTGCGAGAATGGCTTGTGTTTGATATATGGATTCCGTTTTCCAAGCACATATATAGACTTTGAGTTCTCCTATCCAATGTTATTGTGTTTTCTCTTTCCTCTCTCTTCTATCTTGTGTTCAATAGTCTATTTCAGCATTCTTTTATGCTTCCATTGCTACATCCACTTTTGATAGCAATCTCTACAAAATGGAAAGTGAAAATCCTATAGTAAGAACATAATCCAAGGCAATCATAAACATCTTGCAAAGTCCACAAATCTAGGCAACCACAAATGGCCTCCACTATTGTTGGATCTATCCTACCACCATCCTTACAGACTATGTGTGTCCCAAAAAGTATTCTCCTCTAAGAAGAACTCACTCTTTGTGCAATGAATGACAAGCCAATACCTAAGAAGTTCTTGAAAAACCATGGTCAAATGTTTCCTACACTCCAATTTATTCTTTGAATAAATAATGATATCATCGAAAAATGCCCCACAAAGGATTTAAACATGCATGCAAAAGATCCCATCCATTACCCAATTCATGTTACTTGAGCATTAGTAAGCCCAAATATCGGGCTTGATCTCCAATTTCCCAACAATGGGGGTCATAACTTACAAGCTAAATATGACCACGACATGCCAATCTTGCCTCACTCATAAGCCCCATCATCCCTATATAAATGCCCAATCTTCTCGCCAATACCCAAGAAGAAGTTTGCACATGCATCTAAATCAAAGAAAATCGAAGCCATCTAACCTGTCACATAGCCACAAGCCCTATACAACAGCAACTAAATTGGCCTTTTATTGACCATATGTAGAATCAAACAAACAATTGGTTTTATCTTCGTACCTTTGTCATCCTATTGCTCTTACTATTTGTTACTTACTCTCTTCTTATTAGGACAATCACGATTCGCGTGCTATGTGACCCTTCTCTCCAAAAAGAAAAATCTTGGCAGCAACCCTCAAAACATCACATTGCTCTTGTATCTTCTAGTTCTAACCTTTCTATCCACGAGATTGTAACCTAACATTCTAATGAACAATACCAAGCTTGATTGGATTCTTGTCATATTCCTTGACTTGTAACTCTTGTAGCCAATACCTTTTCCGTGCAACAATTCATCAACCATGGGAGCATTCTCAATCATCCGAAATATGTTGTGCACTTGGGTCTTTGTGTTGAGATATTGAGCTCCACTCGTGGTATGCCAGGGTGACCGTTGTGCATTTATATCACCGACTTGTTAGTTGCGGATGCGGTTGGTACACCGCCCATGAATAATAGCTAGATGAAAGCTATCCTTATCCACTCTAGTTCGTGGCTCAGTTAGTATGCCACCTTAGTTAGTTGAGTTTGGTTTGAGACCCATATATTGGGTTCTTTTATTTCTATGTACTTGAGTTCTTTTGGCTTACACAACTAAGAAGAGGAAAACTGTTTTCAGCCTCCACCTTTGTGTGTATTCCCCCATTATGCAAGCAAGAAAGCTACAAGTGAGACTCATTCCTTCTCTCCCACAATCTTGACATGGTATCAGAGCCTTGTTCGTGGTAAGGAGCTCAAGAAAGCAAACCAAGCTCGCGGTGTTCTGGTAAGAAGACTAGTGTTGCTTTCATTTTTCTGTTTTGGGAGCAAGTCTCTACAGGTAGCACAACCGGAAAGTGCAAGAGTGTATTGCCTCAGATTGAGACGCCCTTCGCGGTGTAATAAGAGGGTAATATATGCTACGGGAGGGGGCTTTAGTCTTTGGTACCTCTGTTTTTTTATTTAAGGACATTTCGGGGCCTGTTTTGGAGGCGGAATTTTTCTGCATGCACTCAGGAAAAGGCCCAGTTTTATGCTGTGCGACCACTGTTCTACAGGTCGGTGAAAAGTTACTGTAGAAATTGCATCATATGCCTGTGCGCAGAGACATTGGGAGGTACAGAATCATCCTTATTGCCTGTTGATGCAAAATCGTCACTAGGAAGTGACTATTTAGTCAAATACCACTTTCGTCAGTTTTGTAGATTTCCCCTTGTGAGACTAAAGCTGTGTTCTTTGCAGTGACAGAATTTTTTACAGTGTTCTGTAATGGCGTCTGATTCTCTTTCACAAATTGTCACTGAAAAGCTTGACAAGAACAACTTCCAAGCATGGAAGTTCAGAATAACGAATTTCCTTATTGGAAAAGGATATTGGGAATTCGTTGCAAGAAATGAAGAAGAACCAGTTTTTCCTGATGTTCCCAATCAACAGCAAATGCAGGCATTTAAAGCATAGCATGAGAGAGCCAGAAAAGTTATATGCTGGCTGTCTATCAGTATTTCAGACTCTATGATTGTGCATATTCAAGATGCAAATACGCCAAAGGAGGCACGGGATACTTTGTCAAAAATGTATAGCACAAATACGCAAGCCAGAAAAATGCAGCTCAAGCAAGAGTTGCACAATGTGCAAAGAGAAAATATGAGCATCAATGACTACCACATGAAGGTGAAGAAGATTACAGATGCACTTGCTTCCATTGAGTCGCCAGTGAAAGATGATTTAGTTTCTGTGACCTTGAATGGTCTAGGAAAGGATTACAGTTCCGAACATCCATTTCCGTCCGTGAAAGATTTCCTGATTTTGAGGAGTTGATTGCTCTTCTAATTTCTAAGGAGCAGAGAAATGGTGGTACATCTTCTTCAGGAGAAACTTCAAAAGAAGCTGTCTTCTACTCAAATGCTAGAAGAGGTAGAGACAGAGGTAGAGGAGGCCGATCTGGAGGCCGTGGTAGAAATCAGAATATGCAACAAACTCAAGAAAACCAATCCTATGGAGGAGGACGTGGTAACTCTAGAGGCAGCGGGAGCCAAAGAGGTCGTGGTGGATGGCAAAGAGGCCAAAATGCAAACAGTAATGTTGAATGCTACTACTGTGGTAAAATGGATCATATAGCTAAAGACTACTATAAAAAGCAAAATGACATCATGAATGGAAAATTGCAACAAGGGAATTATGCATCTTCTAGTAGACAAGGTGATGACAGAAATGAGCATTTATTTATGATGCAGCACATGAACAATTCTGTGACAAGTGCAAAAGAAAGCAACGATGTATGGTATATTGACTCAGGTGCATCAAACCACATGACAGGTCATGCAGAATGGATAGAGGATACAAGGAAAATGGAAAAACCAAGATTTGTGGAGACTGGTGATGATACTGCACATCCTATTGTGCAGATTGAAAAAATTCCTTTGTCTATGCAGAATGGGAAAAATAAATATCTGTGCAATGTATTTCATGTCCCGAATATCACCAAGAATCTGATTTCTGTTAGTCAAATGGTTGAGCAAGGCTTGCAGGTCAGATTTAATCCTCATGGATGCTTTGTTGAGGATATGAAAAATAAAGGTAGCTTGATAGCAAAAGGAAAGAAGAAGGGCAGAATGTTTACGTTGGATGCAGACATGCCTGAATTGAGTGCAGCAATGTTTGCACATGGAACCGGTGTAGTTGCAGATATTGATATCTAGCATAAACGCATTGGTCATGTTAATGTACAGCGACTTAAATCAATGCAAGTCCAAAATATTGTTGCAGGATTGCCTAAATTCAAGGTTGCAGAAATGCATAAGGTATGTGAAGCCTGTCAATTTGGAAAACAGGCAAGGAAACCATTTCCTAGACATGTTGTGTGGACTACTAAAGCTGCCTACCAGAGCTAGGTATCCTATGGATAGGTTGAAATATGATGGATTTACAGCCATTCACTATGCATATATGGTCAAAGTGATACAGGAACCCGAACCGACTTCTTTTGAGCTAGCCATGGGAAAAAAAAAAAGGAAGAAAGCCATGGATGAAAAAATGGATGCCTTGGAAGCAAATGCTACATGGGAATTGATACCTTTGCCTAAAGATAAGAATACAATTGGTTGTAAGTGGGTTTATAAGATGAAGCGCAATGCAGATGGTTCTGTGAACATATACAAGGCAAGATTAGTAATCAGAGGATATGCACAAACATATGGCATTGATTATGAAGAAACATTCAGTCCGATTGCAAGGATGACAACCGTAAGAGCAGTCATTGCTATGGCTGCATCAAAGGAATGGTCTTTACATCAGATGAATGTAATGAATGCCTTCTTGCATGGTGATTTGCAATAAGAGGTCTATATAGAGCAGCCACCAGATTATGTGCATGATGTTCATCCTGAGTTTGTTTGCAGGTTAAAGAAAGCCTTGTATGGCTTAAAGCAAGCACCTAGAGCATGGTCTGACAAGATAGAACAATATCTTGTCACTATTGGCTTTCAGATTTCCAAGGCAAATTTCTCACTTTATATGAGAAAAACAAAGAAATGTATTTTGCTACTTATCATTTATGTTGATGATTTGATTATGACAGGTGATAGTGATGAAGATATCCTTCATATGAAAATGCTATTGAAACAGAAGTTTGAGATAAAGGATTTGGAAGAGCTACGTTATTTCTTGGGTATTGAGGTGATTAGATCACCAAGTGGGATACGGCTCTTGCAGAGACAGTATGGATTGGACATGCTGTCCAAATATGGGATGACAGGCTGTAAGCCTATTTCAATTCCTTTGGAGCAGAATGTGAAGCTGAGCGCAGATGCAAGTGAGCTTCTAAAAGACCCTACTATATACAGACGCATACTAGGAAGTTTGATTTATATGACTATTACCAGGCCAGATTTGAGCTATGCTATTGGATTGGTAAGTCAGTTTATGCAGGCTCCAAGGAAACCGCATTTGGATGCGGCTAGACGTATACTCAAGTATGTGAAGTCCACATTGCAGTATGGACTACTTTATGAGACTGGGGTTCAGATACTGTTGCATGGATACACTGATGCTGATTGGACTGGTAGTATTTCTGATAGACAATCTACTAGTGGATATGTGTTCTCTTTTGGGAGTGCTCCAATCACTTGGAGCAGCAAGAAACAGCCTACAGTTGCCTTGTCGAGCACAGAGGTTGAGTACAGGGGCGCAGCAATGGCTGCATGTGAGGTAGCTTGGTTGCATAAGCTACTTTATGATATGCATCAACCTATAGATGGGCTAGTTGTCATTTATTGTGACAACATGAATAGTATGCACTTAGCAAATAACCCACTTTATCATGCTAGAACAAAGCACATTGAGATGCATTATCACTATGTGCGAGAGAGGGTTTTACTAGGTCTTATTGATCTAGTTTGTATTAGCACAGAGGATCAAATAGCTGACATATTTACGAAGGCATTGGGCGCAGAGAAGCTGCGCAAGTTCAGATACCTGCTTGGTGTGCAGGAATTGGGATTGAGCTCGAGGGGGAGTGTTGAGATATCGAGCTCTACTCGTAGTATGCCAGGGTGACCGTTGTGCATTTATGTCACCGACTTATTAGTTGCGGATGCGGTTGGTACACCGCCCATGAATAATAGCTAGATGACAGCTATCCTTATCTACTCTAGTTTGTGGCTCAGTTAGTTAGTATGCCACCTTAGTTAGTTGAGTTTGGTTTGAGACCCATATATAGGGTTTTTCTATTTCTATGTACTTGAGTTTTTTTAGCTTACACAACTAAAAAGAGAAAAACTGTTTTCAGCCTCCACCTTTGTGTGTGTTCCCCCATTGTGCAAGCAAAAAAGCTACAAGTGAGACTCCTTCCTTCTCTCCCACAATCTTGACACTTTGTGCAATAACCATGCACCTACTAAGGAAGTCCATAACAATGCTTTTCCATTTGCTCCTCCCTTGGATTCTCTCTATAAGAACTAACACGCAACAAAGGCTTCCCAAACTTTTTATTATACGCCAAGAATCCTTGCAATCTATTACCATCAACCAATTCATGCAATCTTCACCTTTGCTTTAAAACAACTAATAAGCCACATGACACAAAACTCTTGCTTGAACTAAACTCAATGGACCATGTTTTCCCTTGACCAAAAGATTAATCCACCATTGTTGTGCATTCCCTTTTAGGAAAGTAGATGCCTTGCACACAATGGAAAAACTTAGTACAGTTTCCACTTGAATAGGATATGTCAAGCTATTGAATAAAAATCTAAGGCTCATTGTATCACACACACTACTAGGTGTCTCAAACTTCACAAGTTCTCCTCTTCTCTATAATCCTTTGCTTTTTCCCTCAAAGTGAGATTATCATAAACAAGTAATCGTAAGAACATGGATTGATTTGCAATGTCGATTATCTAGCATGCTAATTTCACATTCTAAGACACCCACACAAACATACTTGTAGACATGACTACATCTCAACCTTAAAATTACGCTGCACAACCACATTTTCATGTATAACGTTGGATGGATTTGCTTGATTCCAATAGAAATTGCATCCCTACCTATACACCACCACTAGAAACTTGGCCACCTTGAACATTGGCTACCATAACCTAAAACACACAACTGCCTTCGAAATAAACCCAATGGAAAGAATCAAGATACTAATGAAATTGCTTGTACCTACCGCACTTGCTGAAATTTATTGTCATGTCCATTGACATCAACACCCAATACAAAACCAACCTATTGAACCCCGGGGAAAGTACAAATCATGGTACAAGGAAAGGCATACACTTAGTAGACACGCTTACCCCCTAAGGCAATGACTTGGGTTGATTTTCAATCTGCTTTCAAAAATATTTTATAACCAATGATCAAATTGAAATTTTTCAAAAATTATCAATTGGATATGAAAAAATAAAGCTCGGATGCACATTCTTAAGAATTTAAAGATTTATTGCAAAAAACGAAAGCCTTGGACGATCCTCAAGTGCTGCTCTACATGAGATACCTTTTTGGATTGCTGTTGGAATGTTTTGTTAATGCTAGCAATAGCAACAGCAATCCCATTAGTAAATTTGTTTTTGGCGTACATGATCTTTTAGAGGTCACTACGCATATAAATGGCCAAGACATTACAATTTAATTTAATAATAGTTCTACTCAAAAATTTTATTCTTTCTCACTTGATACAAAGATTGTGACTCCACATAGTATCCATTGACCAAGTTTATTGTGTCCAATATGCAGAGAACTCTACAATAGATCGCAAGGATCAAGTGGTACCAGACTCGGATCTTTTAATCCAACAATATCATCAAATCATAGATTTTCAAGTTATAAACCTTGACCATACCGATCTCATTCTAAATGGATAAGATGCTACAATTGTATTTAATCTTTTAAAGGTCATTTGACGTTTAAATAGCTAAGACATTACATTTTTATTTGATGATGGTTCTGATCATAATTTTATTTCTTCATACTTGATACAAAGACTCCAACCCCACATACCACCTACTGACCAAAGTTATCGTATCCAATATACAAAGGACTCTACACTGGTTTGCGAGAACCAAGTGATACAACAATTGGATCTTTCGATCCAACAATATCATGAGTTGAATGTAATATTATTTGCCATCGACGATTACCAGCGATTCCCTCAACAAAGCTGCCTCCCTAGGTATTGCTACTGCATGGTCCCTACCCTGCTTGATGTGTATGTGATGCAAAGATACCTTGGTCTCTCCTGCATCCGATTGCGACACAATATGTGACATCAAACAGTCAACCTCGATTCTCTCCAACATGGGCCAAGTTTTTCTAACCCTACCCCTTTTGTTTATTAGTGATGGTCAGGTCTTAAATGTGGGACATCAGTAGTTAGTCTGATATGTGGTTCTAAGTCCCTGATATTCGATTTACCCTTCCCGTTAAGGTTTTAAGTGTGGAGGCGTGTCCCTACGCGTCTATGATGTATACCCCCTGCATATGTCTCAATTTGATCATGTATCTATGCCACAACTTGCTTTTACCCTGATGGGGTCCAGAATTTCAAATGCCAATGCATCCATTGTAAACTGGGGCAACATTTGGCCAAATGGGGTCGAATTAGAGCAAATTCTAAGTGAGTAAAGGGGCAAATTGCCCAATTTATTTGTGGATTGTTGGATCAATAAGGGGCTTTTTAGGTCAACCAAAGAGATCGTGAAATCTTGCCTTGTAATACATCCATTGGCAATTGAAATTAAAGAAATACCAAAAGGGGCGCTAGTCTTGGGGCCAATAAGCTGTGCATTGTCCAAGATTAAAGTGGTAATGTTTGCATTTTTCAATTTATGTGAATTTTGTGCTTGTTGTAATTAGTGTTAAATCAGGTTATTTACCAACCTATCCGAAAAGGAAGACTGGTTTCATTTGGAGCAGATCATTCCTCTCCTTTTTTTTTGCAAGTACATACTCCGACTTCAGCATTCCCCTTCGTCTCTAGTGTTGCTTTCATCATCAGCCTGATCTGATGCCCTGGTTGACACATTGGTCTACGTGCAAGGATTGATCAACCCTCTTTGTATTCAGCTTTCTTTCATTGTTCAATGCAGATTTTCTTCCATTCTCTTCTTGCAATCTCTATCTATTTCTTTCTCTCTATGTTCGTGTTTTGCACACACTCACAGGTCAGGCATACTACATAGTGCAATTTTGACTTGCATTTGTGACCAAGCTGCTTGTGCCCCAATTTGCAGCCACTCAGACTTGGGCAGTTGCATTTTAAGTTTCGCCTGTTGTCCTATCAGCTTGAAACTTTTTAATGTCTGTTTCAATGGAACAATCAGCAATAGTTATAGACAGCACTGTGTCACTATGTTTGTCTACAGCACTTGTTTAGTAAGGCACAGAGCAATCAGCTTCTGTGCGAGCAATTGGGGGCCCTCACTAAAGATTTCCTTAAATTTGCTTGCCTTTTCTTGTTGCATTTCACCTTCTGTTTGCTAAGTTTTGCAACAGTATAGACTTGCATGTGCTATCACTGGGTTCAAGCCATTGTAGCTGTAGACAGCATCATCTTTGTTTGTAGTATCTAGTTAAAGGTCTTTGTGAAGCTATAGGGTGTTTTGACCACTCAACTAATGTAAACATCCATCCCAAGACTAGTGGGGATGGTGTAAATCACAGTAATCCAAAGAACATCTCAAGACAAGAACCATCCAAGAATAAGATAAACATGCAGCTCTAAACCCTAGTCTGCTAAACGCTTGTTAGACCTACAATCTCAAGAGATCCCCAACATGTACTAGTTTATTGTAATGATTATTATCTTCCTTATTTTGGTGGCCCAAGGAATAATACTGAGGTGGATTCTACACTTGTCTAGTATTTGTCAAGGATTAATATGAACATTTTGAAGATTTATCATACTAAGTCTTAGATGATTCCATCTTGCTACTACACATGCTAAAAACTTTGTAGAGGTAAGGCTATATCAATTGAAAAGTATGGCGCAATTAGGATTTCTAACTATGATCCCGGCTTCCAAGGTTCAAGAAGTGGATATTTTCTATGTTGTAGTGCTTATGTCTTGCCCACTAATCCTCAAGATAACCCCCATTACAAGGCTACAAGAGGTAAACATATCTCATGCATACCAAAAAAAAAGATTCTTGCTAAAAAGAAAAACAAAGATGAGGAAGCTAAAAACAGTAAAAAGACAAGGCTGCTTGGTTGAATTCTTTAGAAAGTAATGTGACTAAGATCACATGTATTATATACACTCTCAGTATACTAATGAGAAATTTCATATTGAGTAAAATTTGGATATTTTTCCATGTTTTCTAAGTTTGTTACATGCTACACGATACAAGACCAGGTGTGTGACTTCCTTAATACTTTGACAGCTGAGTGACAAGCTCTAGAAGATGGTTTATGTGGACAGTGGGGCAATCCCATAAGGATGTGGCTCTTTCTTGTGTAGCCAAGTAATTTCTAATGTCAAGAAATATGTTTTTAAATAGCCAATATGCAAACTTTCAACTTGAAAATAGCAAATCTTTTACCAATTTTTGAATGGCTTCACACCAAAATATAACTAAAACAAACTTATCTTAATCAAATGTTTTTTTTTCCCAATTTTAACAATTCACTTGACACCAAACCTTAATTTTCAGGAGAGAGTGCATAAGAATGTGAGTCTTTGGTATAGCCAATAATGTCTAGTGCTTACAACATGTATATTTTAGGGCCAATACTAAAATATTCAACTTGAAGATCTACAAGTTCTTTACCAAGGTAGCTCAGACTACAGTGAAATAACAAGCCTAGTCCACAGCTGCTTCAGCTTAGGTCATATACATAACATCTCAGCAAGCTGCAAAACTCAACTCATAACTGCTGTCTTGTAATCTCACAGAACTAGAGAATTTCACCATTGATATGCCTTCTCTATTTTCTAGAAACCAATAGAAGCAAGTGCTTTAATTCTGAATGCCACTCAATTTTCAGTGTTTTACACTTTGCAGTACCAAGTGCCTGCCATATAAGGACGGGACCCAGCTCTTACATGATTCCTGTTGGTTTCAACCACCGATCACGAGCATGAATGACAGAATCAAACATTGATTCACGAACAAGGAAGTACCCCATCCACTCAGATATGATGACATCAACTGTGAAGCAAAAGAGTCAAGTCTGTATTAGCAGAGCTCTTTATAATAGCATTTTCAAATTAATGTTCTATAAGTAGCACCAAACTTTCATACAGACGCATTCAACTGCACATGATTTTTTAAATTAAGAGCCCTCCATTTCTATTTTGAAAATACCCAAATATTTAAACATTGTATCCTGAGACCTTGTTCAGGTAGATCTATTTCTTCGACAGATCCTTCTATCACTTCGACAATGTTTTCAACACCATTGCCTGCAACTAGTTGACGAGCATGTTGAGCCATTTTTGTAGCTTCAACGGCATATACCTTCCTTGCACCTGCTTGAGCTGCCCAAATAGCCAGAATCCCACTGCCAGTTCCGACATCCAATACAGCCTTCAAAAGTAGCAATACTTGTGAGCCATTCCCTCCCTCCCATCCTCCCATCCTCCCTCCCTCATATATATTACATCCATGTGGCATTCAGTCCTCCCTCCCTCATGTGTATTTACTATTACATTCATGCTGCATTCAGACCTCCCTCCCTCATATCTACTTACCATCACATTCATGCTGCATTTGGTCCCTCCCTCATATATATAATATTCATGCTATTCATGCTGCACTCAGTCATGGCCTGGCCTACCATCACACTGTACATTCCCCCTTACAACTACTGCTTACATGGCCTAAGCTTCCTGGTGTTGCTTGTGTGATCTTTATCACATCATGCACTGTTTGGATATCCACAGTTAATGCATAGGACCAGACTTTGATGAGCTAACACCCAACCTAGAGTCAAGTCAAACATTCACAAGTACAGACTTCATGTGGACCCGAAGCCCACGCTGGTCACAGGCAATGCCCACAACTAGCCTGCCAGACCTGCAACTGACAACATTCATCCCTTCTTAGCTTCCCCTCTCCTCTTTAAAAATTGCCATGCTCAAACCTAAATCAAAGGTCCCAGTCTACAGGCTCAATAATGGCCTCAAGGCCATTACCATCATAGCCAATTCACTATGCTGCCAACCACATTGGAGTGACTAATGTGCAGGTTACCTTGGACATCCAAAATGGGTGCCCAGTGCCCACAGCATTGTGAAAGTCAATGGACGTCAAAGGAATTGAGTCCTATCATTGATTCCTTGTGGTTTAACTTGTTTCTTCCCAGTCTACAGGCTCAATAACTGCCTCGAGGCCATCACTATCATAACCAATTCACTATGCTGGCAACCACATTGGGGTGACTAATGTGCAAGTTACCTTGGAAATCCACAATGGGCTCCCAATGCTGACAGCATTGTGAAAGTTGCTGGACGTCAAAGGAATTGAGTCCTATCTTTGCTTCCTTGTGGTTAAACTTGTTTCTTTAAGAGTTCTCCTGGAAACATTCCATGTCTTCTTTTCAAAAGCAGCTATCAATCTAGAAAGCAAAATAGCATATGCCTATGAACAGCCTACAGCAAGTTTGAAAATCATGTGTCATTCTCTGGTCTCTCTCCCTTTCACACAACACGTGCTTGTTACCTTGGACATCCAAAATGGGCACTCAACTCCCACAGCATTGGGCGCTAAGCTGCTTAGTGTGAGCAACCCTTGATGCCAAAACAATTAAGAAGTCATATCTTTGATTCCTTCTAGACCATGTTCTCTAGGAAACATTTAGCGTCTTCTTTTCAAAAATAATTGTCAGTCTAGAAAGAGAAACAGGCTATGCATATGAACAGCCTATAATAAGTTTGAACAGCATGTGTCATTCTCTCTTCTCTCTCCCTCCAACAAAACATAGCCAAACCCACAGATTAATGGAGCAACCTCACCAAATATTGTTTTCTAAAATTAGTCTTCCTCAAATAACACTTTCAAAATTAAATCGCCCTAGAAGACTTGGAATCACTGCACCAATAAAAAAATCTAGGGAAACACAACAAACCCTAACCAGTTGAGTCATGCCAAGCTCTCACAACTCCTCTAAGATCCCATGCCCAAGCTCCTTGAGAGTCCTAGATCTATTTCTGAAAGAGTGCCTCCTCAATTCACACCCTCATCCCTACAAAGGTTTAACATCAAGGAAAAGCAAATGTTGCAAAAAAGAGATTCTATCACAACCAAAATCGGAGTAAAATTGTTCAAATCTTTAATCTACAGATGTCAAACATCTAGTTTCACTAGAAGAATCCAAGACAAACTTCCTTGCTCCAAAAGGCAATAATATACATATGGCATTGGTCTTTAAAATGCATGCCTACAATAATCTCAATCCTTTATATCTACATGTTATGTCCTCTAAAGATTCGGATGGGTGCAAGTAACATGGGTCGCAACGGTCATTAAAGTGACCCTAATGTGAATGCACCAAGGACATTTTAAGTTTAGTGCAACCAAGTCTTAATTATAGGACTCAAGGCCCTATTTTGTAAATTGTTGTGTGATCACCACTCTTGGAATCTTGACCCATTGGCGGATGAGTCATCTTGCAAACCAAGAGTCCAAGAGTGAAAGGAATGTGACAAAACAAATGTGAAACCAAGAGTCCAAGAGTGTTGCATCCCTAAACATACAAATGGGTGCTAGTAGCATTGGTCACACTTGTCATAAAGTGACCTAGTGTGAATGCACTCTACACACTTAATGGTTAGGGCAACCAACTCCTATTTATGGAGCTCAATGCCCAATTGTGCATATCATTGTGAGGCAATCACTCTTGGACCCTTAGCCCATGGGCAAATACATCCGTATATTGGGACAATGTGGACTACTAGTGTGGGATGACATTTTGGTCTAAACCAACATTATCAGCTTGCTGTCCATACTGCATGCCTTGTCCACAATCAAGTATTGCATTTTTTCCAACACCTTGTGAATTTTTAGATTGAGAGGCCTCATCCTTGCTTAATCCTATCTCACTATCTAAATACATTCTTGCTATAATGCTAAGCTAAATATAATTTCAGCACTAGAGCAAAGCTTCTAACCTTCAAAAACAAGTGCCACAGGTCTACCAAGTCAAGGGAATTAATGATATCTCGGTAATGAAACCTTGAAACCAACTTTCCTCCTCGGATAGGATAACCTGATTAAGCACTAATTACAACAAGCATAAACTTCATGTAAACTGAAACTGCACACTTTACCACTTTAATATTGGACATTGGACACCCTATTGACCCCAAAATTAATGCCCCCTGCAATATTTCTTTACCTTATTTTGCAAATGAGAGGAATACAATTGAGATCCTCTATTCTCCTCTACTAGTCCAAGTGTCTCTTGTTGTCAAAGCTAATCAACAAGACTCCAAACCAATTTGCCCCTTGGTTTGCTTGGGAATTAGCCTTCACCTTGCTCCTTAAAAGACAAATTTAGCCCCAAATCTAATATTGGTTTGTGAGAACAGAGGATCAAGGTACAGCAGAGATTCAGTAGACAGTGTGAGAGTGAGAGACAGAGTTGAAGCACGACACCCAAGAGAATAGACTGAATGAGTGTAATCTGAAAGTACAAAGTACAACCCTTAAACCTTAGGGTTGTAGAGGAGTGTTAACACCCGACACACACTGAGTGCCCAAATGTGTGTAACATAAGCACATAAGTACATACGACAATAAGACCGTAAGTCTGGGGGAAAAAACCTCTCCTACCGAGAGTAAAAAGTGCCCCAGTGTCCTACTGATCACCGACACTCCCATATGAGCGTAGGCGTAAGTAAGGCGTGAGTCAAATACCAACAAACCCCCCTGGAGTGAAGAGTGATCAAGAGTACAAGGATCATCCACCGCCAAAGGATATCAAATTTATAGCATCGCGAAATGCTTCAAATTTGTCACGAGGAAGAGCTTTGGTGAAGATGTCTGCCACATTACTAGTGGTAGGACAATAGACAAGGCTGATATCACCTGCATGTAGCCTCTCTCTGACAAAGTGATAGTGAATCTCAATGTGTTTCGTGCAAGCATGAAACACTGGGTTCCATGCCACTGCAATGGCACTCTGGCTGTCAGTGAACAATGGAGTAGGCTCAGTAACAGATACATCCAAATCAGTTAGCAAGCGTCTAAGCCATATGCATTCAACTGTGGTAGTGAAAGCTGCCTTGTATTCAGCTTCACATGACGATGTGGCAACAGTGGATTGTTTCTTGCTAAGCCAAGAAATGCAAGAAGTGCCAAGAAAGAAACAATTGCCACTATTAGAGTGACGTGTATCATAATCACCAGCCCAATCAGAATCACTGTTAGCATGTAAATGCAGTGGTCCCCCCTTGGCATAAAGCAACCCAAGAGAACGAGTACCCTGCAAGTAGCGAAAAACACGCTTGACAGCTTGCCAATGTGACATATGTGGCTGATGCATATACCTGCTCAAAGCTGAAACTGCAAACTGTATGTCCGGCCTAGTATTGCATAGATAGATAAGACATCCAACTGCAGGAGCATATGTATGTATATCAAACAAATCACTGTCATCATGTAATGACAGTTTCAGTCCAGGTTCCATGGGAGTACTAACTGGCTTGCAATCCTGTAAGCCAAATTTCTCAAGAAGCTGCCCAATATACCTTGACTGTGATAACCCAATACCTCGAGCATCATGGGAGTACTAACTGGCTTGCAATCCTGTAAGCCAAATTTCTCAAGAAGCTGCCCAATATACCTTGACTGTGATAACCCAATACCTCGAGCATTATGTATGAACTGGATGCCCAAGTAGTAATGCAAAACTCCCAAGTCAAACATGTCAAAAGTTTACTGCAAATTTTGTTTGAATGCTGAAATCTGATCAGCATGTGTTCCAATGAGCAAAAGGTCATCAACATAAATACATAAAATCAGCATAGATCCCCCTTCTTTACATACGTAAAGGGTAGACTCAGATGAGCTGTTTAGAAACCCCTGACCAAGCAAAAAAGCATCTATCTTTTCATACCAAGCTCTAGGAGCTTGTTTTAAACCATATAGTGCCTTTTTGAGCTTGCATACCAAATGTTCTGAGCCTTCAACTGCAAAACCAATGGGCTGCTGTACATAAACTTCCTCCTGAAGTTCCCCATGTAAAAATGCAGTCTTGATATCTAGCTGATGTGCTGTCCAACCATAATGTGCAGCCAAATCAATCATAGACCTGATGGTCGTCATACGGGAAGTAGGAGCAAATGTCTCCTCATAATCAATGCCCTTTTTCTGTGCGTAGCCTTTAGCTACCAGCCGTGCCTTGTATTTATCAATGGATCCATCTGCTTTTCTTTTCAATTTGTAGACCCATTTCGTTCCAATGGCTTTCTTTCCAAATGGCAAGGACACCAAATCCCAAGTTTGATTCTTAGTAATAGAATCTAATTCAGCTTGCATGGCTGCCTTCCAATGCACATTGTGTTGTACATCCTCATAACATTCAGGCTCTTCATTATCAAAAGTACTTGCTGCCATAATAAACTCCATAGTATGTGCTGAATCATGCAAACGAGTTTGCCTTCTAGTACGACCAGCCATGGGTGCATCCAAAGGACTATCTTGCATAGTCTGCAAATACCATCTAGGTAGCTGTCTAGCATCCTGGCTGTGTGCAAGCTCTTGCTGAATTTCTGTTTCAGCATGATGCTGAGTATTCTGATCAGCCAATGGCTGAATTTCTGCACTTTCCATAGGAGCAGCTGGCTGAACATTAGGTTCATTTTGTGAACCTCCAGCTGAATCACCAAAAGTAATGGGCAGCAGCCCTTCAAAAACATCACTGGCAGCCTGATATGTGTCCAAACCAGCCAAGGATAATTCTGATTTTTCATCCAAAACAACATCCCTGCTGACAAAAACCTTCTTCGTAACGGGATCATACAGTCTGTAGCCTTTGCTCTCATTGCTATATCCCATAAAAATGCACTTAACAGCCTTGTTGTCCAATTTTCTTCTAAGTACCTATGGAATATGGGCATAGGCAAGACACCCAAAGGTACGAAAGTGACCAACCGAAGGTTTATGGCTGTTCCAAGCCTCAAATGGTGTGATGGTCTTCAAGGCTTTGGTAGGGCATCTGTTCAAAATATGGCAAGCACACATGACTGCTTCCATCCAAAAACTATGAGGCAAGCTCTTTGCCTTCAGCATACATCTGGCCATCTCCATGAGTGACCGATTTTTCCTCTCTGCCACCCCATTCTGCTGTGGAGTATAAGCTATAGTATACTGATGTACTATGCCCTTCTGCTGCAAAAAAGAATTCAGCATAGAGGACATGTATTCCCCCCCTCGGTCCGAACGGAGAGTCTTAATGTGGCATCCAGATTGGTTTTCAACAAGTGCACTAAAAGCCAAAAATGCATCATACACTTCTGACTTCTTTTTCAAACAATAGACCCAGCAAAAACGTGTGAAGTCATCAATAAATGTCACAAAATAATAACAACCACCCAATGACATGGTCTGCATAGGCCCACAAACATCTGAATGCACCAACTGCAATCTGGTTGTTGCTCTGAAAGCAACATCATGAGGAAATGAGAACCGATGCATTTTTCCCAAAATGCATCCCTCGCATAAGTGCTCAGGAGGTCTCTCCAAGAGAGGTAAGCCATCCAGCATCTGAGAACGCTGTAAAAGCATCAAGCTGCCAAAGTTTACATGCCCTAAATGAGCATGCCATAATTCCGCCTGTATCATAGAAGGAGTAAGAGTGGATGTCAAGTATACTGACTGATCTACTGAAAGAGCATCCAACTCATATAAACCATTACACAAAGATCCTGTCAAGACCAATGTCATGCGTTCTTTTTCTCGAACCATGCAACGGTCATCATCAAAGGTGACCTGCATACCACAACGTGCCAAAGAAGAAATAGAAAGCAAATCCTTCTTTATTCCAGGCACAAACAAAGCATCCTGCAGGCGGAGAATAGAGCCATCAATGGCTGTGAGCTGAATCTCCCCAATACCACGAACAGGGTATGATGCATTATTGGCACACTGTACCGATTTCCCAACGGGAGATGCACTAACTGAAGCAAACAAATCTCTACGAGATGTGATATGTCTAGAAGCACCACTGTCAAAGAACCAAGTGTCAACATCCTCTGTAGAGCTAAGTGCTCTATCGGCCCAAGAGATGTCATAACTGCAAGTGTAAAAACAATAGTCCCTGTCCACAACAAAGGACGCGGACTCACTAGCAGTGGAAGGAGTAGTAGAAACAGACATTCCTGACTCCTTCTCTTTGGCAATGCGCTTTCAGCACTCAGTGATATAGTGGCCGGGCTTCTTACAATAATGACATTTTCCTTTCTTTGCTTGCGTCCCCCCTTGTGACTGATTTTGCGATGTGCCTGAAGTGCCTGAAGTGCCTGAACTCTGTGGAGCATTTTTAACCTTGTTGTTCTTGCCTTTCTGTCTTGCCATAAAAGCCTGCTCAGAGACTATAGCATCCACACCACTATTTTTCCGTGTTTACTCCTCCTCTAGAAGCAAGCTAACCAGCTGAATAAAAGTGAGTGGGTGCTCAGCAATCCTCATGGTGAGGTTCAATGCAGTATGAAAAGACAAGTACGAAGGAGGTAAGGAATTCAAGGTGGTGGATATCAACTGTGCATCCGAAAAATACTCATCTACATTCATGAGCTGCTCTCTCAAGTCCTGAATCTTGTTTAAGTGATCCTGCATAGAATCACCTTCATGCATCTTCAGAGTTTCCAACTCTTTCTTCAAGAAAGAGATCCGAGTCTCATTCTTTCCTGCAAACATATGCTCCAAAGTCAACCATGCATCTTGTGAAGAAGATGCCGAACAGATATGAGGTATGATGGACCGTTGAACTGCCAGAGCAATCAGCGACAAGGCCTGTGCATCACGGGTATCCCAAGCTTTTTGAGCTGCAGTTCTGGGTGGAAGTTGCTGAAGTGGAGCGGGCTGAGGTCCCCATTGTCCACGTGCGCCTTGGGGAGGAGGAGTAACGGGAGCTACAACTCCCGGTCGAGTTTCCTCTCCACTGACATAATCCCATAAATTCTTGGCCACTAGTACATTCTTCATCATGAATGACCAAAGGGAATAGTTGTTTCCGTCCAGTCTATCTTCCTTGGATACATACGTAAAAACATCACCTCCCTGATTTGCCATGATGACAAATTTCCAAAGACAAAATGAGCAATGTCAAAGCAGTATTAACTGGAAATCTGCAAATTTCCAGAAATTGCAGCAAAATACGTTTCTGCATTTAATGTGCAAGGGCGTACTCTGTCAGAAAACTGTCTTCTAATGCACACTTCCCAAGGTGCAAACAGTGCACTGCATCACTGTTATCTCAAAATTCCCAAAAATTTTGCCAAAATTTCTGTCAAAAACAGTCTTTCTGTGACTGTATCAGTAGTTCAAATGCAACTATCCTCCAAATACACAAAAGCCCCAAAATTTCTGACGACCCAGTCCAGAAATTTGCATGAAATTTATCCCCGCACTTGTTCTGTGCTTGCCACGTGTGAACCTCTGCTTCCAGAACTGTGTTCTGGGCTGAAATTAAAAAAATTTGTTGACAATTTTACCTGACGTGGTCGTCGGACGAGCAGGCTACGCGTGGTCAAAACGGTGGGCAAGACGTTGACAGGCGGGCGCAGGACAGTCGCGTGCAGTGTTTACGTTGAGTGACGTGGACTGGGCAGGCGGAGGTGCGCTGGTCTGACGGTGGTCTGACTGAAGTCGCGTGGGCGAACAATCAACTTAGGCGACACCTGGGCTGACGAGGACTGCGTTGTCGAACAGCGCGCTAGCAAACGTCAGCGCCTGTAGCTGACGTGACGAGACTGATGTTAGACGTGACTGACGAGACTGACGTTGACGGCTCCTGCTGGTGGCGCGCTGGGACAGGCAAGTGGAGCTGTGCTGGCGGCTGGAGCTGACGGCCTAGAGCTAAACTGGAGTGTGCTGCAGACTGCAGAATGAAGACTGAAGCTGAGTTCAGAGCTGTGCTCTGATACCAAATGTGAGAACAGAGGATCAAGGTACAGCAGAGATTCAGTAGACAGTGTGAAAGTGAGAGACAGAGTTGAAGCACGACACCCAAGAGAATAGACTGAATGAGTGTAACCTGAAAGTACAAAGTACAACCCTTAAACCTTAGGGTTGTAGGGGGGTGTTCACACCCGACACACACTAAGTGCCCAAATGTGTGTAACATAAGCACATAAGTACATATGACAATAAGACCATAAGTCTGGGGGAAAAAACCTCTCCTACCGAGAGTAAAAAGTGCCCCAGTGTCCTACTGATCATCGACACTCCCATATGAGCATAGGCGTAAGTAAGGCGTGAGTCAAATACCCAACATGGTTGGCTAGCCTCTTGAATCTCTTTGAAATCCCCTGACTTCAACTCTTAGAATTCAAGTCCTAGGGCCTCTATTTTGAGCATACATCACGAGGTGGCTGTCAAACCCTAATTTTTGCTATAAATTAGAATTTACGATAGAAATTGACTAAAGTCTCTTCCTCTCATTTCTCAAACTGCTAGAAAATGCTGAGATAACTTGAGAGATGGCTAGGGGATGAGAGAGAATGCTATAGAGAGAAAATTTAGAGTTTCATGGTGAAAAATGTCGAAAAGCTATTGTTGCCCTACTCAAACAGCCATGATAGCTGTCATGTAGAACTTAGGATCACCAAGAAGACTGTTGCCCCTCTCCTATATGCTATCATCTGCACCAAAGAACCTTAGGTTGTTATCGCTTACTCCAGATGTTCCGGTTTCAGAGAGGGGTGACATATGGCTGAAGAAGAGGAAGTCTCAATGCTATTATTGTATCAAGAAAAAACATCTCTGAAAGGACTACAAGATATTAGCAGCTTTACGAAAGAAGGAGCGGACTTTGATAAAGAGTGACAATTCTCTCAACGAGTCTTTATCATCTACACATCCAAGTTTAAGCTTTATCCATGCGGCTCCAACAGAGACTGCAAGGGCCTACCTTCCAACTTGCTAGTGCAAGTGATGTATATCATCCCTCACAACTCTCCAATGCAAGAGAGGAGTGAGAGAGAGTGGTGATATGGGATGGTTCAACCCCATTTATACTTTAATACAAGTGCACACGATCCAAAGAGAGATTCCCCTGGCGCATCAACTAAAGTCTCGCAAGTTCTCAAATCCTAGAGCTGGGATTAGCATCCAGGTTCATGATGAGATGTTTGACACAGAGTGGAATTGGATCCTAGTCTAAGTTCACATGAAAGAGCACTCCTTATATCAACAATGCTTATGTCATTGATGATGTCATCATGCTAAGTCGTCACACATTTATATCAGTGCATGTGTCCCAAATCATCTTGTTTCTAGAAGCTTTTCCTTAACCTCCTTAAATCTAGCATAAATAGAGATCTTGGGCTACAAGCCCTTCAATCTTGCCTACATCAATTGTAAGAGGTAAATCCTCTCCATTCTTAGTTTAAGCCTTTGTATCTCCAAATCTTGTCTTGTCTTGTATTTGGGCATTTATATCAATATCTTGTATTGTATTAAGTTCGATCTTGTTGTAAACATCATTGTATCATTCTCGTATCAAGAAATATATTATTGTACTCCATCTTTTTGCAAAAAAGAATCAAGGCCTTTTCTTCCCCTTGAAAGTTGTGAGACAACAATCTTTGTTCTTGCCAAGTTCTTTTGCCCCTCATAACAAATTTGGCAAGACTCCACACTTTTATCTTACCTAATCATGATGAATACAATGATGAAAGATGTCATCATCACATTGCAAAAAGTTCAAAAACAAATCCAAGAACTCCATGAGAGTAATGCACAATTACAAGCAAAGAAATCCCAAGCTTGGAGATTAGCCATCCAAGACCAAAAAGCTCTTTGACAGCTTGCAATTGCCTTCCAAGCGATAGAATTAAGAGAAGAGTAAAAGCTTAGCCTACTTAAAAGTTCGATAGGACCAAATTAAAGTTCAAACGTTTTCTCCAAGAAGTACAATTATTCATATGGATTCTATATGCAATCCAAGTATTATCCTAATAGCGATTGTCAAGTGAATCTTATTGACAAACTTCTCTCAAACTCAACTCTCTTAGTTTGCATATTTGCTTGAGAAAAAATATTTACTTTTCATGATTTTAAAGCCTTCGTTTAAGAGACTAATGCTACCTTTGGAGATACTAATAGAGCTAGAGTTATCGAGACCAAATTAAAAATTCTATATCAAAATTCTTGATCAGCATCAATTCATGCATATGAATTTCAACATGTCACTTGCGATTTCACTTGGCATGAGGATTATTTTATCAACCAATTTCATTCAAGATTGAAAGATCATGTGAATAAACTTGTATTGAATATACCAAAGGTTCACACATTAAGTAACTTTATTACACAAGCAATAGAATGTGGAAATTGACTATTTGAGAGACGCTAAGAGAAGCATCAAAGGGCTTCATCATGTTTAGAGCCCTTGACAACAATGATAGATAAAACCGCCGAAGGCAAGTGAGGAACTAGTATTGAGCCTATGTACATTCATTTGGTCCAATTCAAGCCATTGTTAGCTCAAGAGAAGCAACAACATTACTCTCATAAATTATGTTTGTATTACAGAGAGCCTAGGCATATTGCTCAACATTGCCCTAGCAAGAAGCTGCAAATATGAAGCTCTACAACCTTCTCATCTTCGAAAAGTAAGAGTCTATGCACCACAATGACAACTAGATGTTAAAGCACTTCTAGACTTTGGAGAGCTCGGCATGTTTTTTAAATGAGAAGTGTGTAAGACAGCATGGTATCACACTCGTAGAGAAGTCTATGCTAATAGCAATAAAAGTTATAGATGGCTGAACCCTTGCTTCAAGAGATGTCAAACACAAAACCCATCCTATAAAAGTAACATCAAGAAACTTTGTAACAAAGATAGCATTTAATGTCATGTCTCTCTCCATATGTGTGTTGACTATTAAGGACTCAACAAGATAATAATCCACAATCATTCTCCATTTCCTTTGATTCCAAAACTCTTGCTGCGACATGTAAGAGCAAAGCTATTTGCAAAGATTGATCTTCATGAAGCTTATAACCTAGTCAAAACAAGGAAAGCCAACCTTTTATACAAGATATGGCCACTTTGAGTATATTGCCATGCTATTTTGTCTCACAAATGCTCTAGTAGTCTTCCAACATTTAATGAATGATATATTTCGCAAGTACCTAGGTGACTTTGTGATAATATATTTAGATGGCATTCCTATATTTTCAAAGAATCATTAAGAGCACGAGCATCATATGCAGATGGTTATTGATAAGCTACAAGGGTTTATATGCTAAATTATGAAAGTGTTATTTTCACCAACTAAAGGTAGAATTCCTTCAATACATTATTTCTTAAAAATAGAATTTCTATGGATGGAAGGAAGGCAAAGACTATCATTGAAGAAGAAACACCATGATCAATTCAAGATGTGCAATGTTTCTTGGGATTTGCAAACTTATCTAATCTTCATTAAAAATTATTCCAAGATCATTAGGCACCCCACGCAATTCACTGGAAATTAGAAATTTACATGAACTTTGATCCGAAAAACGTTTTTTAAACAATTATACAAGCCTCCACTACAAACCGCCTATTGATATATACAAATCCATCTAAGCTTTCTTCTTAGAGAGACTAATATATTAGATTTTGCTCTAAGTGATGTTCTTTTCCAAACTAGTGGTAATCATCCAGTACATCTAGTAGCGTTTTATTCTAGAAAATTCTTAAAAGCTAAAATAGATTATGAAATTCATAATAGAAACTTTTGCCCATTATTGAATCATTTTAAAAATGGAGACATCTTCTAGTAGCAACCTCCACTACAAACCGCCTATTGATATATACAAATCCATCTAAGCTTTCTTCTTAGAGAGACTAATATATTAGATTTTGCTCTTGGTGATGTTCTTTTGTAAACTAGTGATAACCATCCAGTACATCTAGTAGCGTTTTATTCTAGAAAATTCTAAGAAGCTAAAATAGATTATGAAATTCATAATAGAAACTTCTGCCCATTATTAAATCCTTTTAAAAATGGAGACATCTTCTAGTAGCAGCTCCCCACAGAATCACAGTCTTTCAAGACTACAAATCTAGAGTATTTCATATATTCTCACATCTTGAATCAATAGCAAGCAAGATGAAGCATCCTCTTTTCTAGATTTGATTTTGTCATATCATATTGGCTAGGCAACCAATAAAGAAAACAGGATGCATTGTCTCCACACTCACATCTTGCACCTAAGAAAAAAGATACAATTCATGACCAACAAGATTTTGTTCTCTTAAAACTAGAACAATTTCAACTTTATTTTGTTGAGTTAAAACATGCATTACTTGCTGATTAGCCTCTTAAAACACCCCAAAACACACTAAAAAATGCTTTTTAAAGTAATACCCTAAAAAGGGAAGCAGTTTGAGAGAGTTCAATGGAAACCCTAAAACGGGGAGCAATTCGAGAGAGTTTAGTAGAATCCCTAATTTCTGGGACACCCTTCCACATCTATAAATAGACAGGCTGCCCCCATTCAGCCTCATTCTTTCTGTGCAAGTTTCTCACTCCACGTGCAGATTTCAGCCATTAGCCTCCTCCCACGTGGCTGTCCAATCCTCCAGACTGCTACCACTGTCACAAGACTGTGACAACTATTACCTTTTTGTTGATTTCTTTATTACATATTTTATTTGGTTTTTCTCTTTGGAAGGATCCCTCTTGAAATCTAAACGCCTGAGTTGCATGGCCAGTATGTGAAACGGACAGGAATGTTCAGTGAGTCAAGACTGGACAGTTAAGGTCCACTACAAGTCTGGAAGAGACTGATGGCACTGTAGATTGACAAGCCTAGAAGAGACTTGTGAAAGTGTATATGGACAAGTGTGTTGAAGAACTAGCCTGGAAGAGACTAGTTCAAAGTGAAGATGGACAAATCTGCAAGAGATTAGTCCATATGGGGTCATCAGTGAAAATTCACTTTCAGTTGAGCTACATTACAAATTTGGATGTAGCTATAGTCTCCAAAGATGGTCAGAAGACTAGTGGGATGCAATGGAAGCAACTCCTAAAATTTAGGGAGTTACTATTTTTGGACCCCAGAATCTGATCGCGTCATTATCTTCGTTTTTGCACGAGGATCAATCCTCTGGTCTCTGCCGGGGTCAAATTCTGCACCGAGCATGGAGAATTTTAGACCAGAAGGCTAGAACGGGAAATATCTTCCAGTGCTGCCACTTGGCACAAATTGGTGTACTTACCTCTTTAAAGAGGGCTGGCGTGCAGTTTTTGGGCAAAAAGGGGCTCATTTGTGAGTAACAGCTGCAGATGGAGAGCTCTTGAGAGCTGGTCTACCTTGTCTATGATGCACTAGGGCTGGGCTTGCTTCCTACTCTCTCTCTCTCTCCCTGACAGTACGGTTATACTACAAAATCAAGGGCTTTTCTTCTGATTCAGGTACAGCTGTGTGGAATATGCTGTTTTTGCATGAGGCAAGAGCCTCTTTTCTCCAGGAACAGGAGTAGTTGTTTGCTGCCCACAAGCAGGAACAGGTGAGGGTAGGTAGTAACCTCACCAAGCAAGTGTCTGAAACAGCACTAAATCAGTTCTGATTCTGGATTGTTCAGAGGTTATTTCAAAGCCCAATCGATGCCAGAATCAAGGAGCATTTGGCCCAGATGATGCAAGACAGTGCAGGGAACAAAATGAGCTGAGAACAGGTGTTAGAACAGGTCTGAACCAGTAATTACAGTGGGCTGAACAGTACAGGGAACAATATGAGCTGAGAACAGGTGTCAGAACAGGTCTGAACCAGTAATTACAGTGGGCTGAACAGTACAGGGAAGAATATGAGTTGTAAACAGGTTTCAGAACAGGTCTGAACCAGTAAATACAGTAGGTTGAAATGGTCAATTCTGCACTCCAACCAGAAGATTCAAACTTGGGCAGAGTTTCCCCTCCTGGTCAACTTGATTTGGGTCAGTAATTGTACTGTTATGCTATCAAAATTCACCCAGAATAGGTGAAAGACAACCCATTGTACTTTCTCTTTTTAAAAATAAAGAAATACCGCAAGGGGCGCCTAACTTAGGGGCCAACGGGTATATGTTGCAACAAGAGCATTCTAGCTTCCAGTATGTCTTCTTGATTCTGTGTCTTTAAGTTCAAGTAAAGTGGACGACTGTTAAATTGGGTGAAAGCATTTATTTATTTTGGTTGTACACTACCGCCCTTCCCAGTGAACAGGCGGGTTACATGATTCCGTTGCCGGGACGAAATCACCTTTTCCCTAAAGAGTGAGCCAGGGTTTATTTGGGTGTAGACACAGAATTGTGCATTATGGCTGATAGAAAGGAAGACACCAGAGAGGAAGCGTCTTCATCACAAGGGATCCCTGTTGTTCATGAGGTGGGAGAGTCTTCTAGACCTCCACAGTTTGTTACTCCTCCTGTTATGGTTGAGCCACAAGTTCTCACGGTTTCTTCTATGGATGAAGACACTTTCAAGACTTAGTTAGTTGTTGCTGTGAGTATGTTTACTCAAGTGATGCAGAATCCAAGGTTTTTGGCATTTTTGCAGCCATCTGCAAAGATTTTGGATCCAGTAGAGGTCCTGGATAAGGGTAAGCATGCTGCAGATTTAGTGGAAAAACCAAGGGAGCTTGCGGAGTCAATGGAGACTCCAAGATTGGTTCCGACTGTCTAGGAACAGGTGGCGGAAACGCTAGCTACACAGGCATTGCCAATTCAGCTCGCCACTTTATAGCAGCCAAATTTTGGCCTAAATGGACAGGGAAACAGTTTTCAGGCTTTACCACAGGTTTTCCCACCGACCTCTGTACATCCTAGGTACTTTGGAGGTGGATCTGTATTTCAGAGTATGGCTGGTTATGCACTTGGAAATCAGATTTATGTACCAGGAACAGTGTTTGGGGGTACACAGGGTTTTATGCCAAACCCATGTATGGTAATATAGGTATGCAGCTTGGATTTTAGGGTGTTCAGGGCAGTTTTGGCATGCCACATGGCACTTTTGGTATGGCTGGTTATCAAAACCAGCAAGCAAGTATTGTGTCTACAAGCCCTGTAGTCAGTGGTCAGGCAACTCCTATGCCACCTGTTAGTGTTCCTATGTTGCAGGCATATCCTATGGACCCTTTGATGGCTCATGAGAAGCCAAAGCCATACAAGGAAGGTGGTGCAGCCGTACAGTTTGATATCTTTCGAGGGTTTGAAGATAGGACTAAGGCACTCTCTTTCGTACAGCAGTTTGATGCCGCATTTTTAGGGGGGAACTTTACAAAGCCTTCTAAGGTCCGGAAAGCTGCCACTTTTCTTAAGGACAATGCTAGTTAGTGGTGGAGTACACTGTTGATGCAAGGACAGGCTCCTGCCACTTGGACTTACTTTAAGCAAGTATTTGCTTCTGCTTGGTTGACCAATGAATTTGAGATTGATGTTATGTCAGCTTGGCACAATTTGGATGCATCTAAATGCAAGGATCTGGAAGATTATAACAAGAAGTTTTGGGAGGCTTTGCTTCACGTCACTTCTTACAGGGTTGTGCCATTGACCGAGCAAATAGAGAAATATTGTTGTGGGCTGCCCAAGGAACTCCGGAATTATTGTACAAAGACAAAGGTCACCACTTTGACTTAGTTAATTGAGAATGCTACCACAGGAAATGCATTATTGTTGGGACAGTCAAGTGGTTTTGGGGGCAGCATTAAACAGGACAAATCTGAAAATTTTTCAGCAAAGAAGCCATTTGGTAAACAGGTTTTTCAGATTTCTCAAAGCACAGGTAAATCTTGGCAGTTCAAGAAGAAGCCAACCAAGTTCTTTGGACAGCAGCCAAAGGACCAGAAGAAACCTTTTGTGCGCAAGTCTCTTGAAGAGAAAAAGGCTTTAATGGCTGAAAGGAAGTGCTTTAACTGTGAGCAGACTCGTCATATTGCATCTAATTGTCCGGACAAGAACAAGAGATCAGCTGATGATGATAAAGAGGATAGGAAAGGAAAGAAGCCCAAACCTTCAGCAAGTTTAGTGCCAGATACACTCGGATGCTAATGAGCTTTGCAAAGCTTGGGGTAAAGTTAGGGATCAACATGTACTCATTTTCTTTGATCCTGGAGCTAGGGCAAACTTTATCTCACCAGAGTTGGCTTCTACTTTGGGCATCAGAGCATATGAGATTGGCTACACAGCAGAGGCACGGTTGGCATGTCCTAGTCACTCAGAGTCTGTGACACCCATTCTTGGAAAGTTGCATCTTCATGTACAGTCTTATGTTGATGCAGAAGAATTTTATATCATGCCACTTGAAGGTTGTGATGTCTTGTTGGGAATGCCATGGATGTTCAGAAAGCATACTGTGTTGGATGCCTTTAACAAGACACTGACTTTGGAACATAGGGAAAAGACTCATGTGCTTGATGTGAAGCTTAAAGGAGAGTCTGTGCCTGTTGTATCGGCTTCTGCCATTACATCTGTAATAAAGAATCATCTTTCTGCATACTTGATTTTTACACGTGATGTCAAGGATAATGATGAGTCAAATTTCTCTATGTTAGATAGAGACAGGTCTGCTTTCTTGTCTCAGTTCAGTGATTGTTTTTCTGACTCATTACCATCACAGTTGCCACCAGAGAGGTCTGAGGATCATGCAATAGATTTGGTGCCAGGCAGTAGCCCACCAAATAGACCTCCGTATAGGGTTAGAGCAGCCCAACAAAAAGAGAGATTGAGCCAGGTGAATGAGCTGTTAGAAAAGGGGTTGATTCAGCCAAGTTCATCTCCCTTTTGCTCACCAGTGCTCTTAGTGCAGAAGAAGGATGGCTCTTGGCGAATGTGTATAGATTATCGAGCGTTGAACAAGAGTACCATCAAGAATAGATTCCCCATTCCAAGAATTGACGACATCCTTGACCGTTTGGAAGGAGCGTCAATTTTCAGCAGGATAGATTTGAAGAGTGGATACCACCAAATCAGGATTAAGCAAGAGGATGTGCATAAGACTACATTTAGGACAACGTTTGGTCTCTATGAGTTCTTGGTAATGCCATTTGGACTTACTAATGCTCCTGCTACGTTTAATCGAATGACGGACAGGATTTTTCGTCCATACAGGCAATTTGTTGGTACATTCTTTGATGACATGATTGTCTTTTCAAAGAATGAACAGGAGCATAGAGAACACTTGAAAGCAGTCTTTGATGCGCTTTGCAGTAATAGATTGCTTATCAATGGCAAGAAAAGTGAGTTCTTCTTGGAAGAAATCCGGTTCCTGGGGCACATAGTGTCAAAGGATGGTGTCCGAATGGATCCTGCTAAGGTTGAAGCAACTAGAACATGGCCAGATCTGAAGACTGTCCATGATGTTAGAAGCTTCTTGGGTTTGTGTTCTTATTACAAGAGGTTCATTCGCAATTTTGCAAAGATTGCTTCACCTTTACATGCTTTACAGAAGAAAGGAATCCCTTTCCAATGGACACAAAGAGATTTCAGCTTTTAATCTTCTTAAAGAAAATATGACTTCTAGTCCAGTGATCATTCTACCAAATCTTAGGAAGGCATTTGTTGTCCAGTGTGACGCCTGTGGCGATAGCATTGGTGCAGTGTTAATGCAAGATGGCCGGGTAGTGCTTATGAAAGCAGAATCTTGCGAGGGCCAGAGAAGACTATGCAGGTCTATGAGAAAGAATTGTTGGCTGTGATTCCTGCGCTTTTTTATTGGAAACACTACCTACTTGGGGCAGATTTTGTAGTCCAGACAGATCATCAGACATTGCGTTATTTCTTAACTCAGACTAAGCTGTCAGAAAAGCATATGCGTTGGGCAAACTTTTTGTCAATGTTCTAGTTTCAAATTGTGCATGTGGAAGGCAAAAAGAATGTTGTGGCTGATGCTTTGTCAAGGAAGCCACAAATTTCAGCTGTGTCAATTCCTTATCATCATGAGCTTGATGATATGAAGGAACAGTATGCTGATGATGAAGATTTTGCAAGGATCTTTGACCAACTTGTTAATGGACAACATCATGAGCATTATCTTCTCAAGGACGGTTTCATGTTGATGCATGGTAGACTATGTTTGACTATGCCATTGAGACGGAAAGTTATGACAGAGAGTCATTCTCCACCGTATGCAGGGCATCGTGGTATTGATGCAACAGTCAAAGCAGTAGAGACATTCTTTTATTGGCCTACTCTGAAAAGAGATGTGGATGCTTTTGTGCGGCAGTGTTTGATTTGCCAGAAGGTCAAGTTTGACAGGCAAAAAGCACCAAGGCTTTTACAGCCATTGCCCATTCCGGATAAACCATGGGAAAGCATAGCTATGGATTTTATCTTTGATCTTCCAAGGACACAGACAAGAAATGATGGGATATAGACTATTATTTGTAGGTTTAGCAAACAGGCTCATTTCATTCCTGTCAAGAAGAAGATAAAACCAGATCAGATGGCACGTTTGTTTATGTACAATATTTTCAAGTATCATGGTATGCCACAATCTATTGTCAGTGACCGTGATCCACAGATGACAAGTCTATTCTGGAGAGGCATATTTGAGAACATGGGCACAACGCTTAAGTTCTCATCGTCATTTCATCCACAGACTGATGGACAGTCAGAAGAGGCAAATTCTACTGTCTTGGATCTGCTTAAGTGCTATGTGTCAGAACACAAGTCAAAGTGGGAGCAGTATTTGCCTTTGGTCGAGTATGCATACAATAATGCTGTGCATTCGTCAACAGGCAAAGCCCCTTTTGAAATTGTTGAAGGTGGTAAAAAGGTCTCTCCCATTTTGCATATAAAGGATAAGATCTTTCAGGCAGATCAGTATGTGCAGAGTATGGGTGAAATGTATCAGAAAGTTAAGCATGCCCTTGAAAGGACTCTGGCAAAGCAAAAGAAAGCTGCTGATCATCACCGTTGTGAATTGATATTTTCACTTGGTGATTGGGTATTGTTGCAGTTTGAAAAGGCACGCTTAAAGAAGCGGAAAGGCAAGGAAAGTCTTTTCACTAAGCTTAGTATGCGATACTATGGGCCTTTTCAAGTAACAGAGAAGATTAGTGATGTTAGCTATAGGCTGAAATTGCCTGACAATTGGAAGATTCATAATGCTTTCCATGTAAGTCTTCTTAGACCTTATGTGGGTGATGTGCCAGAAGATATGCCAACTGAGGAACAGCCCGAAGTTGAGGAACTTGATGAAATTCTTGTTCCAGAACAAGTATTGGCACACAAGGAAAGGAAAGTAAAAGGCAAAGTTGCTAGAAGGTATTTGGTTAAGTTCAAGAACTATCCAACTATAGATGCTAAGTGGACGGACGAAGGTGAACTTGCAGAGTCACCTAATGTGTTGGAACTTTACCTTGAAGCATTTCGCTTGCAACCTACCTTGACCCCTTGTATCTCTAAGCTGAAATAGATTGTCAAGGTGACAATTGCTCAAGAAAGAAATTATGTACAGAAACAGATTTTGTACACGTTAACACTTATTGTGTCCATATGGTTTTCTCAATGCTAAAGAAGTAAGTATTGCTTGCAAGAATACAGTTTTTACTTCTATTGAATTGAATACATGTTGTAACAATGGTTACTCGATCGGACATGTATTTTGTGAATTGACTCAGTGGGGATATCATTTTGATGTACCGGTCACTAGATCTCTAGTCAGGGTGATGTGGAGTCATCAAATGAGAATCTGCCACTATGGGGATATCATTGTGGTGTAACGGCCACTATATCTGGAAACAGTGATGTGGAGTCACATGATGATAGTCCGCCATGTTTCACAATTAGAACATACATGTGTTAACAGTGTGTTCAATACACAATGTTGACTAATAGCATGTATGTGTTGTACATGTGCTGCCAGGTGTAAGTTCACTGGGTTAGCTGGAAGCATGTATAACATTCATGCAAACGAGGACGTTTGCGATTTCGAGAGGGAGGTATGTCACAAGACTGTGACAACTATTACCTTTTTGTTGATTTCTTTATTACATATTTTATTTGGTTTTTCTCTTTGGAAGGATCCCTCTTAAAATCTAAACGCCTAGGTTGCATGGCCAGTATGTGAAACGGACAGGAATGTTCAGTGAGTCAAGACTGGACAGTTAAGGTCCACTACAAATCTGGAAGAGACTGATGGCACTGTAGATTGACAAGCCTGGAAGAGACTTGTGAAAGTGTATATGGACAAGTGTGTTGAAGAACTAGCCTGAAGAGACTAGTTCAAAGTGAAGATGGACAAATCTGCAAGAGATTAGTCCATATGGGGTCATCAGTGAAAATTCACTTTCAGTTGAGCTACATTACAAATTTGGATGTAGCTATAGTCTGCAAAGATGGTCAGAAGACTAGTGGGATGCAATGGAAGCAACTCCTAAAATTTAGGGAGTTACTATTTTTGGACCCCAGAATCTGTTTGCGTCATTATCTTCGTTTTTGCACGAGGATCAATCCTCTGGTTTATGCTGGGCTCAAATTCTGCACCGAGCATGGAGAATTTTAGACCAGAAGGCTGGAACGGGAAATATCTTCTAGTGCTGCCACTTGGCACAAATTGGTGTACTTACCTCTTTAAAGAGGGCTGGCATGCAGTTTTTGGGCAAAAAGGGGCTCATTTGTGAGTAACAGCTGCAGATGGAGAGCTCTTGAGAGCTGGTCTACCTTGTCTATGATGCACTAGGGCTGGGCTTGCTTCCTACTCTCTCTCTCTCTCCCTGACAGTACGGTTATACTGCAGAATCAAGGGCTTTTCTTCTGATTCAGGTACAGCTGTGTAGAATATGCTGTTTTTGCATGAGGCAAGAGCCTCTTTTCTCTAGGAACAGGAGCAGTTGTTTGCTGCCCACAAGCAGGAACAAGTGAGGGTGGTAACCTCACCAAGCAAGTGTCTGAAACAGCACTAAATCAGTTCTGATTCTGGACTGTTCAGAGGCTATTTCAGAGCCCAATCGATGCCAGAATCAAGGAGCATTTGGCCCAGATGATGCAAGACAGTGCAGGGAACAAAATGAGCTGAGAATAGGTGTCAGAACAGGTCTGAACCAGTAATTACAGTGGGCTGAACAGTAGAGGGAACAATATGAGCTGAGAACAGGTGTCAGAACAGATCTGAACCAGTAATTACAGTGGGCTGAACAGTACAGGGAAGAGTATGAGTTGTAAACAGGTTTCAGAACAGGTCTGAACCAGTAAATACAGCAGGTTGAAATGGTCAATTCTGCACTCCAACCAGAAGATTCAGACTTGGGCAGAGTTTCCCATCCTGGTCAACTTGATTTGGGTCAGTAATTGTACTGTTATGCTGTCAAATTTCACCCAGAATAGGTGAAAGACAGCCCATTGTACTTTCTCTTTTTAAAAATAAAGAAATACCGCAAGGGGCGCCTAACTTAGGGGCCAACAGGGTGTATGTGTTGCAACAAGAGCATTCTAGCTTCCTATATGTCTTCTTGATTCTGTGTCTTTAAGTTCAGGTAAAGTGGGCGACTGTTAAATTGGGTGAAAGCATTTATTTATTTTGGTTGTACACTACCGCCCTTCCCAGTGAACAGGCAGGTTACAACCACTCCATCCGTGTTTGCTCCTCCTATTGGCGCCTTCATCCATGTTGACATCAGCTGCTGGCAACATCATCATTTGCTGCGATCTGATCATCCAATCATCGCCAGCCACATCAGACATTGTTTCAGCCTGCTGTTTAGAGCAAACTATACCCAGTTTCCAACCTCCGATCAACAATACACTTCTGCGTTTACCAGTTTCCAACCTCCAGAGTACTGCGTTTTGGTGACTAGCCTGCTACCATTCACTATTCAACATTCCTACACTCCAATTGGTGGTAACAGACTTGAGATCCGTCTCCAATGGACATCACACTCCGGCATTGCTCTTGCCTTGACCACACTGTACACTTACATTCATTTACAGCATTCATTCACTTCAGAATTGTGTTTAAGTTTCTGTGTTTGAGTTTTAAGTTTTGCATTTAGGGTTTAAGTTTTTGACTTTTGCGTTTAGAGTTTAAGTTTTGAGTTTTGCATTTAGGGTTTGAGTTTTGCCCTCAGTGTCTGTATCTGTCTCTTTGTGTTTCTGTCGTGGTCGTACACTCTGCGTATCCTCAATGCAAACCCTAACAGTTTTCTTCACATGGTATCAGAGCCGATGCTCTTGTGAAGAGTATCCTACGAATATTGTGGAGAGCTAGTCTTTGTGCAAGGCACACAATACGACTTGTACCTGAATCACAATGTCCCAAAGACCTTCAATTCGTATGATGTCTTATTAAACTTCTCCATCATTGGAGGACCTGAGACGGCATTACGGACTCGATGAGGAGGACGACACTCCACATTCACCAAATTTCATTAACATAATAGAGGACTTTGAGGAGTACTATCGCAACAAGTACGGTGATGTTTACACCCCTCCTACATTTTGCTACCACATTCGGACTGGTTGGTGAGGCTGGCCACCTCTCCCCAATCATGGAGGACATACGGCATTCGGAACATCCGGCGATCCATCTTCATCATCTCAACCAGGTCCAATGCCAAGTTTTGTACCAATTCTTTTGTGTTGCATGAATCAAAACCCTCCCCTGTTTCTTCTTTTGAGGTACAAGATCCGGATGGCTTTGCATATGTGAACTTCAATAGAGGGGACTCACGGCTTATGTTTCATTTGAGCTTATCACACACACTTCTCACTTCCCTCCCATCCCACCCTCTTCACTATCACACCTTGATCACCTCTCATCATCTTTCCAAAACCTTGGATTACACTCCACATATGCATCACACCCTAGGGGTTGGATCTTCCATCTCTACCCCTAGCACCTTTTCCTTCTCCACCCCATTTTCTACCTCTTTGCACCATGGTACTTCGTTAGGGGGAATGCCACCCTTTAACACAGTGCCTCTCACCTTTCCGCAAATGAGCACACCCATAACTCCTGGGTCGATTATGATGGGCATCCTTGGGTGACACCTACACAGGGATTCCCCTCTTCTGCTTCCCGTGTTACCGTCCCACCTCCTCGGGTTCCTAATGTGGCTATCATGCCCATGCCTACTCAACCCATCCCTACCTATGGATCCACCTTGCACACTACTCGTATGCCTGGTGGGCACTCTAGGGCCCATTCCCAAGTGTACTCCACTCCCCCATCCTACCCACACTACACTTTTTCACACTGTCCATCTCCGAGCCCACTACCACTCATGTTGCAACGGCCAAGAATGCCTTCGCGAATAAGACACGTTTTAACGGGTCAAATTTCACCACTTGGTCTAATTTCATACAACAAGTGCTTAAGTCTCAATGTCTTTGGGACCTCATCTGTTGATCTGATGCAGGGATTGCTTCTTGAGTTTCACTCTCAGTTGTAGCACTTCCTGCTCGCATCAGAGTGTTGGAGTCACCTTCTCGACCGCTATACGGTTCGCGATCGTACTCAGAACATCAATCTCGACTTTGAGCTTCAAGAGTTCTCAATTAAGAAAGGAAACGATGTGAAAGTCAAGCTGGTTAAATATAGGCGGTTACTTGCCGAGTTCGCCACTACTGGCTCTCCAAAGTCAAATGACGATCAAGTTATATTCTTCTTTAATAAGTTTCCCATCATCTCTCAATCTCGATTGCCAACCTTCTACAAGTTTGAGTGCTAGTTCTTGCATTACGCAAGACTGCATGATCAAGTCCCCAAGAAATCCTCATCACAATCTTATTCAAAGCAGAGGGGGTTGGTTGCCTTTTCTTCAGGAGGAAAATCCACCAGTGGCAAGAACTCGCAAGATGCAAAGGCAAGTCAATCAAAGGGTGCCTCCTCTTCCTCAAATGGAACCAAAGAAGCTAGACCTATCGGGCAACAACTCCCTAAGAAAAACCGGTTTTGCACACATTGCCAGAGAGCAAGCCATGTGGACGAAGAGTGTCGCTCCAAGGCCCAAGATCTTCCACCTAAAAAGCCTCTACAGACCATTGCGATTGCACAGCCCAGGGGGGCTACATCTTCCGCTCCTGCTTCATCTGCTCCTTCAACACCCGTTGTTGCTGCTCGACATGTGGCTCGAGGACAACCTCAACAGCATATCTCTTTCACTACCCCTGAGGGACTAGCTGATTCCGCAGATTCCGATCCCGTTGCACTTCATGCATCTATCTCACCTTCCTCCCCACCTCGTCAGGCATTCCCTTGGCAAAGCCCTGCTATTGGACGTACGCAATAGTGGCCACCTTCTTAGACTAGAATGTCTCTAGGTCCTTTCGGATACCCTAGGTCAGTCTAGCATTCATTTTTCACTCTTAGAGTCGGGCCCATAGGATTCATTGTCCTTAGCTTTCCATTATTTTAACTTCCGTTGTATTTACTCACACACATACACATTCATCGCATTTATTTTACGTATGATTTTCTTTCTGTTATGTTTTGCTCTGGAGCATCTCATCACTTACCTCTGTGTTTGCAGATTCTCATCTCTTTTGCAAGGTTTTGTCTTTCAATGTAGGGCTAACTTGCAGATTGCTTTGGTCCTACCTGGACAAGAGACATGGGGATGCGCACCGTTCCTTTTATGTTTTCATTATCCTAGGAGTTCTTGCTCTTCTTCCAATACGGCAGTTTCCCCTCCTAAGATGGATCGTGTAACATCTCTCTCGATGCTATCATAGCAGTGACTTCTACCTTGCTCTTCTAGCGAGGTGCTTCATCCACTTCATCTACTTCCTCTTCTTTCATTCCTTATGGCTCTCAATACCATCCAAAGACCGACATCAAGCTCCTCTTCCTTCTTCGACATCTACATCCACGTTGAGAGGGGGTTCCTACCCTTCTTGGTATTCTACAGACTTTAGCACTTTGTCTTCGATATCGGCTTTTCCCCCCTGTTGTACCTTACCCTTTACATTGCATGATTTCATCATCTTTGTACTAAGGCGCTTGGGCAAGTGAACAATTTCCCCATGAGGGACACCGTCCAAGTGACACTTGCTACATGAGCATTCTTCAACATGTAGCATACTTTGCATCCCATTGTGCAAAGCATCACTTGAGTAAATCCTAAGCTGTTTCCAACGGCGGCAAATATCACCACACCACTATCCTTCTTCATCACATGGATACCTCATCACCTATTTTTCCTCGTCATCAACACCCTTAGTGGATGGGTTAGCTTGTTCTGTTTTGTGATGTGTTGAGTATACTCTCCCTACTCTCAAATTTTAGGTAACTATTACTCAATCAACCGCATCCCATAAAATTTACCTCACTTATTCACAAAATAAAAGTTCCATGTAGTTCCATCCGCCTTTGTAGTGCTTGATAGGACACTGGGCAGCGGACGTGCACCCTTTGTCCGATGCTCTGTCCTCTCTAGGGTGACTACTTGGATTCTCTTGGTAAGATAACCATCATCTCTATCGTCTTGGTAGGCCACTGGGTAGCCGACATGCACCCTTTGTCGGATGCCCTTGTTGCTTTGGGATGGAACGCCTTGGGATCAATAAACATCAAAGTGGTTGGCCTAACCTTTCGACTTAATTTTGGACCTAAGAGAGGGTGTTGAGCTAAACCATGCATTACTTGTTGATTAGCCTCTTCAACAGCCCCAAAACACACTAGAAAATGCTCTTCTAGAGTAAAACCCTAAAACAAGGAGCGGTTCGAGAGAGTTCAGTGGAAACCCTAAAATGGGGAGCGATTCAAGAGAGTTTAGTGGAAACCCTAATTTTTGGGGCGCCCTTTCACATCTATAAATAGACAGGCTGTCCCCATTCAGCCTCGTTCCATCTGTGCAGGTTTCTCACTCCACGTGCAAATTTCAGCCATCAACCTCCTCCCACGTGGCAGTCCAACCCTCGAGACTGCAACCACTCCATCCGTGTTTGCTCCTGCTATTGGCGCCTTCATCCATGCTGGTGTCAGCAGCTGGTGACATTATCATCTGCTGCGATCTGATCATCCACTCATTGCCAACCGCATCAAACATTGTTTCAGCCTGCTGTTTACGGCAGACTGTGCGCAATTTCCAGCCTCCGATCGGCGGTACACTACTGCGTTTACCAGTTTCCAACCTCCAGACTATTGCATTTTGGTGACCAGCCTGCTGCTCCATTCACTATTCAGCACTCCTACACTCCGACTAGTGGTCACAGACTTGGGATCCGTCTCCAATAGACATCACACTCTAGCATTGCTCTACCCTTGACCACAATGTACACTCTTACATTCATTTACAGCATTCATTCACTTCAGAGTTGTGCTCTCTCTCCCTTCTTATGTTTGTATTTGAGTTTCTGCGTTTGAGTTTTGAGTTTTGCGTTTAGGGTTTGAGTTTATGAGTTTTGCATTTAGGGTTTGAGTTTTGCCCTCTGTGTCTATGTCTGTCTCTTTGTGTTTCTGTCGTGGTCATATACTCTATGTGTCCTCTTTGCAAACCCTAGCAGTTTTCTTCACATATTCAATATCAAGCAAGGCTCCAAAAGATCCAGCTTCCTTCTAATAGTAAAGAAAAAACTTTCCAAGGATCTCTTTGCTCAAAATATTAAACAAAAAATGCAAGAAAGATGTACAAATTTTGAAGATTTCCAAGAAGTTTAACGTCTCTTCTAATATCAAGTGCTTCTAATATACGACCCAAATCACTTTGATTACATATACTTCAAACAAGGCATGACCTTCCAACTGAAAGACATTTTAGAGTCAACAAGACAATAGAGCCCATATATCAAGACTTCTAATGGCCTCAAATGTAAAAATTAATCAAACAATTCAAACATACATATGATACATGCAATAGAGCCATAATCCCTACCATCGACCTCATGGGTTACTGCACCTCTCACCTATCCTTAATAACACTAGGTCATCTATCTCAATTTTTTGCTATGATCAATCTACCTCCTTTAAAGGGATTGAACCCCATTCTCATGGTTGTTAATAGATTCACCAAGATGGCACACTTTATTTCTACCCACAAGACTGTTGTAGTGGTTGATAGTAAAACCAACCAATCCTTTTGGAAATGGGTGGTAGATGATCTCATTTCACACTAATTACAACAAGCATTTAAATAAACTAAAATACAAGTGTTACCACTTAATCTTGAACATTGAACAACAAACTAAAATACAAATGCTACCACTTAATCTTGGACATTGGACAAACGATCAGCCCTGAAACCAGTGCTCCTTGTGATATTTCTTTAACTTATATTGCTAAAGGTTAAATATACTAAGATCCAACCTAATCTCCTTCAATCTTCAATGTATCTTATTGTCGACAGTAACCAACAAGCCTTAAAACCAATTTACGCCTTGGTTTGCACGAGATTCAATTTGCTCCTTGAATGACAAATTATGCATCAAACATAATGTTGGCTAGCTAGCCTCATGAAATTCCTTCGAAATACCCAAATTTCAGCTACTGAATTTTCAATACTAGGACCTAATTTTTTAGCACTCTTACAGGTGGCTACTAAACCCTAATTTCTACTATAATTTGATTTTAGCAACAAAAATTCTTCAACTGCACCTTTCTTGGACTGAATTTGACTAAGATCTCTTAAGAGAAGATGTGAATTGGCTAAGAAAATAGAGAGAAAGCTAGAGAGAGAGAGAAAAAATAAATTCAAAGTTTCATCACCAAAATTGGCTGAAATTTAATGATGCCTTGTGAATAGTTAATGGACTACAACCCACCATCAACAAGAGCCCCACATGCAATTGTTTGTCCTTGTGGGCCCCAAATTTAATGTCACCTACTTGTAGACAACCTAAAGTGCTATCACATGCCTTCAATGGCCTCTTGATGAGCTAGGGGCTACTCTTTAACAACCTCCAATGGCTAGAAAATTGGAGTAGCAACTCTCTCTCCTCTCCTTGCCTCCACAATGTTGGAATGAGGCTCCACCAACCTCTAATAGCCTTCTTCTCACTTGAATGGGCAAGTTTTGCCAAGTGGCACCCTTTTGAAGACATCTTTCAACCATTTAATTGATTTGTCAAAATTAATCATTCGAAAATTAATTTAGCCCTTTGTCTCTACCTAGAAAATTAGCAATACCCATCCACAATTAAATTGGCTAAAATTTCTACCCCCAAGTGGTCCTATGCATGAATTGACCCTTGAACTAGCTATTAATTTAAGCCTAGTTCCTAGTGTCGCTACTAACACTTATTGCTCAAATAAATGCCCTAGGCCAAAATTGACACCAAGCACCACCTAGTACCTATCCAATATAGCTTATTATACTTTTGCTTTCAAAACCAATTAATGATTAACAACTAAATCAAATGCTAAGCAATGTATTAAAAAATTCACTCCCTATGACAGACCTTCCTCTCTTGAAATCATTGAGACCACCATTGATTGTACTGCAATTTATCAAAATCATTCATTGCCACTACTAGAAATACATATTGACATCACAGTCAAACAACATACGCACTTGTTGCTTAAGCATGCTCGTGTCCTTTGCATGACTAAAATTCTAGCTACTGAAAATAGTTATGATCCACACACATGAATCAACTAAGCATAGCTACTGCTGCATATCAATGATGTACTGCATGATACTTATGTAAAGCATACATTAGTTGCAAATTGCATGTAACTTAAGCAAATGTACTTCTCATACATGACCTACAAGTATACTTGTATACCATCCATGTTACCCGTACATACCTTGTACATATACATCACATGCAAATGTACATTCCATGTATCCCATGTACTCCACATGTCCATAGCCTTAAAAATGTATAGTTTCAGAGCCTAGGTGCAAACCATACACATCTATGTGCGAACTTACAATGACTAATACACTAAATCATTATCCCAATAGCAAAAATACTATAAGCACACAATAACCCAGATACAAACCAAGTATATCCAAGATCCACTACATAGCTAACTCATCCATAAATACAAGAGTGGAGATGCAATCTCCCCCTTCAACATCAAGCAATACTTTTGAACCTCAACCCTATTGAACCTAAATGAGTCTAATCCCAAATCGACTCTAGGTGAAACACATCAAGGTAAAGTGCATCACTGAGAATGATCTACTAGGTCACCCTCCATCCATTTGTATCCATCAATAAATGAAACAATACTAGAACTTCACCCAAAAGCACATGGAAATTTTACAATTTACCTCTAACTCTTCTTACCTAAAAACCTACACTAGGTTCTAGATATTTTTCCCTTTAGATCACGCAGATCCTTGGAACTTTCAAATTGCTGCCAAAAATGATACATTGATTGCATTACCCTCATAACCAGTACTATACAAAGCATATGCATGACCAACATTAATACCATGAGTCCCAAATACAAAAGCTTGCATATACACGTTGGCAACCATGCTACCTTGTGTCCCAAGTATCATGCCAACATTACTAATAACTATACACAAGTTTTTGCATCCCACTTGCCATACTTGGATACATTGGACCTTGCATACCATGCATAGGTGGCTGCATACCAAATTCATTTGGTCCTTGCATTTCCATGGCTGAGGCATTACCAACCATTGCTCGAAAACCAAACCACAACCAAAGTATTTTGGGTGATCCACATTAACATGTATGCCTTGTTGCCCAAAAAGCATTGGATTAGCACTTCCAAGTTGGCCTTGCATATGGATCCATTGCCCCATTGGCATCATTTGCTTATGCTCATTATCCACATTTGGAGAATCATCTTGCTACTTTGGCTCTTCCTTCAGTGCATCTTGATGTCCCAAAGCTCTTGAAAACGATTTCCTATTTCTGTCTTTGCTACCCTCCTTTAGATAGGGCAAAAAGGACATAAATTGAGGCTCGCTTGCCAATTGCACAAACATTTTAGCTATGGTCCTTGGTTGATCCGTAAATTGGTTATCAATTTCCTCTTCCTCTTGCTGATGATCAACTTCAAGAAACCTAGAAGACCCGCATTTTGGTCTAAACCAACAATAAATGCTTGTTGCCCATGCTGAGTGCCTTGTCCAAGATTAGTCAATGCATTTCCCCTAACACACTGAATTTTCAAATTGAGAAGCCTCATCATTGCTTGACTCCATCTCACATATGAAGACATTCTTATTGTAATGCTCAATTGATTACAATTTTAGCACTAAAACAAAGCTTTTGACTTCCATTCAAGTAGCACAACCCACCAAATCAAGGGAGTTGATGGTGTCCCAGCAAAGGAACCATGAAACCTGCCAATTCTTTTGGGAATGGGTGGTAGATGACCTGATTTAACACTAGTTCTAGCAAGCACAAAATTTGCATAAAGTGCAATGCAAATGTTACCATTTAATCTTGGATAGAGAACATCCGCTTGGCCCCAAAACTAGCACCCCTTGCAATATTTCTATAACTTGTATTGTTAAAGGTTGAAATACACCGAAATCCAACCTCATCTCCTCTAATAGTCAATCTTCAATATATCTTGTTGTCCATAGCAAAACCGACAAGACTTCAAACTAATTTGCCTCTTGGTTTGATTGGGGATTGGCCTTCAATGTGCTCCTTGGATGAAAACTCGTGCCCCAAACTTAATGTGGGCTAGCTAACCTCTTGAAATTCTTTGAAATGCCCAAATTTCAATTGCTGATTTTCCAATGCTATGCCTTAATTACTCAACACTCTTCCCACATCAATTGGTAAACCTTAATTTTTGCTGATGAGTAGAGTTTAGCGATAGAAATTCTTCAATTGCACCATCTTGGGATTGAATTTGGCTGAGATCTCTTGAGCAAACTATAAATTGGCTAAGAAAATAGAGAGGAAGCTAGGGAAAGAGAAATTTCAAAGTTTCATCAAAAAATTATATAAAATTTAATGCTGCCCTATTGCGGATGGTAGATTTATTGCAGCCCACCATCAACAAGAGCCCAATTGTCGCCTACCCTTGTAGACCCAAAATTGTTGTCCCTTGTCTATAGACAACCCTGGTAGGCTATCACTTGCCTCCAATGGCCTCTTGATCAACTAGGGGAAGCTCTTTGACAACCTCTAATGGCTGAGCTGATCACCAATAGCTGGAAATTTGTAGCAGTAGCTCTCTCTCCTCCTCTCTTAACCTCCACAATGTTGGAATGAGGCTCCACTAGCCTCTAATAGCCTTTCCCTCACTTGCATGGGCAAGTTTTGCCGAGTGGCAACCTTCTACACAGAGAATAAATTAAGTCTTGGAACAATATCTCAGATGTAGAATAAACTACCATCAAGATCATTAGGTGGATATACTTCCTATGGATAAATTAGCCTACAACAATGCTAGTCATACCTCTATTGGACAAATCCCATTCTTTTCCAACTATGAAAGACACCCTAAAATCAGTACTTATACAAGTCACCCAAAAAAAAAAAAAAATCCAACAACTATGAATCTAGCTAAACACTCCTCAAAAATCTATAAGGAGTTAAAACATCATTGATCAACAGCGAATGCAACATCCAACTTACGATACTAGAGATAGAGTTAGCTTTTATGGTGGCAAGATTTGTACTCCTTGCCCTTCCCAAAAGTTGGATTATCAAGGACTTAAGCCATTCAAGATCATTGACCTGGTAAATCCAATCAATTATCCCCCCCCCATTTATTGCAATCGATGAGAATTCACCCAACATTCCATGTCTCAATCTTGGAGCCTTCCCATGCATCCTCAATAAGGGAAAGGAACCTACAAACACCACCACCATTGAGATTAAAGGACACCCAAAAGTACGCAATCAAGATAATCCTTGATTTCAAAATCTCTCATGCAAGACTTAAATATCTTGTTCATTGGAAGGGCTACAATACTAGTGAGGAAACATGGAAACCAACCTCCAACCTCCATCAAGCACCTACTAAAGTAAAAGAGTTTCACCAACAATCTACTGAAACCAAGAGTCATATCAAGAAACCCATCGCTCCTTGTAAAACTCATTGTTGAAAAAGGGGATAATGTCATGGATACACAAAAATCTAGTATCTTTTGAAACTTTCAAAACGTTCTAGAAAGTTTTTGAAGATCCTAGAAGGTTCTAGAATCTTCATTGGAAATTTATAAAAGACTACTAGCATTAGTGCACTGACATTAGTATTGATTCTATCACTACGTATATCAGCAATACTTACATTATCAGTGATGTGATCATGCTTAGTCATCATATTCTTATGTCAATGCTTACATCATCTCATATCTAGAAGCTTTCCCTTAGCCATTAGTGCACTGACATTAGTACTGATTCTATCACTACGTATATCAACAATACTTACATTATCAATGATGTGATCATGCTTAGTCATCATATTCTTATGTCAATGCTTACATCATCTCATATCTAGAAGCTTTCCCTTAGCCTCCTACTATAACATAAATAGGGATCTCGAGCTACAAGCCCTTTAAACCCCCTCCACTAATTATGATGCTCCTACAAGGTAAATCATCTCCACTCCTGGTTCAATCCATGTATCTCAAGTTCTTGTTTTGTCTTATATTTGGTCTAGCCTTATATCAAGAACTTTTCTTGTACAATGAGTCTGGCCTTGTTGTTTGCATCATTGTATTGATCTTGTATCAAGAAATATATTGTGTGCTCCATCTTCTTATAATAAAGAATCAGCTTGTTCTTTTTCTTCTTTTTCTTTAAGTTATTCTCTTAAAAGTTATGAGACAACAATCCTTATCCTTGCCAAGTTTTGATCACTCTCATAACATGGCTAGAAGAACAACAAATGTGTCTTTTACAAGCTTGTCTCTCCCAAGCTTTTGCCAAAATACCCTATGACTTCGATAATTTCTTTAAATAGATGTAGCAATGATATTTATGATGAGTTTGCATCTATATCTAACCATTCATTACAAATAGTATTACATCCATCTCTCTCACTTTTCCATAATATCAAGCAAATCACAATCGATGCATTTAAACTTATCCACAAGGTAAACTTATCCACAAGGTCCTTTGTATGCAAATTATGATACAAAGGAGACTTTAAGCTAGCCAACTTAACCTATTGTATTCACCATATGCCAAGGAAATACATGCACTTTACTTCCTGAAAAGGGATACCTTCTACATAGAGATGCGACAAACAGCAATATCTGCCTCCTTATGTGCTTGTAGCTCTCGAGTTCTTGCCAAGGCACCCTACGACTTTGATACTTCCTTCTCTTGGCTTACATACCCTTGAGAGCTAAATAGCCCAAACTACCCACCAACACTTGCCACATTTGGGTATCTACATTGTTAGTGACATGACAAGCATCCTCCAAAATTCAAGTCCGATACACATTCATCAATGTTTGTCTTGAAGTCTTGTGCTCCAACACCCACACGTAATACACAATTTATATCCTTGTCACTTTATGTGCTACATCGCACATCAAGACCTATCAAATCCAAATATGTACCCTTATATGTAGCAAACCACCATCCCAAGTGTCTCCGCATACCTATTACCACCCTTTCCTAACTATTTTGGCAATGGTTACATGGCCCCATTTTGCTTTTGCCAAAACCAGCTTTAGTAGTGCAAGTTGCTTTTCAACAATATATATAGAGAGAGAGAGAGATCTTCACTTAAGACCATTGTGCATCCAAGTATGGAACTTCTTTGTTAAATGATGCAACTTGAAATCTATCCTTAATCGATGCTTTCTCTCAACACAAATGAATAATGTCTTACTTCGAGTAGCCATCAATATGCTTTTTTACTTTTTTATGAAAGAATTGCCTCTAAATGATGATGCATCTAAAACCATCATTTCATACTTAAAGTTTGCTAACCTTTGGAAACATCTTGTGCAGATTTCAAAGGCATCTAGAAAGACTACGATCACAAACAGCCCAACAAAAGCATTAACATGGCCATAAACTCCCCGCCTTCATCCATCATATCGAAGGGGTTCCCCATGTCAAAACCAACTAGGAGAAAAGTGAACTCACTATTGTGTCTCCCATAATGAACCTGAAGGAACACCAACTTCAAGGTTTCAAAATCACCAAATAAATCAAAGCACATAAAAAAACCACAAAATAGAAAATCATCTGACCAAGAATACGAGAGAGACCATAATCCCTATTTGTCCCTCTCCACTCAAAGGTGTCAAACACCCACTTCCAACTGGAGAAGGCAAACCCCCTACAACCTCAACATATTCATACTCTATCAACATGGAGGTCATGTGCTAAAGGCTAGCCATTGTGCTAGTGAGTTTAAGTCTGCAATGTGTTTTCCTACCATTATACTCACAGGTAGTTTGTAAAGCAAAATTCCCACCTAGTATGCCTCTTGTGAAGCCACAAACATGATACAAACAGTCTTGGATTGTGGTAACTCATAGAAGAAACACATGTATGGAATCTCCAACCTCGAGCTTAAGAGTCTAAACCTAATCATTTACATGTGCGGAAGCTTGGCCCATGCCTCTAAAGCCACCCCACAAGAGTAGTTGCAATAGGGCCTTTTTGGGCATGCATCGAATAAGTATCACATGTGCTCTGGCATCATTCAATTCTCAATAAGTAGCAATTAGAGAAGATGTGATTTGTTCTATGCAACACAACAAGCTTCCTAGGTGTAGAGGAAATAAAGAATAACCTACATGGTGGACAATGAGGGAGTAAATACACACACACACACACACACGTGTGAATGTGTGCACGCGTGCGCGCTGAAACATGTGCATATAAGGGAGATTTTTTATTGATGATGCAAATGAAATAACATTCCATGAAGCACTTATATTAGGTTAAGGTGAGACCTATGTTAGCTAAATATAAGAAAGAAAGAAGATGTGGAAGGGCAAAGGAAGTGGAAATGGCAAGAAATAACATGCAACAAGGAGGACACGGTATGAACTTGAAATGAGAACAGCCGTTTCAAGGGTCAAGGGATCCTCGATAAGCATTCCAACTGTTCCTAAGGGTTGAAATGAAGCTTGGCCCATCTCTCCAAAGCCATCCCACAAAAGGTAATTGTCATAAGGCCTCTTTGAAGATGCACTAAAGAAGTATCACATATGCCATAGCATCATTTGAGTCTCAATGAGGGACAAAGGGAGAAGACATAATGTTCTATATATTGCAACAAGCTGCCCAAGGATAGAGCGTGCCAAGGAAGGCAAATAACGCAAGTTGTCCTCCAAAATCTACTGCAACAGGCATAGCAAAACACACAAACAAGCTAGCACCAAACTCAAGGATGCTAGGCATTAGAAACCATGTGAGAGTGTGTAGAGGAAGTGGAACTATCGAAACATAAGCACTCAAGAAAACAAAAAGAAAGAACACAAGAATGATAAACACAATAATGATCAAGAACTAGCAATGGAATCCACAGATGAGATGCAAACAATATACACCTTGGTAGCACAACTCTCGATGACCCTCTTTAGCACACCCAATCTCTCTCTCCATCAAATGCAAGACAAAGTAGAGGAACATCTACAAATAGCCATTATGGGTTGTAGAACCTCTTATGCAGCAATCCTTGAGATCTCTAGAGCACAGTCAGCCAGCCATAAAAGCAAGTGTCTAGGACAATAAATGAGCTGCCCAACCTAGGAAAAATCATAAATGCCCACCCAAGCAGCCCACTAACCAATGAGATGTAAATGAAAACACCCCTAACATGACTACTTCTTAGTGATGACATCTCACCCGAGGCCAATTTGAAGGAGAAAATAAGTTCAACCATTAGATCTAAGTTCTAGAATTAAAAAAGGGATGGATAAAGAGAGCACATATTATTGAAAGCAAAAGATACTAGTTTGAAAGCGTCTACAAATGATATTGGATGCAAAAGCCTCCTTTCAAGCCTAGGAAAGACCTAGCAAATCAGCTCATTATAACATGTGCAGAAGTATATTAGAGAAGGAAGATATTTCCAATGTAGGAGTTAAAAGCATATGTCTTATTCTTGCCACGACACATGAAAGAAAGAACTTTGGACAATTTTGGCTTGCTCGAACACGTTTAAGAACTTATTTTGCGCTGATCCCAAACTTTAAGTGGTTAAATGTGTAGAGCCAGTCATATATAACATGTTGTTAGTGGGACAGAATTTAGGCACTTGAGCCCACCCTCAGTTTTGTTAGATATCCCACTATACATTGGACTCATGACCAATTGCAAACTGCAGGGAAAATGGTCACTGAAGCAGTTGCAGCAAACTGGTGTTACAACCTCTGTTGCATGCTATCTGCAGTGAATTATCAACCAACCAACCAAGCTTCTTAAAACAGAAGCATGTGAGTGACTCCTACTAAAAATGACTCCCAAAATGATCAGGCTTGAAGCTTGTTAGATTTCTCGAATATAGAAAACAATAGTTAAGTATCAAATTAGTACCGCAACTGTTATTAGTGTGACAGAACTTAGGCAGTTGAGCCCATCCTCAGTTTTGTCAGATGCTCCACCACACATTGGAGTCACAATCTACTGCAAAATGCATCAATGTAAGGTCACTTGCAATGCAGTTATAGCAAACCCATGTTGCAGCCTAAGTTGCATGACATTAGCAGTGGGCTGTAGTAGACCAAGCAACCAAGCTTCTTAAAACAGAAGCATGCGAGTGCACTCCCATTAAGATGACTCCCAAAATGCTTAGATTTGAAGCTGGTTAGTCCTCTCAACACAGAAAGCAAATAATCGAATTAGCACAGAAACAAATGGAGAATACACGCTTCGGTGCAGATCTTTGACTTACTAAATTTTAATGGGCCTGTCTTCTGCTGTAAAGCGCATAAGTCACGAGATATTATGTACATTCCTAAACATTTGTTAGGACTTCCTACGGCAAACCACAACACGTCGCCAGCAATGATTCGTTATAAACTCTCCTTTGCGGCATCCAGACATCCTATGCCGATCTAAAAACATAACAGAGAAGGTCCACACCTTGTCTTTGAAGTGCTTGGTGTTCTTGAAAATGGCGTCGTGGTAAGCGTTCATGCGCACACGGTCAGAGAGCATCTCCTTCTGATGGTACAGGAAGGCGTAGGTGCAGAAATAGTTGGCGTAGTCGGCAGCTTTGTCAGGCGTGCAGGCGACGGCTCCTGCATCCTGCGACGACCTTGCGCCACCTCCATTGGGCATGCTGAACCCGTTCATGAGGCGCCTCTCTCTCTCTCTCTCTCTCTCTCTCTCTCTCTCTGTGTTCCGCAGGTGCTGGTGTCTCGCTGCTCGGCTGAATGACTTCACACTGAGGTGACAACCTAAGTTGGGAGCTAGGGTGAGCGAGACGCACGTTTCTTTACGTCCTAAGAGCGGCTTCCCGCGTGGAGTTTAAAACCCACCACCCTTGAAAGCAATGTGAACACTTAATAACATCCCCTTTCCCAATCAGAGTTCCAAGTTTTCCTTTTTTTGAATTCCACCATATTTCTGAGATGAGTTCAATCCACTTTGTAGCTCATCTAGTGGAAGACTCCGGCATTGCAGGAGAGAGGTGTATACATTGCATTATGATAGTCAATGTGTTAATTCAATTGGCATGAAACCTCGTCTTTCTTGCAAAGACAAAGGACATTAAGGTGAAGTATCACTTCATTAGGGAGGTTTTTGAGTATAAGTGTATTGAACATGTCAAGATCCATATGTATGATAAGCGTGCAAATATTCTTACGAAGAGTTTACCTTCAGAGCACTTTGCATATCGTAAAGTACCAACGAGCATTGGATAGTATCTTCACTTTCTTTTTAAAGTGTATTGGAGACAAATGAATCTCTTTCAAATATGAAATTAAGGAATCACAAAAGGAGGTGGGAACTTGCTCCTCCAACAATTGTGCATGATGTTGCTACTAATCATCCAAAGGTGACAAGTATTCATGCTTTGGGTCCCACCTTTATTGCACTACATCACATCACTAGTATAGTTGAGATTGATATCCCTCATCATAACAAATCAAAGAAAGTAACTCACATTAATAATAATCGTAAGTCCACTTGTTGTTGACATACCTCTGCTTGTTTGTGAGGGGCCTTCTCTTCATGATGTCTCCTAGGTCCTTACTTCTAAATTAATATTGCAAAGTATTTGTGGGATTTTGAGAAAGATCTAAGATGATTTCAATATGGCTTTTCAATTATCATCAAAAGGAGAGAAAGATTTGGGAAGAATTCAGTAGTAAGGTTTTCACTTGATAATTGAGAACAATATAGAAATTGAGGTGAATTTGGTAAAGCTTCCTCGTGAGATACCCAAATGTGAACATCCAAGAAACAACACCTCCAACAAAAGTGAAGACATACCCAAAGGCAGCTTCCTATTATTTGCATATCCTACATAGTCGGAGTCAGTATAATCCACAACTATGGTATCTTGATCACCATAGGAAATGCTCATATATCTGTAGTTCCTTTCAGGTATCTCATGATACCCTTCATGGTGTCCCAATGTTGATGGTCATGTGTAGCCATATAGCATGCCACAACTCCTAGTGCAAATGCTACATCAGGGCGAGTGGCTATCATGGCATACATCAAATTGCCCACTATGGATGCATAAAGGATCTTGGCCATCTCTGCCTTTTGCCCATCTGATTGGGGATAACATGCTTGACTGACCTTCGTATGGGAAGGTAAAGGACAGCCAATAATCTTAACATCTTGCATATGGAAGCCCTTAAGAACCTTTTATATGTACGCCATATTTGACAACTAAAGGAGGCCCTGAGAGTAATTATGTGTGATGCATATCCCAAGTATATGTGAGGGCTACTCCATATCCTTCATCTCAAAGCTCTTCTTGGGTTGAGTTTTCAAAGCATTCAACTCATCATGATCTTAGCTAGCAATCAACATATCATCCACATGAAGTACCAAGATAATAAGGTTGCCATCACGAGCCTTCTTCATGTAGAGACATGGATCCATATCACTGCAGGAGTAAGATTGCAATTAATCTATCCTTATATGCTAGCTTGAGATATCCAAGGGGACTCTTCAACTTATACATCCACTTGCACAGCAATGTATGTTTTCCATGGGGCAAAGAAACCAAATCCCATGTATGTTTTTTTTATAATGACTCATACTCTAATTGCATAGCTCTCTCCTAAGAGTGACTATCACCTCTGCGCATAGCCTCCTCGTAAGTAAGAGGCTCATCAAGTTCTATCACCATAACCTAGTCTATGGAACACTCAAACCAATCAAGCTAACGTCTATCTCTAATAGATCGTCTCAAAACAGTAATTTGTGGGCCCAATACATCTTATCCAACAACCTGATCAATGGGACTATCTTGTTTGGTTGTGATCTAAACTTATATTTTGTATTAAACGAGGCAACCAAGCTAAGCTCGATCTTTACAAGGTATGTATTAGAGTTTCTTCTAATAATAATTAAGTAAAGGATAGTATTTCATAAACAAGAGAACCTAGGGAAGCTATACCTTATGCACTGAGTTCAATAACAATGATAGATTGAATAAAGGCTTGTTGTTTGTCGTTACTATGTGAGGTAGATATTGAGGGATGTGCACATAGGGTAACACTCGACTCTTGTGAGTGTACACCATTGCTTAATTTGGTCTACCCAAATTTCTTAACTTGAAAAGTGCATGCTTTCAAGGAACATTAACAAGTAAAATAAAGATCCTAGAGAATAGAGCCTAGGTTGGATGAGAGTGCGAATAGCAATTTTGTCTATTTCCCAGGGCCACTAGAGCATCAACTATAGGCTCTTTAGCTAGCTATGTAGTAAAAAGAAGACTCCTCCCGAAATATCACCATGCATACCTCAACTACCTCCTTAGACTGTGTATGCATCTTCTCCTTGTGGAAAACATCATGACTACTGATGACCTAGCTTGTGGATCCCATAGGCGATAGCCCATCTCACCTGCATCCCCATAACTAAGAAAGATGCATCTCACTAATTTATGATTCAACATATTGCATTTATCTATGGAAACATGGCAAAAAGTCTCACATCCAAAGATATGCAAATGAGCATATGATGAAGGTTTTCCTGACCATACATCCTCTACAATTAGAGAACAAGTAGCAATGCACATTGATTTATTTATCAAGTATATGCCAGTGGTAATTGCCTCAATCCAAAAATGATGCAGTAAGCCTACTTGGCTAACCATACTATGGAATCTTGTGAAGTGTCCTATTTACATACATTGTAACACCATTTTGGGGTGGGATAAGGGGCGGTCAACTAATTCTTAATACCCCACTCATCACAAAGTTTCTCGAATGGTTTATAGACATATTTATCCCCATTATCTGACCTTAGGCATTTCAACCTATACCTAGACTAGTGCTCAATAAGAGCAAGCTAACACTAAAAGGTAACCAATATATTTGATTTTGCTTTATAGGATATGCCTAAACTTTAATCTATGAAAGTCACTAAGTACTTTGCACCACCTATTTATTGAAAGGGCATGGGACCACACACATTAAAATGAATAAGAGCTAGAGGTTCACCCATGTGCGTAATGCCAAACTTCTTATGAATCACACGAATCAAAATATTTATAGTCAAGGGACAAAAGATACTGCAAATAAGAAAGCATTTTCATTCCTATTAAAGATATATACCCAAGGTGACAATGTCATAAAGATACATGTGGTATATCAACCATAGCCAAAAGATGGTCAATAGACCCAGGTACAAGCAAGGGATAGAGGCTACCAACCTTGGCACCTTGAGCAAAGACAAGATTCCCATAGATAATATTCCATGTGAAAACTGTTAAGGATACATGATATTCTACATCATCCAACTGTCCAGCAAAGAGTAGGCTTTTGGTCAAAGCCAAAACAAGGTGTACATCATGCAAAATAAAATTGCTACCTAAAGGAAATTGCAATCTAATATCACCAATGCTATATAATATCCAATGCCAAGTCATTTTCTAATCTCATAAAACCTATCGTGTTGCGATAGGAATGAAACCAATCCCTATGTGGGGTAACGTGGAAAGAAAACCTTGAATCAAACAGGAAACACTAAAAAAAAGTGGATGAGGCATCAACCAACTAACTAGCATCAAAAGAAGAATCTATCAAGATGTAACATTATCGGACTTAGGCTCCAAGGCATTTATCTCCTCAATTTTCATACTAGACTTACTAGGAACAATGGTATGATCACGAGACTTTTCGTACACTTTGCCCTTCCTGTCTCTTTGCACTTATCATCACACATCTTATAGTATTGGCACCAAATATGGCCATGCTTCCCACAATCATGATATGTAAGAGAGGCCTTAACATCATGAGACGTACTCCAAGATTGCTTGCTCAGTGAGTCTCTACCACGATGGTCATAACCACTGTTACCATCATGTCTACCTCTAGTTGTTAATGCATGAGAAGTGTAGGCTACATCCACATTCTTTCTATTTATCTCCACTATGAGCAAGGCACCCTCAACATCTTGGAGTTTCAAACCATCGTTAGGCATATTTGCACACATGGCAATACGGAAAGTATCTCATAACTCGAGAAGTGTCACAAGCAAGAACAAGGGAGGGAGAATATCCTTGAACCCAATGCCATGCAAAGTTAACTAGCTCAAAATATAATGAAATTCGTTCAAATGCATAGACATGCTAGTCCCTTCCTTCATGCGAATATCCATGACATGTTTCAGCCAATATGTCTATGAAGCAAGACTTTCCTTCTCATAAAGATTACATATATTTTTCTGTAATTGCCAAGCATTATGCTTAGGTGCCACAACATTGAAATAAACCTGTTTTGACAATTACAATATAAGAGTGGATTCACATAGCTCATCCAACTCATCCCAAATATCCTTATCAAGGCCTTTGGGCTTCACACTCTTGGTTTTCAAAGGTCTAACGTGCTTCTCTTGAACCAATACCTACCATATATGTGTCTTCCAATAGGTGAAAATTATGCCATCAAGCTTTTGAATATAGAAAACAACACTATTGTTCGAAGAACTAGTGATGATGACAATATATCAATGCATAATATAAGAGAATTGACAGCTATAAATGACTACAAATCAGCCCACAAGACTCAGCCAAAACAAGGGCAAAACACGAGGGAATACTATAGAGCTATCCACCAAGTGCAAGCAATAAACTGGCAACATACAATGTCACCTCTCCAAGACAATGCTGAAAATTGTAATTACAACAATATTGAAATTTAAAAAATAGTATACGCCATCCAATTGTGGGAAAATAGCCAAGAAAGTAAGCTCCCACTATCAAGGATATCCAAGTAGTAACCAAGATACAAAGAATGCAACTAGTAGTAAGCAAGCATAGACAATCGGTACCAAAGACTATCATGAACTGAATGTGTCATTAAACCATACATTCCATAAGCATATACATCACTGACAAACTGCTAGTAGAGGTAAGTACCAATGTCCAAATCATATGGAATCAAATCAACTCACAAGTGGAGATAACTACGTTCGGTAGCATATAAAAGAGCATATGCATGAACCAAGAGTCCCCTTATCTCAAAGAACCCAGCTCTACCAAGTAAGTACAAGTGTCTCCCATAGAAAGTGAATTCAAGAATCCAATGTGAGCAAGCAAGCAAAGCTCAAGACATATACATCAAAGCATCCTAGAAGCCCAAGCACATCACAAATACATCTGGGAGCTTAACTGTCCAACAAAGCTTCACAATATCCATAAGTGAGCAAGCATAAGAGCTCAAAGCAACTAACCATAGTCCAAGTACATCAAATGTAGCTCAAATCCAAGTGCCAAAGAATGGTATAACCATATTTGGGCCCATACATCAATTCTAGACATCACCATAGACGTAGCATACCCGAAATACCATATAGGCACAATAGACATTCAAAGCATGAACTCATTATTGTATGCTTTCTATTAAAATAGTTATCACAATAATAGTCCTCTACAAATTTGAGCTAATCAACCTCAAAGGAATCCAAGTAGCATCCCAATGCATAATTATACCATTCGGGCACCAAAATAGCATCCCCAAAAATTTATCGTTTGCTATCCAAACTGGAAATGTTATGTTTTGTGTGAAACAAATAATTGAAAACTATATGGAATCAAATTTATGAGTGCTCAAATCTATAGTTCTTGTCTTGCTCTTCATTTTTAGCTATAAAATGCTTGAATCCAATACTGTACATAAAAGTTATGACCAAAAATACGAAAGTACCGTCAAGCTATCATAGCTCTCTACCATGACTTTTGAAGTATACTTTGTATCCACTCAAAATGGATAGAATGATTGCTCCTTGAGTCAATGGGCACTTGATAAGCCCCAGTTAAGCCTTGGGAAGCTCCTTGACAAAGCTAGAACAAGCTAGGAGAAGGAAAAAACTAAATGTATACATTGGGAGGAAGAAACAATGGCTGCCATGAAACCTTGAGTTGAAGCTTTGAATACAGGCTAAAGCAAAGGATGAAGAATCTCCTCAAATGCACACTTTGATACTAGTTGAAAGGTAGAGCCTGAGTGGAAGCATACAAGCAGAAGCAAGACCAAAGCAAGAGCTATGTTGAATGGAGCAAGAGAGCAAGAGAGAGAGACACAATATATGGGAACTCCAACAGTCACAATGTGTGACCGGCCTTCCTTTATTCAATAGATACTAAAAGAATAAAGAATAAAGTGACATTGATGGGGGCACCCGCTACCTATAATGTATAAGCGTGTAGTCACGGGTGAACTCAAGCCACATGCAAACCTCCACTTACCCAAGTTCCAAATTGACTTGTCACTTCATCCTCTTCCAATCATGTTCAACACTTGTCATTGCGCCCATGGTTAAGTCATTATAGTGAAACCATCTTGGAATTCCCATCTCAACATATCATGTATGCATTCTACTGAACTCATTAGGATACAACTTTCGTTTTGCTTTCGTAGCATGGACTTAAATTCTCATGACATTGTCTAATGGGAGATATGCATTATAGGAGAAGTGACTACATTGCATGCCTAAGTGTCATTCAATTGGCACAAAACCCTATCTTTCATGCAAAGAAAAAACATTATTGAGGGGAAGTATCACTTCACAAAGAAGGTGCTTAAGGACAAGCACAGTGAGCTTGTCAAGATCCATACAAATGATAACATTGTAAATCTTCTTACAAAGAGTTTCCCTTCCAAGCACACTATAGAGTGCTACTGTCTTGGATAGTATTGTTAGTTTCTTCTTATACTCCCACGAAGGCAGTTTGGCATTTAAGTGGGAGGTTGTCGAGGTATAAGCTAATGTCCTATAGCCGTGAGGGCACCCATTGTATACATACATACAATGTAGCCATATAAGTAAAGTTAACAAAGAATCAATGTACCATTCATTTTGTATCCACACAACTCTCGTCTTCCTCTCCCTCTCAACCATCTTGCACTCCATAACTTCTACCTTTATTCCACCATTGCTTCCTTCTCATTAGTTAGATATACCAAACTTTGTACCACTTCTATCTTACATAATGGTAAATTTTGATTAGACATACTATCATTTCTCATTGTACATCTCGTTACATGCTTTATCATCATTATTAAATACCACATGTATGTTTTATGTCAATGCTTTTATGCAAATCAAGTAATGATGGACACGATGAAAATGCATGGTTAAAATGTTCCAACAAAATATGCAGACTTAAAGAAAGTAAGTAATGCTTCTTTTTGAGAAGTTTGTATCCTTTGAATGCTTTCTTTCATAGCCACTTTACCAAAAAGTTTTGCATTCCTTGCAACTCTGTGGCATTAGGTACAAGCATGTGAGGAAAGATTACTAGTCTTAAAAAAAAATTGAGCATTTTTTTGCATATGCATTTCTAGCATCAGGAAACTTTAAGCAATTAAAACTAAAGAGATGCACTCTTTGATTACCATAAACCAACTATTTAAATGAGGAAAGCCACGAAGCTTGTGGTAACTTAGATTGTTATTTTCTAGATTCACTATCTAAATTAGCATCATCATAGTTGTATACCTTTTATGATAATTTATTATGACACTCTCACTTTTGGTTTCAACATTATATTTATTGCTACTTGTGATATATCTTGTTAGCCTTAAGCACTCTAACAAGGTTTCTTGAGCAAGACCCTTCTTCACAATCTACACAAAGATCACATAGTATCAAAACATGACCACACGAACAAACAAATGATAAGCAAAAACAAAAAGCAAAGGCAATGGATCTTTGGAAATCAAAGGTAATATCCATCTCTTCACTAATGATGGTACAAAGTCCATGGAGCAAAGCTTAATTATATCTCAATGTCTTTGAGTAGTTATGTAATTAGTTTAGTTTTAATTGATATCCATGGAAAATTATAGCCTAATTCTTTAGATTAAATTAGACATATTTTGATTTTCAAATAGTATTTTTAAAACTCTTGCTTCTAAAATTCAAGCCTCATTATGTGCAATTGTTTATTTTTGAAACTCGCCCTATTTATAGAGAATTTTCTTACATTAGAGTGTATTACATTAATTTTTAACCTAAGTGCCAATTTTTAAGATTCAAAATTCAATTAGTCCAAAATTAATACATGTAGTCTCTTACAAACAAAAAAAGTAGCGTTTCCATGAAGAAAAAATAAAATAGGAAGTGAATAGTCTCTTACAAACGAAAAAAATAGTGTTTCCATGAAGAAAGAAGAAGAAGTGAAGAGTCTCTTACAATCAAAAGAGGAGACATTTGTATACATAAAAAAGGAAAGTGAAAGATTTAATTACAATAAAAAGGATAGGACTGTTTTAAAATAGGATTGGCAAACTAAATCTCTATGTAAAGGGATAAGTTATATTTTACATGATGGCTTTTCTAAAATGATGTTTCCATCAACTAGGAGGCAAGAAGCATGATTATTACACTTCATGCACCATGGAATTGCTCACTATTTTGTTGTGATGCGCTTTGTAGCACGATGATTCTTGCTACTATTCCTCTTGGGCTTTCTAACCTTGCACACCATTTCTATCTCTATGTCCCCCAATCTCATGTTGATATCCTTCTCAACACTAGTAGACTTAGAATCTCATCATCGCTATTCTTTGATTTCTTGATCTATCTAGATGAATTTGAAGATTTGGGTCCTTGGACTCACTATATCCTTCCAATAAATGAACAACCCTTACGACTTGGTTCATAAGATTATCGAAATCAATGGTCATTAGATCCTTAATAGCTATAATTGTGCAAAGTTTGTGATATAACTCTCAAATAGAGAAGGGGATAAGGACTTCCTAAAGAGGTCATTTAGCTTGGGGGATTTGTATAATCAGAGTCTAAAAAGAGGCAACATAACTATCCATATCTATGCAATCTTGAGGCCACCATTTGGGGTACTAGCTTCTCCCATCGAAACCTCTATAGAAAGGCTATTTTGACCATATCAAGTACCTTTCCATGTAGAGTTGATGAAAAGGCCACACCCTTGTGACATGAATCCACTTGGCTTGCATATTTTGAATGCTTGACTTTATCAAAATAGTGAAAATGAAAAACTAGATGCTATTTAAAGGCTCAACATGCTTTGTCAAACATCACAATGTGAATACCAACAAAAAAAATTGCCAATTCCAAAGGACAAGATGGAACTCTCTCTAGTGATTGCCTGACAAAACTTTGAAAATTTGGGAATAGGTTTCACGGGACCCATTTGCCCCACTTCTCAATACTCTCAAGCACTCTATATTACTGTAGCCATAGACTATAAACAAAATGGGGCCTAGGCCCCTTGCGAGAATGGCAACAAAGTCCTTATGGGAGCAAATCATTTCTTGATTTGGCATCTCCATCAAGATTGTCACTAACCAAGGGACACTTTTCATACGCAGTCATTGAAGACCTTCCATTTGTGTTCTCAATCCTATATATGAAATCTAGTCCATACTACCCTCAAGCCAATGGCTAACTAGAATCCAACAACAAAGTTTGCATTAGTTGATATAATCAAGTGCAAGTCCACCTCGATGTGGCCAGCACGATACAACTTTGCCACCTAATGGGAAGTGTTTGCCACAAGTCATCATGCTGTTTGGCCTAGAATGATGCCATTAGGTGGACATGTAATGTTCAAGAATAGAATGAAAATCGACACATTGAAGGTTTGTGTCATCTTGGAGTTCCCCCCCCCCCTAGAAATGGTAGAGTACAATGCTTCCTCAAACATGCTAGCTATTGTAGATGCTTTGTGCTTAGTTACGTAGCCATTGATAGGTTGCTATACAAGCTCTTGGTAAATTAGAGTGGATCGAGGAATGTGAGCACACTTATGAAGCATTAGAGAGCGCTCTAATCAACACATCTATTTTGCAAGCCCCCAACTAGAAGACTATGTTCCATGTGCATATCTATGCAATGCAAGGAGGCATGGGGTCCAATTAAATCATACCACCTTTTAGTTCTTGTTGCTTGCTAGCTTAAATTTTTCCACAAGGAGCCTATTTTTAATCTTCAATGCTAGTGTTGCACCTTATAAAGCAAGAGTTAACTCCTCCCTCATGAAGGTTATTGTTCCTATGAATGTTTTACACTATTTCCTTTTAGATGGTCTATGCTCCCACCATGAACAAACTTCATTCACAACATCTTGGAAAATAATAAAGGGAAGTTGTATTGCTTTAAATGGTGACAAAAACCTTCCTTTAAGTTAGGTGAACCTTCATTGCATTGGGCTTGATATCAAAATTTGTATATTTGTCCATCTTCCATGGTTCCTTGCTGTGTCGATTGACCATATACCCCTTACTTCATCAATGGTTGATTGCTTGTTCATTCCTTTCCACTAATGTAAGGAAGTTGGGCTCAACCATTTGTTGTTCTTACCAGCACATATGCTACTTCTTTTTGTCCCATTCCTAACACCAATGACTACACTTGTCCAAATGATCTTCAATCTCTCTCTTTTATTGTAATTGTGCTCTTTTATTAACTAGTCTCTTCCCTTTGTCAGCATTTTTCTCATTGTTTGAATGAAGCATATCTTGTTCATTTGCCATGTCAATGAATTGGATAAGGAAGAGAGAGCACATAGCCAGATGTATACAATGAGAGAATGCATGTATAGAGAACATAAAATGCTAAGAAATTTAGAGAGCAAGGATACACAACGAAATCAATGATTTCATCGTGTCACATTATTTTTGTCCTATGGAATGACACATCTCACCAAATAAATGACACTGTACCAAATCCAAGAATCTTGCACATAAAGGTTTAAGGAATCATGGAAACATGCTCCATGTCAAAATTTTGAAATAGAATAGGGGTATGTAAAGAATGTGTGCAAGAGAGAGGGTTGATAAGAGAGAGAAAGAGAGTGTAGAGGAGAGAGAAATGATTGAATGAGAGAGAGAGAGAGAGAGAGAGAGAGAGAGAGAGAGAGAGAGAGAGAGAGAGAGAGAGGGGGGGGGGGAAGAGAAATATGTAAAAGCCGTTAAAGCTATGAAAAAGGAGGTTGAAGATGAAAGAGGACTATTTATTGCTTAATATAATGAATAAAAATAAGCCTCTTCCACCTTACATACTCATGCCAATGTGGCTAGGTTATTTTCTAGTTATTCTCAAAATAATAGTATCTTTATCTTTTCTTTACAATCCATCCCCACATAAAGGTTTTTTCCCTAAAAAACAAAAGAAAGTGGCTGATTATAGATGGCTCTAATAATGGAGATGGCAAAATACTACTATGTTAAGAATATATGAACATTGAAAAACCTTCGAAATGGATTGGATTTGAAGTAGAGGACCAATCATGTCATATGTGTAAACATTATAGTACATAAAGTTGAAAACTTGGCCATAGAATCTTCATGAAAAGGCTCCTATAAATAGTAGATAGCATGATGTCTATTACAAACCCTATTGTAATAAAATTGAGATAACTTTTGGTGGGTAGGACCAAATCAAGCATGCCATATGTAAAAAAGAAAGCTTATTTCATGTAGTTTTAGGTAATATAAGTTTTATTTATCTATCAACACTTCAAAATAAAAACATCCAAGGGTTGTTTACATTGAAATGGGGCAAAAAATGACTAGTTTTTGGCCAAAAGAGCTCCTTCAAGGTATAGAAATTCCTCTAAAATGGATGCTCGGATCCAAAAAAATTCTCCCAAAGGTAGATCCCTCCATTTGACCAACTATTCCAATATAGGTTGAGATCTCAGCATCTTTTTACACTAGCCAATGATATCCCTATGAATATATTGAGTGATCTCCTCTTCATCCATAGGTGCTAGCTCTTCTAGATAATCCACTTGTGACCCAATGAGAGTTTTGAGCCTGCTCATATGAAAGACATTGTGAATATTGGTAGAAGAAGGAAGTTCCAATCTAAATGTGAAGTCACCAAGACATTTAATAATATTATATATCCCATAGTATCAGTATTCTAATTTGTTGCTTGAACCATCCTTAATAGTAGCATATATTGACTTGGGATCTCTTAGAAGCACCAAATCACCTTCTTGAAACTCTGTAAGTCTCCTCCTTTCATTAGCATATAGTTTCACTTGCTCTTATGCTTTCCTATGATTCACTTTGCATTATTGAAGTAGGGCATGTATTCTTTCCAATGCCTCCTTTGTTTGAGGGTTGATTCTCTCACTAAACATGGTTGTAGAAAGGGAATCTATAGCCATACAAAGACTCAAGCTGAGAAACTCCAATACTTGCATATGTGGTGCTATTGTAAGCAAACTTAGCCAACTGGAGCCAAGTATCTCACACATGTTGCACATCATGGTAATAGTGCTAAAGACAGGTCTCAAGAAATTTATTAACCCTCTCTATTTGACCATTTTAGTCCCCATAGTGTTAACCGTTAGACGAACAAGGTGGCAAATCTGGAAAAGCTAAAGTAGAAGACAAAGGCCAAGGCAAAGTGAAACGGAGGACGAAGGCGCGCCAACAAAAATCTAGAAACACAAGAAGCGCAAACAAGTCATAAGTAAAGAAAAAAGGCGCGTAAGAAAAAGCGCAAGTCAATACTTTTGTAAAAGAGCGCAAGCGCATCATGATTTAATTTAAAGAGCATCGGGCTCTCACCCGTGCAATTTGTAAATATAGACGAGAGGTGGAAAGGAAGCTAGGAAGATAAAAGGACAATGGGAAAAAGGGCCTAGGCCACGACCGGCCATGTAAAAAAAGGGGATAAGGGGATGACCGCCCAAAAGGGATTTAGGGTTTTTGTATGTAAAGTTGAAAAGTGAATGAGAATCTCATTCTTGTGTGTGGCCAAAGCTTCTTCTTCTTCTCTTGTTTCTTGCCTTCTTGCTTGTGCTTGAGTGAGGGATTGAGGGAGTGTGAAGGAGTAAGTGTGTGAGAGTGAGGGATCGTGGAGAAGAAGCTCCCCATCTTCTCTCTTCATCTTTTCTTCTTCTCTTCTTTTCTCTTTTCTCGCGTGGCTATGGAGGATGGAGCTTGACGGAGAGGACTTGAGCTTGCCGCAAGGATCGTGGAGCTACCGGAGTGCAAGAGAGAGGAGGGAACTCGATTGAGCATCAAGGTAAGCTCACTACGCTTGTAAGGTAGGCATTGCATGTCGGCTATATGAGAGGTAGCCATGGCCACTCGGCTTGAAACGCTTGATCAATAAGTGGTCCGTAGGTCTTGGGGTAGAGCTTTATAGCTCCCCTTCATTTTGGTTGCTGGGACCGATGAAATCGAGCCTCGAGCGCCGTGCACATCAAATCGAGCATAGAAGTAGGGTTTGCAGCCCAAACCGGTGCTCGAGATAGTTAGGAGATTTAGGAGGTTTTAATCCTTGGAGCAAGTAAGTATTTTGATTTGTTGTTGAATATTAGAGTAGGACCATCCATCTCCATCTCTGTTTTTTATTTTTGTTGCATTGGGTTAAGATTAGGATAGGAAAAAGAAGGAAAACAAAAAGGGTTCTGTTGCTACTGGAAACAAGGAAATAAGGGCACAAATTCAAATTTTTGGTTGAAAGAGCGTGAGGGATTAGCTTCTGAGGTTACAGCAGGCTGGGATGGGGCAATAAGAGGCCCAGGGAACCAGGAAAGTCCAGATTTGACATTCTGCTTTGTGAGAAAGAGTGAGCTTGAGAGCCAGGGAGAGAGAGAGAGAGAGAGTTGCAGGGAGATCCTTGGAGTGCTGTTTGATTCGAGCACTACAGTGATTCCAGGTATGTCTGGCATTTCCTTGTAGTGTTTTGCACCTATCTAGAAAGCACTGGATGATTCCATGGAGTAGGTGCGCCGAGCTTGAATCATCGTGCGCAACCCGCGGGCCATCATCTGCGCAGTCGGACCAGCCCGTCTGAGTCCTAGAATTCGGACCACCTGATTTTAGGAGTCGGACCGTCCAACTACTAGAATCGGACCACACCGTCCGATTGCTAGAATCGGACCCAGTGCCAAAATCGGACCACGTGTCCTAGTCCCAAAATCGGACCAACTGCAAGAGTCAGACTACTTTTCCTAGTGTGAGAATCAGACCATTGGTCCTAGCGCCACAATCTGACCACTCGTCCTACCGTAGGAGTCGGACTCCCCCTGTCTGACTAGGGAAATCGCACCAAAGTAGAAATCGGACTGTCCGATTTTCACAATCGGACCAGCTCCGTCTGATTCCCAGAATCGGACCACCCTGTCCGAGTCCCAGAATCGGACCACTTCACTAGAACTTAAAATAGAGGGTTTTTGAACCTGCCTGATAGTCATGGCCACCCTGTTCACATCTCTAACCCCCCTGGAAACCCAATTTAGCCCTTAGAAGCCAGAGACCAGATAGGATAACTGAGGATTCACCCCAAACGGCTAGGCGCTGAGCGGACTGAATTTAGAACTTGACTTGACTTTTCGTAACCAATCAACCAACCCTGAAGCAGAATAGAGAATGCAGCATGGACTTTCAGTAAGACCTTAGATCAGCCAGAACCTGCGCTTAGAGCCATATCAGGCTATAAAAGTGAGGGAAAGAGTGGAGTTTGCATTGAGCATTTCCTGCATCCGCACCTCACTTTTGATTTTATCACTAAAGGTGCACTGCAAGAAAAGAAAAAGCCTGTTTTCGCACTGAGCACTAGAAAGTACGAAGCACAACTTGTGAATAAGATTCACAACTGCTTCCAATAACAAGGAACTCATCAGGAGATATAATAACATCAAGGAGCCCACTATTAGGAGAAGATCCCAAAACATAGTTGGGTGCGTGAGAGCCCCATCAGTAGGACCTTAAGAGGACACGAAGATCTAAAAGGCGATAACATAGAGGATTAGATGTTGCCATAGCTACTCAAACTGATCGGCGACCTTGTGGAGGTGGAAGTGGGAGCAATGTCAGGATCACGAGGCGGACAAGGAGAGGATTGACTAGACTTGGGAGAATTCCTAGTCTTAGTGCAGGAGTTAGTCAATGAGTACGACTTGTCGACTAGGATGGTAGTTTAGGGTAGACGAGTAGAGGAAGTGGTAGGAAGCCTAGAAGAGGAGAAAGGCTATTAGAAAGGCGCTAGAGAGCATAATCGCCTATAACCATGAGCAGAAGGCTAGGAAGCTCCAACAAGATGTAGACATGTACGAGGCCCGGCATGTGCTAGCCTTGGCTGGTGTAGCCAAAGTAGGGCCAAATGTAGAGAGAGAACGAGCAGGAACTCGTAGCCAAGTGGCTCATGGACAATACGTTCGTTGAGCAGAGAGCAACAGCCTTAGCCACTGCATTACTCTCGGGATTAGGGGTCACGCAAGGGGTAATCTAGAATCCCTATCATAGCAAAGCAGCTAGACAAGTATGAAACTAGCAATGATCCATATAGCTTTATGGAGCAATTTGAACAAGTTTGCGAAGCAAACGGTCTCACGGACCTTGCACAACGCTCTCAATCTTTCGGTCTGTGCTTAGGTGATAAGGGGAGAATTTGGTACACTAGTCTAGATGCATCTGAGCGCACGAACTTTGCCAGTCTTAAGGACCTCTTTATCAAGAGATTCTCTGAGGCAGGGTACTCTGACAATCTCATCGTCCAGTTGATGAATGTCAGAGGGAAAAGGAAGATGTAAGGGACTATGTCACTCATGTGTGTAGTCTCTTCAAGAGGATCCCTGCAAATGAGCGACCCAACGAGAAGGCTGTGTCTACCATATTTATAAATGGAATTCGAAGTGAGGAGCTCTACTAGGCTTTGGCTAGTAACTCCACTCTACACCGAGACGTGTTAGCTAGAGTCTTTGAAGAGGCGATAAGGGTGGACAATAAGCTTAGGGAGTGAAGCATGAGGAACACTAGTCGGGGCAGTACAAGTCAGAGAGCTCTAGAGCGGTCAACAATTTCAGGAGAGAGAGAGAGAACTCTAGCATACAAGATAAGGGAAAAAGTGTTGACCAAGGCCATGAGCCGACTGAGATGAGAATGGAGCTTGCACGATTGCAAGACCAAATGAGGAAACCTATGTGGTTGCATGTGCAGTGTATACACTGTGGCGGTAACCACCTCCCAGCCGAGTGCTAAGATTCTAGATCGAGGCCGTGCTCGAACTATGGTAGGTTCAATCACGATGCATTACATTGCAGACTGCCAAGGAGATTCCCATATGCGCAACAATATAACCCTCCATACTTAGGCAACAGGCCACCTAATCTCTTTGGCAGGGGAGCCCAGTTGGCACTTCCAGCACCAAATGACGCAAAACCAGCCATTCCTAGGCTATAGAGATGAACCCAACAGGCATATCTAGACCACCAGGGCCCTATGTAACCCATCCATCGAGTGATGCTCCTGTTCACTATGTGGAAGAACCTAGTGAAGAGGAGACCTACGTGAACCCATACATATCCTACGATGAGGAAGGCAATTCAGTCTTGATGGACTATTGACCAGTACCGATGATGGCACTAGGTAGAGGGAGAGGCAGAGGCTTTGGAGGACCAAGCTAAGATCCAATCTCATGCTGGACTTGTGGTCATCCAGGCCATATTTCATCACGCTGCTCGGAAAGGGAACAGACAAACAAGGACAGAGCTGACCTTCGATGCACTGAGTGTGGAATCACACACCTATTTCCCAACTGTCCTAGACAGAAGCCATCAACTAGTTCTATCAACGTGCCCTCAGTACCCTTGGGGCTGTTCGGTGAGCGAAGGAAAAAAGAAGAGGAAGAACTCAAAAGAATTAGAGAAGAATCAAAGAGGGTAGAAGAAAGGCAAAGAAGGGAAGAGAAGGAAGCCGAAGAACTAAGAATGAAAGAACTGGCTAAGTTGGCAGAGGCCACTCGTAGATCTATCGAAGAAACCCATGGGGGAGGAGAGATCGATCCTTCGAGTCCCCGCCATGAAGCTGAAGCAAGTGGCAGTGTGGAAACGGCCCCAGTAGTTGTGGGCAAGGGCAAGTCCCTGTTGCACCCCTTGCCTTCCTCCTTTGTGCTAGTACCAACTGGCACCACAACCACAACCACCTTGCAACCCACGCCCTCTCTAGACACGGCCCAACTGATGAGCATGATGTAGCTACTTGTTAGTAAAGTGGCTGAAATTGTACCAGAAGCTGGAGCAAAAAGGCCCGCTGCCACATATGCCAAATCTAGGCAAGATCCAAAATGACAGAAGCTAGAGGCATCAACCACTACAGCCCCTACTCCCATGCCACTTGGTGTCAACTACGATGCTTATGTGGCTGAGCTTCTAGCACAATTGGACAAGGCAAAAGAAGAAAAGAAGATAGCCCTGGTGGAGTTAGAGAAAGAAAAGGGAACTTCGACAGCCTTAAGGCTAGAAGTTTCAAAGCAAGGAGCCGACCGAAGAAGGGAAGTGAAAGCGCTACAAGATCAGCTGGAAGCAAAGAACAAGGAAGCCTAGGACAATGAGAGCCACATAAGACAAATGTTGGAAGATGAAGAGCAAAACTTAGTGGTAGAGCAGCGAAGCTTGAAGTTACTAGTGCAACAGTATGCTGACTTGGAACAGAGAACTGCCAAACTGGAGAGGTACAGACAGATAGAAGCTCAGGAGGGCGAGCCAAGTGAGCGACAAGAAGATGCCATAGCTTTTCGGCTATGGTATGAACTTGAAGAACAAGACAGATTGGAGAGGGAAATAAAGTTCCTAGAGCAGGAAAGGCCGAGAGTTCCCACAACAGAAGCACAATGACTGCAAGATGCATTGGAGATTACCAAAGGAGACATAGAGGCCCTCATGGCCATGGACTTCACCCAAAGAAGATTGCACCTTACAGAGATCCAAAGTCACAAGCAGCTTGTGCAAGAAACGTCAGAGCTACCGGGGAGAAACTCTGTTCCCCCACGAGTGAAGGCCCACTGCCCGGGTTGGGGAGGTAACATGGTAAGGCAAATTAGGCGAGAGACAAATAGAAATCCACTGTCTGTTCTACGTTTTGCTGAGGCAAAGAAAAGATTCAGCATTGCAAATCAGGCAAAAGAAATCGTTGAAGAACAACTAGCTCGAAAATCTAGGGAAAGGAACCAACTCTGGTTCTTAACGAATGAGCAACAACAGGTCGTGACAACCTTGGCAAGTGAGCTGGAGGATGGAAGAAAGAAGATGGATGAGAGAGCCAGTGAGTGGGAAAGAAACAATTTTGAAAGAGTTAGGCATTTAAGAGAACGCTTGGTGGTGGAGTGCGAGAGTGCTTGCGGAGTCCAGGGTAGAAGTTGCTGATGTATGCGCCAACGGACAAAGGCAAGCCTTCCTCAGCATAGTACTACATGTCACCCAGGCAGAGGGCAATGATTCAGTGGAGAAGGTAAGAAGGAAGCTAGAACTGACCACCCGAGCACTAAAGTATGGCCTTCAAGAACGGGAGCTTCCAACAAGCACATGAATCACAAAAGAGCAGCAATTTCACTACCTACGCCGTGCCAACCTCTCCACTGTTGAGCTTTAAGGAACTTGGGTTTGAAGAGCAGGAGTAGTCACCACCACCACCACAAGTGGTTCCATTAGTTGTTGAGCAGAATGTTAAAGAGGATCTGGACTTTGAGCAGGATGCTAAAGAAGAGCAACAACAAATGCCTCGTCCGCCTCTACCAGACCTCCCGACTGAAGAGCCCGAAGATGCCCATATGCCCGAGCGCATTGTGGCGGCCAGAAGAAGAAGACAAGAGCTAGCAGAGGAAGCCCAATGCAGAGCACGATCACTGTCAAGACAATTCCTTGAAGAGCCTGTGCCACTACGAGGGGATCCCCATCCTATCGATTGGCCTCAGGAATTGGACATATGGCGTCAACAGGAGTTCCAGATGAGGCCGTTTGAATTTTCATTTGCTTATCCACGCTCTCTGGACCGTGCCTTGCCTCTAGGTATTCTAGCCAAGATTAAGGATTTGGCTAATGATCTTGCAAATAGGTGGATAGATGAAAGAAGCCTCATAATAGCCAGATGGAGGCAAGAGCTTGAAGACTACTGGCAAGACAAGGTAAACAGGGTTCCCAAAACCATCCAAGGCTATGAGGCATAGCCGAAGTGGTGGAGGAGGATTTGGGATACCAATTTTGACTCCTAGACTGCCTTCTGCAGCTCGCTCCCTGAAGAACGCAACGACTCCATCTACATGCCTTACCCCTGTAGGCATGGAGTTGACTATGATCGAAATATTCATGGGGATTTTGACTTTCCTAAGATATATAATGTTAATGCCCGGAGCCCGAGGAATGCCTAGTCTTTAGGTTAGAGGATCTCCTCCCATCTATCAACCACTTCCTCGTAGATTTGTCTTCTTGCCCAGATCCAGCCTTCTTAGCTACCTATAATTACCTTAGGCTTGTTAAGTTCTTACTAATGTAGAGACCCATAGCCGAGGAAACCCACCTCCCTCCACTCTTTTTTGACATCAACCTAGGGATAGATAGTAGAGCCATGACTAGATTAATGATGAGGGCAACCCTACTTCCCTCCTTTTGCCTAGAAATCTTAGAGGATATGAGTGATACCCGCTTCACGAGGTGCAATCATTCTTTCTTGTCATCTACACCTTTGAAGGCTCGGGCCGGTATTAAAGAATATCTACAAAGTCGCGCATTCCTATCCCAATGCTTGCAACCGCCTCATAATCCAACTAAAGGTGATAGGCATTTGCCAGGACATCTTCCTTGTATGCAATTCTTCAAAAAAAAAAGAGAAGAGAGAAAAGAAAAAATAAAAGAAAAAGAAAAAAAGGAAGAAAAGAGAAAAAGAAAAAGAGAGAGAAAAAAAACACGAGGGCTCACTTTACTCAATACACCTAGGGTTTACACCTAGCCCCCCCCCTCTCCCCCCCCCCCCCCCCCCAACTTCACGCTTAGGGCACATCAAGGGCAGGACTTCTAGACCTGTCACCCTAAGTTTTGCACTGCACCTCCAACAACACGCGAACTGGGTCCTCAAGTGTGGGACATTACCAAGGGCTTACCCAAGGTTAGACCCATCTCCCAGTTCCACTACACTTGCACTTACATCACACCGTGAGACAGACACGCCCCTTAGGGAGTGCACAAATTTCTCTTGCAAGCTATGATCGTGACTCAGTGAATGGCACCCCAGCTAAAGAAGACCATCCACGACATCCGCTAATGACCAGGAATTGTTCCATGAGTTGAACATGACACCACTACAATAGCTTCAGGAGCTCTTGCATACTTCGATGGTTGGATGGACCAACATGCTTGATGTAGCCGACCATTTTTCTGTTGATGGCTACCATGACTGAACCAAATCAAGCAGAAGAAAAACTTAGTGATGGACCCACCATTGGCATAGATTTTGGAACCTCATATTCTCCAAATGATTAGAGATCCCCATGTTTATCAGCCGTCGTAGAATGGGAGCTACAACTGTGCGAGAAATGCCAAGCATCTTCATGAAGTCTAAAGCACGCCAAAATCTCTCCTGGTCATCGTTAATCAAACTCCATCACCTCTCATTCACAATAGCGCCTTTCGATTGTGGTCATCTACCCACCAATTCCACTTAGCAACAATCCCAACTACCCCACCACAGCGCCATGGGACTGGCACTTGTCTAGGAGGGGGTAATGTTAACTGTCAGACGAACAAGGTGGAAAATTTGGAAAAGCTAAAGCCAAGGCAAAGTGAAACGGAGGATGAAGGCGCGCCAACAAAAATCTAGAAACATAAGAAGTGCAGACAAGTCCTAAATAAAGGAAAAAGGCGCGCAAGAAAAAGCGCAAGTCAATACTTTTGTAAAAGAGCGCAAGTGCATCATGATCTAATTTAAAGAGCGTCGGGCTCTCACCCGTGCAATTTGTAAATATAGATGAGCGGTGGAAAGGAAGCTAGGAAGATAGAAGAACAATGGGAAAAAGGGCCTAGGCCACGGCCGGCCATGTAAAAAAAGGGGATAAGGGGATGACCGCCCAAAAGGGATTTAGGATTTTGTATATAAAGTTGAAAAGTGAATGAGAAGTTCATTCTTGTGTGTGGCCAAAGCTTCTTCTTCTTCTCTTATTTCTTGCCTTGTTGCTTGTGCTTGAATGAGGGATTGAGGGAGTGTGAGGGAGTGAGTGTGTGAGAGTGAGGGATCGTGGAGAAGAAGCTCCCCATCTTCTCTCTTCATCTTCTCTTCTTCTCTTCTCTTCTCTTTTCTCGCGCGGCTATGGAGGATGGAGCTTGATGGAGAGGGCTTGAGGTTGCTTGAGCTCGCCGCAAGGATTGTGGAGCTACCAGAGTGCAAGAGAGAGGAGGAAACTCGATTGAGCATCAAGATAAGCTCACTACACCCGTAAGGTAGGCATTGCGCATCGGCTATGTGAGAGGTATCCATGGCCGCTCGGCTTGAAACGCTTGATCAATAAGCGGTCCGTAGGTCTCGGGGTAGAGCTTCGTAGCTCCCCTTCACATAGAATTGAAAATCTGTTGCCAAAAGTTACTCATGAACTTGGGGTCTCACTCATGAATAATGACTTGATATAATCCATGCAATTTGCACTTGCTCCATGAATTGGCTTGTTACTTGAGATGCTAAAAATTGAATCTTTGTGGAAATGAAATGAGCTACTTTTGTGAGTCTATCCGCCACCATATAAATACAATTCCATTGCTTCTTGGTCATAGATAAGCTAGTAAGATCCATTGTAATGTGTATTCATTTATCCTTAGGGATAGAGAATAGCTAAAATAGATGACTGACATAAGAGTGTTGTCCATATTTTGCTAATGTGGAATGCATCTTGCCACAAAATCATTGAATCCTTCCATAGGCATTTCCAAAGAAAGCTCTTAGAAACTTTATCATATGTTTTGAAAACTCCTAAATGACCAAGTGTAGGTGAAAAATGCATTTCCTCCATAATCTTTTGCTTAAAAGAAGAAGTGCAGGAAATGTCATTATTGCCATGAAACCATATGAGACCATTCTTAAGCTAAAATTGGCAATTCTCCTCCATCAATCGCTGTTGCAAAAGTTTTTAAAAATGGTTGAATAATCATCTAGAAGATAAGCCTCCTGTAACCCCTCGATCCAATCATTATGAAGCTTTGTCATAGAAGACACCTTACATGCCCACATTCTTGAAATATAGATAGCTGCAACATTGTCTTTGCCCCTAGTATGAGTGATATCAAAATCATGGTTTTTTAAGGTGGCCACCCATCTTCATTGGTTAAGAGTGAGACTAGACTATGCGAGAAAGGATTTGAGGGCTTTGTCATTGCCCTTCACTCTAAACCAATTGCCGTAATGATAGAGATGCCACTTCTTGATGGCATAAAGAGTAGCCAACATTTCTTGGTCATGTATATTCATTTATATCTCCTTTTTGCTCAGCTTGTGACTTTCAAAAGAAATAAATCTATGCTCTTGAAGAAGATTGTACCTATGCCTCATTCATTGCATCGCATTGGATAGTAAACTCTTTGTTGGAAAATTCAAGGCAAACCAATATAGGATATGAAGTGAGCAATTCCTTTATTTGATTAAAGCTATAATCAGCTATAGTATCCCAAAATAAAGCTTCTTTTTTTAGCCTATTTATGGAATTTATTGAACCTAGCTCATCACCGTACACCTCTCTAATATTATTGGTCAAGGAGAAGGATGGTACTTTTTGCATGTGGATATATTGCAATGGATCTTAATAAGATTAACATCAAGAACATGTAGCCTATCCCACGAGTTGATTATTTGTTGGATGAGCTTGAGGGGGACTACATACTTTATTAAGATAGACTTTAGACCCCATTCCATTATATAAAGATGAGAGAGGGTGATGAGATGAAGATTGTTTTCGGGTTGATTGGGGCTTTATCACTTTCTTGTTATGCCACTTTCGTTGACAAATACTCCATCCAACTTTCAAAGTCTTATGACATAAGATATTGTAGCCCTCCCTTTTCAAGTTTATGTTGGTATTCTTTGATGACATTCTCATCTACAACAACTCGTTGAAGAATCATTTGTTGCATATAAGGAAGGTGTTTGATGTTTTGAGGGAACAATTGTTTTCCCCCTCCTTGGCTATGCACAAATGCTCAACTGATCCAATTTCTTTTTTTCGACCACGGGCAACTCTTGTGGTTCATTAACAAAATTTTGTTAGCCATGCACACTTATTTTTCCCCTACCATACGAGAATGAGGAAGTTGAAGAGGAAAAAATAATAAGATTTAAAAACCTTATACATGACAAGAAACAAAAGGGAAGAAACAAAAGGGGGGGGGACTATTTAGGTTGCCGTTTAATAGCACCCCCATAAAATTTTTAATCTCTCTCTCTCTGTCTCTCTCTCTCTCTCTCTGTGCTAGCCACTGCCACTACCACTGCCACCCCATACCCCCCCTAATTCTTACTTTATATATATAATATTGATAAGTTAGGTACCCTCCCTGTTCACATCGACATCAAAATCCCCCTCTCCCCTCATTTTATTTGTTATATAATCTTTATTTTTGTATTATATAGTATATATAAAATTGGTGGGATTGCATATCGAGCTGTTAGGACTTGGGGGGGGGGAGGAGAGTAGTACCTTAGTACATACATATATATGTACATATGTACATACATGTCAAATGTGATTTTCCCTCTTTCACTTTAAAAAACAATGAAGTGATCTTTTAATATTTGACCCCCCACGTGAAAATTGTAAACCCCTCTTCCCTTTGATTTTTTTGAGGGAAAAATTATGAGAATAAATGTGCCCTCTCCTCATCTTTTAAGAAAATAAATATCCCAAAATTAACAGTAAACCCCCCGTTCTAACTAACATGTCAATCCCCCTTTCGATTTTCTAAGAATAAAAAAATTGGAGATCTAAATGACTCTTCTCCCCCCTCTATGGATTTAAAAATAAGGTATTTTTCCTTAATTGCCAACACCCCCTGCCCAAAATCTAGATATTTATCTACAATTGGAATTTTATAAGCAACACGAAATTCGATATTTTCCCTATAGATGACACATCAGCCCCCCCAAAAAAATCTCTTCACCCCTTGCCATCACAAGACACCTCAATATCCCATAACCCCCTCTCCTCCTTTGATTATAAATAGAGGGCAAAATGTGAAGAGTAGGGTACAAGAGACAAGTAACAACAAAATCGTGCTAGCACAAGAGGAGTGAATAAACTAATAAATGAGTGTGAGAGAGCATGAATGGTCATTGGCTAATAAATTTATTATCAACCTTGTATTAGGGATCTCAAAAGGATTATATTGCTTGTTGCAGGAAGTATGTGTAAGTGGAACTGTAGTGATTTCAAGAGTTGTTTCCTACAGTCTACCAAGTAGGAAATCAATGCAATATCTTCTTGAGGCATAAATTTTTTTGTATTATGGAAAATTTTCATCCCTCAAGCTTATCAGTTCAACCTTGAATGCTTGACCTTATACCAAGGCTAGGGATGGTTACCAGCTGATTTCTCCATTTATGCTGAGCAAACAATAGACCTAGAATATAATCTATGGAGGGTGCGTTGGGTAGAAAGGTTTAATTTAGTTAGACTTTACATGTTCATAGAAGCAATCAAAACCCTTTGGTACACATTGAAGGTGAAATGATGACCTTAAACTAATGGGTTTATCTTGTATCATTAGGATTGTTCAACCAAATTGTGTTATCATGGCTCGCCAATATTGCCTAAAATAATTACAAGATTGAAGAACTCTCCAACCCTTCTTGATTGTTATTCAACCCTAGACAATATAAGGAACCTCCTATTTACACCATTCGAACATTATCTCAAATCCATGATCGAGGATATATAAAATTATCCAAGAAAAATCCCCTGTAAAAAAAATTAAAATCCTATACAACTTCTTTGGCCTTGTTATGAGATGACACAATAATAATGTGAATATACAACTTTCTTTTTTGACATAATTTCTACCACTTGGCAATATGGTGTATGCAGAAATAAATAAAAATAGTTGACACGTATAATGAAGCTATGCATAAAAGCGAACATTTTCAATTACAATCTCGAATCATCTTACTTTTGATGTTACAATCTTGCAATATAGTCGAGCAATTTTCAAATGCAAGAATCACAAATGGTACTAAATTTTTAGGTTCCTTCAATTGGAATACCCTAAATGGGGTTGCTCTAGTTTATCATTAACTTGATGGATGAGAAAGAGAGGAAGTTCCTTCTCAAATAGGTCAAGTTGCTTGAGTTAAGTGGTGAAGTAACGAAGGTTGAGATAAGTGCTGCAACATGGATTGAGCAGATGGAAGATTACTTCTTTGGTTGCTAGAACCAATGCATCAAACCAAGCAACGATTGTACATTTGAGACTTACAAGAGAAGCACAGCTTTGGTGGAAACAATGGGGCCGTGATAAGGTTGTTCCTGAGTCTACTATAATGTGGAGCCAAATTAAGGTGGCATTCCAATGTCGATACTTGTCTCTTGCCTATTAAAATTTGAAAATGAATAAGTTTTTAAGCCTCAAGTGGGAAGGGCTAACTTTAGAATGATACTATTCCAACTTCGTTACATTGCAAAAGTACACACATCCACATGTCCATGAGTCAGTAAGTGGCACGCTTCTGTCAGGGCTCAAATCCACCTCTTAATGGTCAATTGGAGGCAATGAGGCCCACTACCTTGGAAGACACCTTGATGAGGACACTACTGTTGGCAATCATTCTTCCCATGCAATACAATAGGTTCAATATGTTCCCTTATGCAAAAAGAGCTCGGTCGATTAGTAGCATGGAAACTATAATTAGGGCCACACTAATCTTACCAAAACTCCTTAGAACCATAGTAACAATAACAATAATAATAGGATTTGGAATAATGAGCCATGTTGTTGTATTAAAAATGATAGGCTGAAAAATAAGAAGATGAGAAGACACTGTGTAGAATGTATGGAGAGAGTATGAAAAGTAGAGTGAACTACTACAATTGCTTATTTCATTACTTACAATTGTATACATATATGATGCATTGAATGGGGTAGGTGAGCCCATTTTCCTTATATTCAAGATATTTACAATCCCATATAGAGGATCATCATGGGATCCTTTTGTCCACATCTTACATATCCTTATCTCTTTACAACAAATATTTTATTGTGCTACACTTCTATTCTAACATCCCCTCTCAAAAGGATCACGTAATGATAGGAAATACCATTGTATACAATTGAAAGAAAATATAACAACGAGTTAATAATGAAGATTAGATAAAATATACATCCATCCATCCATACTATATTCCTTTCTTAGCGCATGCAAAGGATTTGCATTGAAATCTTATGTTTTAGATGAGGAACTGATTTGGTAAGAAAGTTAGCAACATTGTCATGAGAGGGAACATAATTGAGGGTAATATGAGAGTTTTCCATTGACTATTGTATGACTAATAGCGCATGTCAATATGACAGAGCTTAAAACTTTCTTAGTCCACATAAATGCATCATTTTATTGGTGAAGATAGGAATTGGTTGAGGGTGGTAGCAAAACTGATGTCTTCTAGAAGTATCTTGATATAGATTACCTTGTGTTGCCATGTTGTATGCCACATATTCTACTTCAGTGGTAGAAAGGGCAATTGACTATTGTTGCTTTGTACTCCAAGGCATGGGCTCACCTTCTAGTGTGATAACAAATAATGTAAGAGACCTCCTAGTATCAAGTTCTCCACCCCAATCTACATATGAATGAGCCTTTAGAGTAAATTCGTTGTGTGCTTTGGTAAAGCATATTCCCACATGAGATGTGGCCTTGAGATACCTCAAAAATATTTTGAGTTGCTTCTAATGCTCGTATGATGGTTGGTGCATTGCTTTTGATAGGATATGTCCTACATAGCATAAATCTAGTTGTGTACAAGTGATTAAGTATCTTAAATGTCCAAGTGATTCCATATATGGGATGGTTTCCATTTCTTTGGCTTGCTTAGTGGAGAGAAAATGAGATGTAGATCGGTTTAGATGTAGATTTTGAGCAAGAGGAGTTACCATTCGATTACAAATAGTCATAGAGTAGCCGTAGAGAATAGTTTGGATATATGTATGTTAATGCATTATAATTAATATAGGAGATTGATCTATTTCAATTCTAGGATAATAAAGGATAGGGCCATAGCAGGTAATTGCAAACTGTAAGGATATAATGGATTTAACTTTTGACATATCACAATATGAGTTTGCTAGAATGGGTATATCATCAACATAAAGTTCTAAGATGATGATTGTATTGCATTACATAAGAACATTAATGTTATGGTGAGTGTTAAGCCTTCAAAAACCATGGCGTACTAGATGGGCATGTATTTGAGTATACCATTGCTTGGGTGCTTGTTTTAAACCATATAGATATTTGTTAAGGAGACACACATGGTTAGGATACCTTTGATCTAGAAAATGTGGAGGTTGGGACATGCATATTTCTTCTTCTAAATGTCCATGAAGAAATGCAATCTTAATGTCTACACAATGCAAAAGGAAAACTGAGTAGCCACCAAAACAAGTATATGAAAGAAGATCATGGAGCCTTTGATTTCGTCAAATCCTCGAGCTACCAATCTTGCTTTATATTTATTGATTGTCATGTTTGGCATTAGCTTCTTTCGAAGAACCCTCTTGCAACTTATTGTGGACTGTTAAGGAGGGACATGAACTAAAGTCCAAGTGTTATTTTGGACTAAAGCATGATATTCTTTAGGCATGGTATCTTGCCAATGATGACCTTCAGGAGTTTGAAGGGCTTGAGTTATTGATGGGCAAATAGGAGGCTTATGTATGGTATCATTGGAATAATATCTTACTTTACTAATAGCTATGTTTGCTTGGAAGGAAATATCATCCAAGCTTTTGAAGCATGGTGTAGGTATGGATAGGACCTATTTCTCATTTGAATTTGAGAAATTGAAGATGGTGATGGGCTTAGATGAAGAGATAAGTGAAGGAGGATGGAGACTTCTAACAATAAGAGCGATAGGATTAGTGTTGTGGGAAGAGGACATGGAAGCAATGTGGCTGATCTTAGGGGGATTCAAATTGCTAAAGCTATTTCTTTGCTGCTTTGATCCTCTGTCTGTCCTAGAATAGAGGTTTGAGGGGTTGAATGTGCTGAATAGAGGGTCATTTTTGTTGAAGACAAGGCCATTTTATGATCATAGAGTGGAGACATTGTTGTTCTTCACTATAGGACTGGATTGTATGGTGCCTTCTACAAGTTGCCCATGGCTAGAGTAGGATAGATGGATAAGTTTCCAAGCGATCATGGGTCATTATTATAATCAAAAGAAGGTATATGAGGCATGGCAGGTGCTGAAGACATAGTTGGAGATTATGTAAACTAGCACAACAATTTGAAATGACCACCTTCACAATGTGTTGTCCTTGTGGAAGCGGAGGTCATTCACTCAACTCCTCAACTTGGCAACTTTTATTATTCTAGCTAGAGCTTAAAAGCTCTACTTGGTCAAGTTTCATTGTAGAGTTTCTTGCATCCTTTGCAAGTTCCAAGTGTAAGAGCAAGGTTCACATGTCCTTAAGCTTCATAGATGATCCTTTTGTAGACTCATGTACACCTATACTAGCATCTTCCTCATTTTGTAGGGTGCAAATGCTTCCAAGAATTATATATTCAATAGGATAAAAAGTGCATGTGACTGTGCTTGCAACAAGCATTACAAATGCAACTATGTTTTATTCCTAAAGCTAAACAACATAGAGCTAACAAAGTATTAACATAGTGCTATCTTTGTGAGTGCATTTAGTACTAATATAGAGCTAACAAAGTACGAGAGGAGTACAAATATGGAGTTAACAAAGTTCTAACACACAACTAATAGAGTACTAACATAAAGCTTTCTTGTGAGTACTAACAACTATCAATTAACATTGTGTACCAAAACTATAACAAAAAAGACTAACCATAGCTAGCATAGTGGTATCGTGGTACTAATGAAGTAAGAATTCATGTATTACTAGCATACATGAGCTATTTAGTATTATAATAGTACAAACATAGAGCTAACAAACTGCTAACACAAAACTTCATTTGTAGTAGTAAGATGGCAATGTGTAATACTAGTGGACTTAAATTGCTTAGTTGTATAACATTATTGAATAAAATTAATATATTGGTTTCTTTGGGAGAACTACTTAGTACCAACCAAACACTACTAGGTCCACTAAGCTGATTGCTAACACAATGGTGGCATAGTACTATAGTACAATGTAGGTCATATAGCTCTAAATAGTGGTAAATATTGTTGAGGCAATGATGAGATATATTAATGTGCTAAATGGCTTTCTTTCTAAGTAATTATGATAAGAAAAATAGTGAATGGATTATTTCTTAGAACATAGTGAGCATATTACCAAAAAGAAAAATCTTTATGGTACTAACCTCCATTAGTCAAAGCAAATTCTATTGGCCTACTAGAACTAATGAGTCTTAAGATAGTGGTAATGAAGAAAGGTCCAACCTAGAATTGAAAAATACTAAAAGAGTGGATATTTAGACTTCATCAATAGTCACATATTTATAGTAAATGCAAATACTAAAAGTGCATGAAACTTTACTAAAGGAGTTACAAAAATAGATAAACACTTGTAGGGGGTTCCATAACCCATTGTAGCCATCTTGTCACAATTCATGCTTTCATTACATGACTGAGCCATGCATAGTGCAGAGTCAAAGAAGTGATATGATGCACATAACATGTGGTATATGTGCATGTAAGGGGTAAATACAACATCCAATGAATCTAAGTTGAAGCCTAGGCCACAAAGTAAAACAACTACATACACAATGTACAAGAAGATCAACATAAGTTTTCTTGGTACAGAAGCACGTACAACATAAATGGCTATATCTAATGCATATTATCGTGAAATGTTAAGGATCAAGTTGTTAGGGGCTGCAACATGCTCAATGGAGTAGGATGAACTACCCTTAATAGTGAATATATAGAGATTCAAACATGCACATTACATTGTTGCCCCTTTTTGGAGCTATTTGTGATGTTAAGAATTTTGAGCAATGGAAGACATATTTTTGTGCCATTGAAATTGATAGATGCACAATTTCCTACATAGGACAATAGTGAGATTCTTTTGTGAAGTAACATTCCTTAACAAGAAGTCAAGGATTTTGTAGAGATGTTTTGTGAGATTCACAAACATTTTTGTGGTGGTACTTGCTTTTGTATATTTGTTATAATGGTCACTCAAACAAATAAGGACACTTTTGAGGTTCTCACTCAAGAAGATAAATTGGATGGCAACAAATACTCTTTGTAGTTCTACTCTTTTTATATTTTTATGGTTAGAACTATTGTTTTACAAAAAGGATTGTGTGATTATGTTTTTGGGGAAAAAGTTTGGACACAAATAATCTCTCCTTATATGCCTAGATGTGTGTGGTAAAAGGCAAGGTATAAGTATACAAACTATAGCTATAATAACTTTGGCAACTACTCTAGAGAAAAAGGGTGGGATATAAAGAATGCACAAGCTTCAATAGTAATTGTCTTGACAATAAAGCATTTGATCATACCACACATAAGATCTTGTAAAACCTCAAAGCAAGCATGTGATGTTTCGAAGATTATGTCTTAGTCAAAAAACAATGTTAACATTGCTTATCTTTAAAAAGTCTCAAAATGCTTGAAGAAGAAAGCATGACGGATAACCTCACAAAGACCAAAAATCTATGTGAACAACTTCTAAACATAGGTGAAGCAATTCTCAATAATAACATGATATCTAAAGTTCTCAATTTGCTTCCACCATTTCAACAAACATTCCATACCTCTCCAACTCCGAGTACGCATAATAATCTAATACCAATTGCTTTTGAAGAATAGTTGGCTCGTGATTATATGAGCTAGCAAACTCCATGTAATCCTTCAATGCAGTGTAATGTTGTGAGGGAAGCCAAGTCAGTCCAGTCCATTATCGTACCTTCTAAAATGTACTTTGTGCTTTGATGTCTATTATTAGACCATGAATACACTTGATGGAATATATGAGCATTCTCTCTTTTAGATTAACTATTTGTCTCAATATTACTTAATGGTACTTAACTCTATCGGTATGCTTTATTATTAAGTCCAAAATGCTAGCATACCCCTGTGTTAGGTTTGGGTATGGTAAGCCTCTACTATTCCGCGAAGCTAGTGCAACCAGTTTGCACCTTGCGACCACATCTAAAACTTGGACTTGATTATACATAGTGACCATGTTGATCGTTCCCACGCATGTTAGTCTGCATGTGCACATACTCGCAAGGTCCACCGGAGGACATCTAGTTTGTGTTCTCATGACAATTTCGCCATGAGTAGTGGTATAAGATTTCATCTCTTGAGGGAACTTTATTTCTCAACAATGATGATTTTTGAGTAGAACAATCCACTCCATAGCCCAAGAAACAGTGCTCACGCTTTGTCCCTAGATCTTAGGGTGTGCACCCTAGTCCACCAATCACCTCTATCACACCGCTAAAGCTAGCAAAGCAACTATTTGCATTAGCTCACTCGATAGTGGTTTTACCCATTCTACCTTATGGTATTCCAATTAATACTTGGATGGCTACTCATGCATGGGTTCCATTTCTGAAGTTTGCTAGCTCATTAGAATTTTTTGCCCAAGTGGATCCCACAGATAAGGTGGCCATATTCAAGTCATCAATGTGAAAAGAGGTGGTGACTTGGCTCACAACCGAAAACAATTGAGCAATGTTTTGCTAGACAACATTTCATTCGTGATTTCAACCCAACTGGACCGATGCCTAAAAAGTAAAAAGTTTGTGTAGGCTAAAACAAGGTAGTGCCATAGTCCATAACTATACATCTCGGCTCAAAGTTTTGAGAGGAGAATGTTCCAGACAGCCCAACCCAATGGTAAAATGTTGCATTCTCTATATCTACAAGGCCTAAATAGGAAAATCCATAGGGCCTTAGCTACAAAAGACTTATCTGTTAACAATTGGGATTATTTTTACCAGCGTGCACTCCACATTGTGATGTTTTTGGCTACGGACAAGTCTGAAAAATGAAAGAAATCACTCAAACCCATTGATAAACCTAGTTGGATGGAACCCAGTGACGTCAATACAGATTTGGATGTCGAGGAAGAAAGTAGCAGTGAGGAGGACTTTGAGGAAGAGGAATGCCAAAAGTCAACTAGGTCCAAGAGAAAGGACAAGGCTTGCAAGCCCTCATAGGATGCTCAAAAAACTATTGTTAAAACCCTCTAGTGTACCAAGCGTAGTAATCTAGGTCACTTGGCTATTGAATGCAGTCAAAATCAGCGATGGTGTGGCATTTTCCATAAAGCCACACACAATATTGATGTTTGCTAGTATAACATTCAGAATTAAATGGGAAATGCTAGGTCTTGGCAAGGTGTAAGAGGAGCACAACTGGCCAATTGAAATCACCCTGAACCCTCTGCTGCCATGGCCCCAGGAGTGTCCTATACATAATAAGATTATCCATCTCTTGACATAAGCCATAGAGGACAAAAGTGGGAAGGCAAAGGAGGATATTATCACCCCCCAAATAAACAATGTTTCTTTTGTATGTAAGAAGGCCATTGGAGATGTAAATGTATCGAGGTCCAATAGTATGATGCTCGAAAGTGGTTGTTAACCCCAACACGAAGAAAGAAAAAGAAAGTGGAAAAGACGCAGGGCAAAGGCGGAAAAAAGGTAGCCCGACTGAAGAAAGAAAAGGAGAAAAGGCCAAAAGCGCAAGGACAACCTTAAAAGTCCAAGGCAAACACAAAAAGGGAAAGGCGCATTTTTGAATAAAAAAGCGCACCCTAAAATCTTGTAAAAGAGTGCCGGGCTCTCACCCGTGCAATTTGTAAATGTAGAAGGGCGGTGAAAAGGAAACTAGGAAGATAAAATGACAATGGAAAACAGGGCCTAGGCTATGACCGGCCATGTAAAAAAGGGAAAAGGGGATGACCGCCCAAAAGGGAAGTAGGGTTTTGTATATAAGATTGAAAAGTGAATGAGGAGCTCATTCTTTGGTGTGTGGCAAAACTAGTCTTCTTCTTCCTCTCTTCTTCTCCCCTTCTTGCTTGTGTGTGCTCTTGAGAGAGGGAGTGTGAGAGTGTGAGGGAGTGAGTGTGTGCGAGAGTGAGGGATCAAGAGGGTGAAGCTCTTCACCATCTCCTCTTCTCTACTTTTCTTCTCTTCTCTTCTCTTCTCTTGCGCGCACGGCTATGGAGGATGGAGCTTGGAGATGGAGGAGGCTTGAGGATGCTTGAGTTAGCATATAGAATCGTGGAGCTACCGGAGTGCAAGAGAGAGGAGGGTACTCGATCGAGCATCAAGGTAAGTTCACTGCATTTGTAGGATCGACGGCGTGTCGGCTAGGTGAGAGATAGCCATTAGAGCTCGCTTGGAACGCTTGAAACAATAAGCGGTCCGTGGGTCTTGGCGGTTGAGCGAAAGCTCCCACATTTTGGTTCCGTTGCCGAGACCAACGGATTCAAGCTTGAGCACTTGCACGCCTCATATCGAGCATCGAAGTAGGGTATTCATCCCCAAAACAGAGCTTGAGATAGGTAGGAAGTTGGGTGTTTTCGATCTTTAGAATAGGTAAGTATTTTGGAATATTCTAGTTATTGATGATTGGAAAACATGGAGAAACTAGTTCAGTGTTTTGCTTTCGATTCAGGTTGTGTTTAGGATAGGTTAGCAGTAGGAAATCACACACGAAGAGGCAGAGGGCTGCTGCTGTGAAACAGGGGGAAAACCACAGGAAACAAAATGAAAAATGGAGTAAATGCAAAGGTAATTGCATAGGAAATGCCAGGGAAGGAATCTGTAGTGTTCAGGGAGGAACTAGCAGGGCATAAACTCTAGGAGGGCAAGAGAACCCCATTTCCAACCAACGGAGAGCGAGAGAGATAGAGAGTGAGAGAGTGAGCGAGCTTGCCAACCGTCCGATCGACCAGGGCACGGAGGACATCGCATTCGGCGACTCCCAGGTAACTGATCTTCTCCTCACCACTTCAACTCTGTCGCTGGTTAATCGCATGGTCAATAGGATAAAACATTTGGAGAAAATCGAGCAAATCCGTGCGCGTAAGCTCATCGGACCGACAGACTCGGACGTCCGACCCAGTGTCTGATTCCCAGAATCGGACACTCGGACAACCGTCCGATCGGAACAACCTGTCCGACTACTAGGATCGGACCAACTAGTCTGATCGGACGTGCCACATGGCACCCGGACCAACCCGTCCGATTTTTGAGAATCAGACGCTCGGACCAACCTGTTCGACTCGGACGCTCAGACCACTCGGACGCCTTGACTCAGACCCACCCTGTTCGATCGGACAAATTAAGACACGTTACCAATCGGACCACCTGCTCGATCCGATTCCCAGAATCGGACCCATCCATAATCAGACCACCCAGAATCGGACTACCCGGTCCGATCGGACCAATCGGACAAATCGGACCGCCCAAAATCAGACTGCCCAGAATCAAACCCCCTTGGCCGATTCTTCGAACACTTGCCCGTCCGATTTTTGAGAATCGGACACGCGGACCTTAAGACTGCCACTTAGCCCTGATATACTTGGTCCGATTCCCTCAATCGGACCACTGGTAAATCGGGCCACTGGTAAATCGGATGTCCGATTTCCAGAGTCAAACCAAAACAAAACCTGACCCATCTAGGGACACACTGGGGCACTCCCCCAGCGACCCACCCCCGCGTGAATAAGAGGAAGCATCATAGGACCCTAGGACCCATAGAACGGCCAGAACTAGAGTAGCAAAGCCTGTCAGGCCCAAAATGAGCAAGAGTGAGTGAGACGCCGGGGAATTACTCACAGCACTCAGGTTGAATTTCCGCACTTAAAGTACACCTAGGAAAGCCGAAAGCCTGATTGAGCACAAGTGTACAAGGAACAACACGCTCATGACTGACCATAAGTTGAGCACTGTATTCAAAAATTAAAAGAATTCACTCAGATAAATCGCCCAAAAAACCCACCAATAGGAGAAGACCCAAGATGTATGCAAACGTGCGGAGCGTAGGGTAGGATCAAGCAAAGAGCGGCACGGCTTAGGCGCTTAATCCTAAAAATCTAGCCCTATCAGCTGATTGCAGGCTAGCTCTATAGGCTAGGGCAAGACGGATTGCTACGTAGATGCGTATGTAAGCATGAGATGCACGATGTGCTCTCAGAGGCGCACAACGGTATTGCAAGAGGACACTTTAGCAGGGACACTACAGCACGAAAGGTGTTGCAGTCCCAGCTATGGTGGCCCACACTCTTCCGCGATGCCACACAATTTGTCAAGCATTGTGATGAGTGTCAACGGACAAAGGTCCCGGTTCGTAAAGATTAGATGGAGTTAACCCCTGTTATCGCTTGCAAATCCTTCGAAAAATGGGGGATTGACTTCATAGGACCCATCAGCCCCGCAGCACAATATTCGCAAGCTAGGTACATCATGGTGGCCACGGATTACCTCACCAAATGGGCGGAAGCGAGAGCCACGCGGAGAAATGATGCTAGGACGACTGCCAAGTTTTTATGGGAGCAAGTAATCTCGTGTTTTGGTTGCCCCATCGAACTGGTTATTAGCGACCAGGGAACGCACTTCATCAACAAAGTGATAGCCCATCTCCTATTCACCTTTCTCATCATCCATCGCAAATCCTCACCATACTACCCTCAGGCTAATGGCCAAGCTGAATCAACCAACAAAATTCTCATCACTGTCCTGACCAAGGTAGTCTCAGCCTCACGAAGTGATTGGGATAACAAGTTGATGGCAGCCTTGTGGGCCTACCGAACAGCTTATAAGACGGCCGTCGGTCAAACGCCTTTTAGGCTAACCTATGGGACTAAAGCTATTCTCCCAGTAGAATTCTTCGTCCCTAGCCTGAGGATAGCACTCCAAGAACTATGGGAAGGGAAGGAAGCATGGACGCAACGCTTGGTTGAGCTAGAACGCCTGTCAGAAGTTCGTCTCCTAGCCACCCACACACTTATCTGCGAGAAAGCCCGACGTAAAAGCTGGTTTGACAAACATGTCAAGCAACGAGAGTTTGAGCAGGGTGACCTAGTGCTCCTCTACTCAGTTAAAGGACATAAGAAAAGATGAAATTTAGAGGTCTCGGACCCTTTAAGGTCTGCACAATCAGCTGAACTGGTAATGTCGAGCTGGAAACACTAGATGGTGAAGGAATGGGCTTCTTCAATGGCAGCCGAATCAAGAAGTACTATCCGCCCACTCATCCGCTGCATGAACCACCAATGGTAGAACCACCTGTCAAAATACGAGTAGCCACAAATACGGAAATCTGCGAGAATGAGGAGGAGCCTGTAGAACCCGCCTACCTCCGCATCATGGTCACGGCCAAGCAGATGTGCTCCTTCAACGCCCTGATTGACGAGGGGGCGGATTTTAACATTTTGAAGCATGAGCATTGGACCCGGCTTGGCACACCAATACTTCATTCCACAACAGCCAGATTGAACCCATACGGGGCTCAATCTTATCCGATCCTCGGCACGTGCAGAGTTGCCGTTTCTATCGAGACTGAAACTATTCCCATGCTGTTTTATGTCTTACCCATTGCCATGGATGCAAGCACAGAGTCATTGTTCGGGCGAACTTTTAAAAAGCAGACCCGTTGCAATGTTGATTATGAGTCGCAACGCATCCACCTAACGATCGGGAGCGTGCCTATTGTCACGACTTTCAGCAAGGGCCTCGTAACCCCATCACCGCTCACGGGGCCACCGATAGAAATAACCGCACCTAGGACTAAGGAGGGGGGCCATGCATATCTACCATACCCAGATCCCCACGTACCGCGGCCCGCCACACCCAAAGCAAAACCCCAACAGACTCGCTTGCAATGGGTACCTAAGAAGCCTCGAGAACTACCTAGAACTAGATGCGCGTGTCCGCGGAACACCTACAAACCTAAACCTAGGAAACCAAGACGCCATCATCGCAAGTGCCGCATGATTAAACAAATATGGGTCCCTAAAGTCCTCCTGCGTGCACAAGGATACTATGAGGGGAATGCCTCGATGTGGATCCCCAAAATCCCAAGTGTCACAAGCCCTAGTTCTACGTCGATCTCAAGGCCTTGTCCCCTGACACCTCAAGACCACGAATCGTAGGGCCCACCCCAGTCATCCGACTCCTTTGCGAGTCAACCCACGGGTATCACACACGCCCAACGACCCAAGCAACGGCCATCACCATAGGTGGCATTATCCAACCAACCCAACCCGCAGCTCAGCAACCCCGCTGACCGCAGTAGCATAGCCCCTAAGATCAAATCCGACCCATCCGTCCAACCAACGCCCGAATTGCCGACTCAAACGGGCCCCCAGCTGCAGCTCTGTACTGTCAGAACCTCCAGCTCCAGCAAACCCCAACCACCCGCCGGCCTTAAGCCCTCCTATGAATGGAAGTCATTCCTAACGCTGGCTGCTGACCTCGCAGAGGACACGTGGGATGATGTGGTGGACTGCATCAAACAGCTCGATGCCACCTTTGTTGCACTGGCCCTCAGCTATGACCACCTGGACTTGGGACTATTAGCAGAACCCCTTGCAACTGACGTGCGCAATATGCCTTGCTCTTCGGAGACTTTTGAATTCACCTTTGCACAAGCTTCTTGCTCTGCCGCTGAGCTGCTCGCTCGCAAGGTCTCCAAAGAGCAAGCCATTAAGCAACGCCTCATCACATCATTTGACCCACGCACGACGTCTGACATCACTAGCCAAGAGAAAGCAAGGTTGTCCCACCTGGCGGACACGGAATCACCCTTCTTGAAGCAGTGGTATGCTCTTAGATTGAAATGGGAGGTTGATGGATGCCGCATAATGACCAACGCCAAACAACACCGAGCCATCAAAATGGCCGAGTATGATCCCACCTACGTCGCGCCTACCTCGTATCGAGTGTTAACCACTCTTCGAGGTCGGACCATGGACGATCATATCTTAGGGCACCCCTATCTCGACCGCATCTTGACAGAAGAAGAGCTCCACATCGCAAGTTGGGTCAACTTCGGTGATTTGCTCACGGATGTCGTCACGTACATCACCCATATAGGCATCCGACCCTGCGACCTGGACTGCGCTGCACACTTGGAATATAACCCCAACTTCTACGATTGGCTCCTCCACAAATAAACATGAACGCCTTGGCCCCACAACCTCCAATCCTGGGACGGATTTTTCTTTTCCACGAGGGGGATGGGGCAGTAAATGGGATTAAAACTAAAAAGTAAACCAAGCATGAAAAGGCTCAAAATTGAAATGCCATACAAAAGTAGGTGATAGAAGTTTGAAAGGAAAAGTTAGGGTTATGAACGATAAAATCTGCTATGATTGTGGTCGTCCAGCAAATTGGTTGCCAAAAAATATTAAAAAGTTAATTGACTAAATGTATAGGTGGCGACCATGGCAAGTCAAGACAAAGCTGGCAAACTCCCCTTCTCGAAGGAAGAACAGGTGCGGTACGGCCTCACGGTGGAAACAAGAGCGTTCAATCAGCTGAAATTCTGCCACATATTCAACCTAGAAGACGTGGTCATTGAGGAACCAGCGGTACGACGAATTATAGAGCAATGCCACTTACAAAGGTACTTGGATGCAGTGGGCTAGAGGATAAACTACACCCTGTTCACTGAGTTCCTGCGCACCTTCAACAGAAATAAGGGCACCGTCACAGTGCGGGACAAGGAAGCCACCAGGCAAGTGTAGGTCGAACTGACCCCCGAACTGATAGAAAGGGCACTAGGGCTTCTAAACAAGGTGGAGAAGAAACCAAAAAGGGACGTCTATGCCATGTTGGGAATGGACAAAGTGAAGGTCCACATCAACGACGGAGTCAGCCTGGCAGACATCCCCGATCAAGAGATTCAACTGCAGGCGAAGATGATGCATACCCTATTTTCGAGTCAGCGGTACAATAGCATCATGTCCAGAATCAATGTACCTCTACTCGAAAGCATCGCTGCTCAATCACTGGACGAGGTGAACCTCAACGGGTTCATAAGAAAGACAATTGAGGCTTCGGCAAAGGCCCTGGCAACAGGAGGAAGGGCTGTTGCAGGAGAATCCCCTTCACCCCGGTCAACCCGCAAAGCCTCATCCTCCAAGGTCTCCACCATAGGTTTTGGAGGTGCCCTCACCGCGATCATCCACAAAGCAATAGGGCAGGGACGAGCGGGAGAAGACAAACAGGGAGATGACGAGAAAAGTGGCGAATCGCCGTCGCAGTCCCAACCTCATGCGGAAGAGCAGTCTGATGAAACAGAAACGGACACCGACGAGGAGGGAGAACCCCAGGCTACACCAAAAAGGAAGGCAGAGCAACGAACTAAAGCCCTACACAGAAAAAGAGAGGAGGAGCGAAGGAGAAAAGAGAAGGAAGAGCTCGAATGGGCCCAAAAGGAGTCGGTAAAGGAAGAGGAGGAAAGAAGAAAGAGGGCTGAGGAGGAGCTGAGAAGGAGGGAAGAAGAAGATTTGGAGCTGGGACCCGTCGCTCCATCGAGGAATAGCGAAGAAAAGACGTGGAAGGAGCAGGAAGTCCATACCAACCTGAAGCACCCGGTTCCAACACTGGTGTGCCGGAAACTGTGCACTTGCCTCCTGTAGAAGGGAAAGGAAAAGACCCAGTCAGGCCAGTCTCCCCTCTCCTCGTGCCACCCATGCAAGCCACCCCCCTCATGGTGACACCCCCTACAACCGCCACCCAGGGGCACACCCCAAAAATCGATGAAAGCAACATGGTTACATGGTTGCAGTTTTTGGTGGAAAGGGAGCTGGCAAGGGAAGCGGCCGGGGCCACCCCAGTTTCAGGCGCCAAAAGGGCAGCAACCGCCGAGCTGGAGCCAGGGCCGGAAGTAAAAAGACAAAAAGTGGAAGAGATTGCCACCACTACAACCATGTCCCACCCCCTACCTCCAGTAGGCCACTACGATGACTATGTGAAGGAGCTGCTCGCACAATTGCAAATGGCCAGGTAAGAAAGGAGGATAGCTGTGGAGAAGCTGGCAGCGGAACGCGAATCACAAGCCGCCCTCCAGCTGGACAGAGTGAAGCAAATAACAGAATATCAAAAGGAAATCGCTGTGCTTAAGGAGGAGGCTAGCACTAAGGACGCAGAAGAGCTAAGAGCCCTGAAGGAGCGCGACGCTACCTGGGAGGGAAGAAGGAAAATCCTAATGGAGCGCCTCAACAGGGAGAGGGAAACAACTGCCCACCTTCAGCGCAAGAATGACCAGTTATCTGCAACCAAACTGGAAGTGCAAAGTCAGCTTGAGAAAATTAGACAAGAGGCTGCAGAGCTGGATCAGTTAAGGGTAGAACAGGTGCGTAGGATGCAGGTAAAGCTCGACCAACTCAATGCGTAGATCACTGAGGAACACCAAGAGCAGTCCCGCCTGCACCATGAGCTTGAAGCCCGGCAACAACAACTCATGGCAATGACCCTCCATCAGGGGGAAAGCCTGGAAGATATGGAGAGAAGGGCAAAAGAATGGTCCAATCATAACGAGCAGAAAGTACGGGACTTAGCACGCCGGCTAGCCAAGGCCGAAGGAGACAGGGTGCTGGCTGAGAATCAGGCAGAGGCAGCCCAGCTCTCTATGATAGCTCAACAACGTACTTTTCTCAACACGCTGCTCCACGCCACCCAACCAGAAGCAGATGAAGCCAATGATTAGCTGTAGAGAAAGCTAACCATTGCGCGCAGAGCTCTCACAGCGGGCCTGCACGTACCGCTACAGCTAGGAGGCCCGCCGCAGAGCCTAGAAGAACATAGAAAATATCTGGCACAAGTAGGCTTGACGGCACAGGAGATGGACGACCTTGGGTTCACTGAGGAGAAAACACAGGAAGACGAGCAAGCAGAAGGGGGTGAACCGGAGCCTGACCTGGGGCCTTAGGAAGAGGAATATGTCCCACCACCCCCTCAACCACAACAAGCCAAAGTACCCCTGACACATCTGCCGAGCGAAGAGCAGCCCAAACCAACCGAAGAAAGGAGATGGTGGAGAAGGCAAGAAGAAAGCTGAAGGCCAGACCTGTCCAGAAACAACCTGCCCCTCTTCCACTGCGCACCCAAGACTCCCCTGCTGAATACTGCGCCGAAATGATTATCTGGGAACATTAGGAGTATAGCCGAGACCCCTTCGATCTGCGCTTCGAGTTTCCCGCCGCCTTGAATAGGGTGCTGCCTATTCAGTTGGTGGAGGATGTCATTGCCATGGGGGCCAGGCTCAAGGCCAAATGGTTAGCAGAGCGTGAGGCCCACCCAACTGCTTGGGGAGCCGAGGACCGCGAGTTTTGGCAAGACAAAATCCTTCAGGTACCTCGCACAGTGGAAGGCTATAATTGCCAACCCACCTGGAGGAGGCGCATTTTTGACGTCAACCTGGAAGCGTGGATGGCATTTTGCAACACCCTCCCTTCAGAGAGGAACGACCCCACCTTTATGCCGTATCCTCGAAGGGTAGGAGTGGACTTCAACCCGTCCATCCACGGCCGGTTCGACTTCCCCATCATTTATAATGCCAATACCACTTCCCATAGGAACGCTCTCCTCTTCACCCTTCCCGACTTGTACAGCTCTATAGATAAATTCCTTAACGAATTCACCTCTTGCCCCGACCCAGCATTCATCACCACCTGTAACTATCTTAGGTTAGTTAGGATCCTAGTACACCAGGAACCCACACCCCAAGAACGCCACCTTCCACCCCTCTATTTTGACCCCAACGCCATAGACAACACCACCATGACTCGCCTCATGATGCGTGCTGCTCTTTTGCCATCCTTCTGTGGTGCACTGCTGGAAGACATGAATGACAACAAATTTACCTAGTGCAACCACCCCTTTCTCTCTACCACCACCCTCAAAACCCGCCTCCACATTAAGGGCTACTTGCTAAGCCGAAAATTCCTTAATAAGGCCCCCCGCCCCCCACCCACCCTTACCCACTATTCGGATAACGAGGAGTAGAACTCCTGTTATGCCTCGTACTGCTGCCTCCATGTACACACCTCATCATGGCAAAAAAAAAAAAAAAAAAAAGAAAAGAAAAGAAGAAGAAGAAAGCAAGAAAGAAAAAGAAAGCAAAGTTGATTCTAAAATTTTGGATGTGCTTCAACAAGAAAGAGAGTTTGAAGCTCAAATGCTGAAAGTCACAAGAGTCAAGGAGGATGCTCTCACCAAAGTCTAGCTTGGTTCAAAAGACACGAAGCCGATCAAAATTAGTGTACGCTTGTAGCTTGATTTCTGTGACCAACTAAAGGAAGATTAAACAACAAGCTTTAAAGTTTGCTTTAAGTATAGGAACTCTATACCGACAAGGGGTAGATGATGGTTATCATCGATGTGTTATGTCTAATGAGGTTTCATTTATCTTGGACAAGTTTCATGACTCCGCTTGTGGAGGACACTTTGCTAGATGATTCACTGCACAAAATGCCTTAAGAGCTGGATATTGGTGATTGTTCATCTTCTAGGATGCATTTGCATATGTAAAGAGATGTGATGTATGTTAGAGACATGATACTAAAGAGAATTAGAAGCGTCCTTTTGCCCCTATTATGGCTTTATTACCATTCAAGAAGTGGGGCATTGGCTTTGTAGGTCCCATTGCCTTGTTGTCCTCTACATAGAAGAGATATATCATAGTAGCAATTGACTATTTCACAAAATGGTAAGAAGCATAAGTGACGGGGAACGATGATGCAAAGGAGATTGCTATCTTTCTTCTCAAACAATAAATTTGTCAGTTTGGCATGCCAAAAGAGTTGGTATTGGACCGGGACACTCATTTCCTAAATAAGGTGATCATAATCTTGACTAACAGTTAGACGAATAAGGTGGAAAATTTGGAAAATCCAAAGCGGAAGACAAAGGCCAAGGCAAAAGTGAAATGGAAGACGAAGGTGCGCCAAGAAGAATTTGGAAACACAAGAAGTGCAGAAAAGTCCTAATTAAAGAAAAAAGGCGCATAAGAAAAAGCGCAAGTCAATACTTTTGTAAAAGAGTGCAAATGCATCATGATTTAATTTAAAGAGCGTCACGCTCTCACTCGTGTAATTTGTAAAGGTAGATGGGCGGTAGGAAGGAATCTAGGAAGATAAGAGGACAATGGGAAAAATAGCCTAAGCCACATCCGGCCATGTAAAAAAGGGGATAAGGGGATGATTGCCCAAAAGGGATTTAGGGTTTTGTATATAAAGTTGAAAAGTGAATGAGAAGCTCATTCTTGTGTGTGGCCAAAAGTGGCTCTCTTTTTCTTATTCTTCTTGTTCTTGCTTGCTTGAGCTTGTGCTTGAGAGAGGGAGTGTGAGGGAGTGAGTGTGTGAGGGTGAGGGATCGGGGAGGAGAAGCTCTCCATCTTCTCCTCTCTTCTTCCCTTCTCTTCTCTTCTCTTCCCTTGCTCGCGGTGATGGAGCTTGGAGCGTGGAGCTTGAGGATGGAGCTTGCTTGAAGCTTGCACTTGGATCGTGGAGTTACCGGAGTGCACGGGAGAGGAGGTAACTCGATCAGTACGGAGGTAAGCTCACTACACCCATAGATATGGATGGCGCGTCGGCTATGTGAGAGGTAGCCATTAATGCTCGGCTTGGAACGCTTGAAACAATAAGCGATTCGTGGATCTTGGCGATTGAGCGAAAGCTCCCACAAATATAAATTAAAAAATTTACACAATTTATTTTTAAAAACATTTTCTCTCTCTAAGATCTTGTATAGGACATTTTTGAGACCTCAAATCTCCCTTAATGATTGATGACGTGAGGGAAAGCTCCAAATCTCAGCGATACTTTTCTGACTCTAAGGAAGGGGGTCATGAGAAAGTCTTTGAATTATTAAAAAAATTAATTAGGTGGCCTATCTGGTCTTGGACTTTTTCCTTTAGCTAGGGCATCTATTGTGTCTTTTAGTTTGGTTGGGGTAAAATCTTCTTCTGGTATGTTGTTTAGGCTAGTAGGGACCACCTTTTCCTAGTTAGGGTTGTTTCCACTTTAGTAGGTGTTTCATCTGGGTTACTCTTCCTAGGAGTCCTAAAGATGTTGGAGAAAAACTCTTTGGCTATACATAGGTTCTCAATATTGCATTTAATTTTGTAGCCATCCTTCTTAAAGAGGAGTGGAATAGTTTCTTCACTTTCTTCTTTTTTAGAATATTAAACATTTCCTTTGAAAGGCTTGTTAGCCTTTTTAGCCCTAGTGCACAATTGGATGCTGGCAGCTTCTCTATCTTCAAATATTCTTAGCTCTTGCTTTACCTTTAGAAGCTCAGTCTTTAAGTGTGGCTATCCTAAGTCCACTATAAGTTCTAGGTTCCAAATATTAATTGATACTCTTTTGAACTTGGTTTTTTTTGGCTTCTCTAAGATAATTTTGGGTGCCTCTATAATAGCTATAGTCTAGGGTCAGAAAGAACTTTTCACAAATATATTGAATTGAGTTCCTAGCATCCACATTTTTGAACAGCCTTGGCTCACTATGAGACCAACCAGCTTTACTAACCTGAGAATAATTAGACATCCTTAGTTGTACATGAAATTGATCACACAAAACATATCTTACACTTGGAATTAAAAAAAGTAGCAATGAGACTAGCTGAACCATAAAATATGTCGAGCCTACTTTTCTAACTAAGCAACCAATTTCATTTTTAGACTATGTAAACCCAATTTCTTTACTTATTTTTCTTTTTTAATGCATGCAATACATAGTCCCTCTTCTAGATACTTGTCTTTTGGCAATTCAACCATGCTGAAATCCCCAACCAATATAATGGGACAATGGATAACTTGTAGTGAGTCCCACGCTTTGCCTCTTTTTGAAGCAGTGTTAGGAGCATATAAACAAATTATAGCAAACTCATCATGACCCTTGAAGTGGGTTGCTTCCCAATTGTAGTCTTTTTCCACAGTTACTCTTAGCAACTGGTCTTTGAGGTTGTGGGAGATGCCAATATGTATTATTATGGTTTATTAAATAACAATCAAAATCCTTAGAAATTAGACACAAGTTTTTTGGGAGTAGTGAGTTGTGGTCTTGACTTCTTGTAGACATATGACATCAAGGTAGATGGCATCAGTGTTTAGCCATTAGGATGTGACATGGGATTATGTTGAACTTATGAATTATAATCAATGTGTCTTTCTTAAGAGTCTTGCTCGTCTTACCACCATCCCTTTTTGAATTGTCTATTGGAATTGGAATTGGGTTGAGGGGGCATTTATCCCTCATGGCAGTTCTTAAGAGTCTTGCTCATCTTATTACCATCCCTTTTTGGATTGTCTATTGCAATTGGGCTGAGGGGGCATTTATCCCTCATGGAAGTTCTTTTTTGGACTATCTATTGGAATTGGGCTTAAGGGGGCATTAATCCCTCATAGCAGTTCTCAGTTGTGTGAATTCCACATCCTCATTTTGTTGGTTTAGGTCTATATTTAGATTTCCATCGATTCTAGAGGACTCTCCCTTGTTTTTTAGTTGTGCTTCCTCAAGAATTACCTCATCATTATCAAAATTAGAGGGGATGTATTCTTTGTTCTTACTAGTTTCCCCCACCCCCTAAGTATTGTTGATTTCTCCATCTATGTTCATTAGTAGGGATGAATGTTTGTTAGAGTTCTTTCCTTTGTTTTTATAAGGTGTATTGACTAACTAACCTTTGTTATTGTTATTTGCCTTTCTATTAACTAGCTGAAACCCATCATCTTGGGGTTTCACAGTTTTGGGGGGGTAGCCTCTTGCATTTTCTAAATCTTCTTGAGGCTTAAGTTCTTGATAGTTTTGAATGGAATGTCTTGGTTTTAGGCATTTGAACAAGCATTTGGGAGATTCTTGGAAAGGACTAGTTGGTCCTTTCTAAAACTCCCCTTTGTATCAGAGATTGCCAATGTTTCAATCAATTTCTTTATTAATATCCACCTCCATATATATATATATATATATATATATATATATATATATAGGTCTTTGGCCCAATAAATTTACCTAATAGGGTAGTAAGAATTTTAAGAAAATGATAATGGGAGGTTAAAAAAATTTGACCTAAATAGGTACACATGTTGGTTTAGGGCTTGGAGGGTCTAAATTTGGCAAAATAAATAGTTATTAGGCAAATAATGCATTACGATCAATTTATAGCCCCATGGGCACCCAATTTGTTCTTGCCTATGATCTTAGATATTCAACTCGAGGGCGAGCCCCATGGGATAAGCCTATTAACTCAAGGGATTCACTATATGTATGTCCTCTATATTACGTGCATCCAAAGACTATTTATAAATATCATATATGTGAATATTTCTTGAATAAAAAACAACACTTCTTTATTTAATGTATAAATAATATTTCTATATGACACCCTTTTGTATGTAAAAAATGATATTTGAAAAATATCTTATATTGAATCCGTGTGATACATACATATATTTATAAGTGACCCCCCCCTCCCCCCCCCCCCCCCCCCCCCCCCCCCCCCCCAAAAGATTTATTATAGTTATTTAATTCAAATGTAAGCACTATTAAATATGCTCAATGCCCCACTCTCGTAAAGTGCCACCAATGATCTATGGTGCTCTAAGTTGTAAAAGGCTCCTATTATGAGGAAAAGCCACGTGTGAAGTGACATTGGGTGGGTCCTGACTTGTATGTCAAATGAGGTGTATGTAACTGAATAGCAAAAATGTGACCTTTGTGGATCTAGCCTTTGGGTTAGATAGAGTAGTTATGTTGGTAGAAACTCAAGGCACAATGCATTGAGTTGTGAGGTGTGGGAGTTATCATGGACCTGATGGGGGTTCAGGGGCAACACTAGCAGCCCAACGATAAAGGGAATATTCCATGGCCAACTAGGGAAGGTTCATACTATGGTTGGACAGCCTAACTAGAATGCCTTCCTAGCCTATAAAAGGAAGATCCCTCCACAGCCATCGTCAATCTATCTTTCACCGAGTTAGAGTTTTTCCAGCTATCCTTAATGTCTTTGCCTATCATCTGCCTTGATTGCCATCTAAGCTTCACAATGGAAGTGCACGGGTGGATAGAACCATCTTTATATCCATTTGTTTGAAATTAAAGTAGTCTATGCTCTTCTCATATTTGCTATGTGTTTTCTACTCCTTGCTTAGATTCTATCTGTTGTGTTGTGTAATTTTTATAGGCACAAATAAAGGAAACTTATTGCTTGGAATACTAGACTTAGAGCCTGATGGCATGCCACTTTCTTGTGGCACGTTGGGAATGGGGATGGAGTCGTGCATGCTCGTTTGTTGCCCTTGCACAACATAATGTTAGCCTTGTTGAGGAGCGCTTGGTGATGTCTAGGAGAATTGTTGTGAGGCAGCCATAGTTTCTTTGAAGTCCTCCCCTCAGTTGATAGAGCTTCCACCACTACCTCTTGCCGATTATTCTATAGGGTCTCCCATGTTGATTACTCCAAATCCAAATGGCCATCATTCTCCTCCTCCCACTTGATCAACACTTTCTTCTCTTTCCCAAAGACCATGGGTCCATGATTAATATATCGTGTAAAGAGTCAGTTAAATAGAGGGTTGCCAACTATGTTACCATATGCTCTATTTAGAGAGCTAGCCATCCCCGGGTCATGATGATAAGTAAACAATCCCTACATGATGGGGGTGGATATGGTGCCAAATTGGGGAAGAATAGAGGGAATATTTTGTGCAAGTCTTCTTAGAGGGAAAGAGACCACGTTTAAGTGTAGTTCCATTCGTGTGGGTTGCAAGACTTCGTCCCGTGCCCCCCTTTTGAGGGGAAGAGAGTCTTGGAGTTTGTGCTTAGTTCCTTTTTGCAAGGTTACACTCGATGGATGAGAATCCTGTAGGGGTTGTGTGCAAGGAGTCACGACGAATGGGACCAAATTGGAAGGTTTTGCTAGAACTCTTAGTTCTCATGTTTATCTCTGTCTCTCCCTTATTTTTATACAATTCAATCTTTGCATTAAAAAGAAAACTCCACAAAATACATTTTATATTTGAACTTTTTTTGTTATCAAAATAATCTCAAAACCTTCAAGAGAAAGAGATAAGATCAAAATGTGGAGAGATTCTCAAACTATTTTTAAAGAGATGAAAAAAAATCTATTTTAGGTTCACACACACACACACACACACTCTCTCTCTCTCTCTCTCTCTCTCTCTCTCTCTATATATATATATATATATATATATATATATATATATATATATATATATATATACCCAAATATATATATTTTCTACAAAATTTTCCCTTTTGGGAGTTTATGCAAAGCTTATGTGAAAGCTGGCTTCTATTTTAATTTTGGGGCATCAATCCAATTTTAGGGAGAGGGAGGGAGAGAGAGAGAGAGAGAGAGAGAGAGAGAGAGAGAGAGAGAGAGAGAGAGAGAGAGAGAGAGAGAGAGAGAGAGAGAGAGAGAGAGAGAGAGAGAGAGAGAGAGAGAGAGTTTTACATAATATATTGTGTGAAGCATGTCATCCATCCATTTTTCTATGTGGAGCATATCGATCATCCACTTTCCTCACAGAAAATGAGAACCAAGCGAGATGCGACCTTGCAAGCTTTAGTCATTAAATCTCCATAAAAGTTTTAACCCCATAAAACATCATAACACAAGCTCTACACATATATTTTATGTTTTGTTCAATTCATAAAACCCTATCTTGCTCTACCCATATGGGGAAGTTGCATGACATCTCTAATCTCTTGTATATGCAAAAAATCATACAATGCTGATGGCATCCAATGTAATGTATGCACCTAACAAATACAAACATTATGTATCTATAATGAGACCATATTGGTTAGTAGTATTTTTAATAAATGCATTTTAACAGGAGTAGTTTTTAAAAATTTTACAACCTTTTAATATGGTAAGGATCTTACTAGGAATAAGGTTCAAGGAGAGTGTTAATTAGATTTATTCATGGTTAGTTTTCATTTAAAAAAATATAAGTCAAAAGCTAGGTCTTAAAGGCTAAATTTAAAAATGAGCTGAGAAGATATTAAAAGAAAGCTGCAATATTGTAAGTCCAAAGATGAGTTGAAAGAAAGCCAAAAGAAAACCCTCTTCCCCTAAAATATCTGAAGACCTAGACTGATGACCCAAAATATAGTTTCATACTTGCTGCCGGTGCTCCACTTTGAAAAATCAAATTATTTCCATACTAAGTCTTTGCTCCACTTTGTAAAATGATAATGGAAGAGGTGGCAAAAGCACAAGTGTTATGTGAGACAAATTATTACCTTTCCTCTATGATCCAAAGTGGTGGCAACCCTTATTCTTTAACTAAGTGAAGTTATGCTTATTGTGTCTTGACTCTAGAAAATACACTGTAAGAGAGAAAAGTAAGAGCACAAGAGACAATATGTAAGCAATGGAAGAGCAAGATGAAGTGTGTAAACATATTATCGATAGATAAAGTGAAAGCAAAAGACACAAATGATAGGCACACATACATAAAAAGCAATATGGTGAGACATGTAGAAGGGCAATGAAAAATAGTGCAAAAAAAGGCTCAAATGGTTATAATCATGCTTCTACATCCCTATCATAATATACACTATTAATCCCCTTCCAACTAATGATATGAACAAGTGCAGAAATATTGCGAATCAATCTCAAAAGAGTAAAATGCTTAAAGCTTTCAAAAAAGCTTCAAACTTCTTACAAGTAGTAGCCTTCATGAATAGATATGCTAAGTTATCCCATTTTGGTAGATAGGGCAACCTCATCTAGCATTGCACACTTTTGTAGGGCATGATAATGTAATTCAATGTGCTTTGTGCACACATGGAAGACCAAATCTTTTGCAACTGCCACTTTGACTATCTATGTAGATAGTAGTACGGGATGACTAATCAACACCCAGGTCAATAATAAGCCATTTAGCTATCACACTTAATTACACCCACCCCTAAAGGTAATCTTATACTTAGCTTACAAGTACAATTGGTCACCCTAGTATCATAACATCTTGCCCAATAGAAAAAAAGCATGCAATTTTGGATTAAGAACACACAAATAGAATAAAGTATAATCCTTTGTACTCATTTTGTTTGATTTATGACAATGCCATCCTTTTGGTGCATAAACCGGATGCTCAAATACTAGCTACATAACATCTCAAAGTAGAGTGTGATTTCGCTTTGAAGGTTGAAATTCCAACCTCATTCTAACTAATGGGTAGAAAAACATCTACATACAAAGTTGATGACCAAGTGAGAGCCCTTTTTTACCCTCCTTTATAGAGTGTCATCTCAACCGAAATATTGCAAAAACCATAAGCTAGCAAGTATGCATCTATCTTCTCATACTAGGCTTGAGATACAGAGTCAAGGCTTAAAACAACCTTTCTCATATGATTGCTTCATGTCCCTTAATAGTAAACCCATGAGGCTACAAAACATGTATCTCAGATCTCCTCATGCAAGTTAGTCACAATGTCCAAGTATTGTACATTCCATTCATAATTTGCACCCAATATAATAGGAGATGGAATGGTGTTCATATGTGAGGTAGGTGCAAAGGTCTCATCATAATCAATCCCTTTGTTTTGAGCATAATGGTTGTCCGCATACAACTGGACGAGTTAATTAAAATGACAGCAATCCATGGCTGTTAGACATCCACGATAAGAGCTTCTGCTGCCCTTGCAAAACTCCATGAATAATCCATGGCTGTTAGACATCTATGATAAGAGCTTCTGCTGCCCTTGCAAAGCTCCATGGTCTTCAAGAAGCCTAAAAGGAATTTGAACACTTGCAATTTGATCTAATCAAAGAAAAAGCTCGATTTTTTCTCTGCGCCCAAAAGAAGACGGTGTTTCAGAATGTACTACAAGCCAAATTGACGACTCATAAAAGCCCTTTCGCAGGTCTGTTGTAAAATATCCACAGGCATAGAGCAATTAATTGGGCATGGTTTAGGGAATCAAATGGATCCCTTGTGTCATTGAAATTGATCGACATTACAATTGGCATGGACAGCTAAATAGTGGAAGCAAAAACGTAAGGAGCTGCAGAGAAGTGTGATCCCCCCATACAAATGACATTTTTCTGGAGATGTATCCCAGGGTGGCTCCCAGTTGGAGACCTTAAGTAAAAATGACAGATACTGCCCATTCTCTAGGTCTCCATGGCTATCAAACATATGGTTTTTGCAGCGTCAACACCTTTGCTTTATCATGTTTTTCCCAGGAATGTCTGCCAACATGACACTGTTTGGGAGATTACACTTTCTTTGTACATGATTTTGGACTTTCTGAACCAACATCATTACAAGCACTTTCTCCAGCCATATCAGCTTCACAGGTTCATCAACCTTTGCAACAATCTCCATATGGTTGCCATTGGTTGCAACAGATAGACCTCGAGCAATTATTCTTCTCTTTCCATTGTCTGCACTCGTACAGGAATACACCCAGCGATCTCCTCCCGATACAGCAATGATTTGCCCAAAGATCATCAACCATCATCTGCATTACATCGACTTTCCATTACCCATGAATATGCAAGGAGGCCCTTTCAATTGTGAAATCATTGCCCAGCTTACAGGTGGACTAATTTCTGTGTAATAGATCGGTTAGCTTTTGACATTTCATGAGACCAAACTTTGAATTAAGACCTTTCAAGAAAAAGTCTCTTACCATTAGCCTCAAAAGTTTGAAAATCTCGACTAGAAATGCAACTAGTAGTCTGAGTGCAACACCTATAAGCACAAATTCTCTTTAGATTCCACACTGAAAAGCAATATCAAAGCTTATTACTATCTGACAACCGAAGGAAAGATGATAAATACACCTTAACATGTTCATACACATTATGACGGATGTAGGTTTTTTTCATCCACTGGTGATTAGATGGACATAGATGGATGTTTTCAAAGGTAAAAGATTAAGAAGAATAGAAAGGGCTCTGCTCAGCACTGTTAGTGTTACATCCTTCAAAATCATGGATGGGTGCCTGCAACATTGTCCACAAGAGGCCACTAGGTGTGAATGTGATCAAGGACTTTCGGTTAGCTAAGGCATCTTGTAGTGTCAATGCATTTAGGGCACTTTAGGGCTTGGGTGGCTAGGTTCTATAAGAGAAACTTAGGGCTTATTTGCACACATTATTGTGCGACACATTCTTGGACTCGAGACCCTAGAATAGACTAACATTCTGTTTTTGAAGTTAAAAGATTGACATTGGATTAATGAGAAAAAGAAGAATAGAAAGGGCTATATAAGATTGAATTACATTACATCCTTTGACATCACAGATGTGTGAGAATGCTCAAATGAATAGAAGCAAGAAAGACAAAGCATAAACACTCATAGGAAAAGTTGAACACGAACTCCCAATGTGTGGGCAATGGAATCCATACGATGAAGCATAAGAATACCAGCAGGGTATAATGATGACCAACAATAGTGCCTCTAGTCTCCCTCTCTTCAACGGTTCTCATGTTTGATGGTGTCCAATTAGCACCATTTGATACTAGTATGGTACTAATCAAACTAATAGATCTTGGATGTACGTCTAAGGCTATGTTCCGTGCAAAAAATTGTCCATATAATTTCAAACATTTAGAGTCTTTACATTAGGAGTTTACCTATGGATAGCTTGAGTATGGAGACAGGGGGAGAGTAGGAAGAAGAAGAGCTCGAGGTAGTAGGGGGCATGGGCTCTTGTGCTTTTGAGCAGTTTTGTGTTGATCGGGATATTAAGTGTCAATTGATCGCTCCTTATACTTCAACCCAAAAATGGTGTTGCTAAGTATATGAATAGGACTGTTCAAGAGAGAGAATCCATAGTATGCTTTGTCATCCAGGCTTACCCCATACATTTTGGATTGAGGCAGTTACTACTGCAATTCATTTGGTTAATAGATTCCTATGCACTACTCTTGGTAGTAGAGTTACAGAGAGGAGGTATAGTCTAGTAAACCTCCTTCATATGTATACTTCAGTATCTTTGGATGTGAGATATTTTGCCATATTCCTAAAGGCAAGCATAAGAAGTTGGATATGAAGTTTGTTAAATGCATTTTTCTTGGATATGGTTATGCAAGTGAGATGGGCTATTGTCTTTGGAATATATATACTAGGAAAGTTATCCACAGCCATGATGTTGTATTCCATAAAGATGAGATGCATAAGAAACCTAAGCAGGTGATTGCGGTGTGCAAGGTGATCTTAAGGCAAGCATAAGAAGTTGGATTTGAAGTTTGTTAAATGCATTTTTCTTGGATATGGTAATGCAAGTGAGATGGGCTATTATCTTTGAAATACATATACTAGGAAAGTTATCCACAGCCATGATGTTGTATTTTGCCATATTCCTAAAGGCAAGCATAAGAAGTTGGATCTGAAGTTTGTTAAATACATTTTTCTTGGATATGGTAATGCAAGTGATATGGGCTATTGTCTTTGGAATACATATACTAGGAAAGTTATCCACAACCATGATGTTGTATTCCATAAGGATGAGATGCATAAGAAACCTAAGCAGGTGATTGCAGTGCGCAAGGTGATCTTACTAGACAAATCTCTTGTTACCGTACAACTAGCCCCCATTAGACAGCCTCTAGTTGTTGATGATGCTCGAGTGGCCCAGGATCCGTCTATTGTGCCAGATCATACTGATGTTGGACAAAGAGAATATAATGTACAAGATCCATAGCTAGTTTTTGCAACGCTCTACTAGAGCTGTGTGTCTTGATCGTTGAGCCCTTTGTTGATTATGTCATGGTGACACATTTTGTTGAGCTCCTTACTTTAGAGGAGGATATGCACGAAGGTGACAATTCTTCTCGGGAGAAGGCTATATAGTCTGAGTTTGACTCATATCTAAAAAACCATATGTGGAATTTGGTTTCCCTACCTAGTGGAAAATATATATTATCATGCAAGTGAGTGTATTAAGCTAAAGAATACCCTTGGTCGTCCTAAGCCAGCATATGAGGCCCATTTGTTTGCAAAGGTTTTTACACAGAAAAAGAGAGTTGACTTTGATCTAAATCAGCCATAACTTTTGACTGAAAGTTCTGATCAACAAAATTTTTGATTCAAATCAAAGCTAATACTTTTCTTTTCGAATAGAGCACTTAATAGCAAATTTCAGAGCAGGTAAAAAAAAGATATGATAGCCCAAAATTGACTGACTGAAACTGTCTACAACCTGCCTTGTTTGAATGAGTCTATAGCAAGAGCAAAGATGAAATTCCCAATGTCGTCGTGCCAAACCAGGTTATTCTACTAGGCTATTATTTTGCCACATAAAATAATAATGTTTATGCCGAATTTCTACAAAAAAAAAAAAAAGCCTTTGCATCAAATGGTACAAGAGCTACTTGTTAGATTGCACACATAGCATTAGTATAATAATTAATTACATAAAATATTAGCTTCTATATTTTGCACTTATACGAATTGACAGTTTCATCTAGAAAGCATATTGGTACACGCATAAACAATTAATTATGAGGAAGAGTTGGATGCTTTAAAGACTTAGCTCAAGAGGACTTTTGAGATCAAGGACATGGGGCATGCTTCTTATATAATTGGTATGTAAAATATATGCAATTAGTCTAGGGGACTTCTCTACTTATTGTAGGAGTATATTCACAGAATCCTTGAGCAGTCCCGTATGTAAGTGGTAAATCCATTGGTACACATTTATCTTCTTATGTGAAGGTTGCCATAATAGCTACTAGACTTGACATAGCATTTGCAGTGGAAATTGTGCTCATTACATGGCAACACTTGGCCAGCAACATTGGCATGCCATGAAGAATATCATGGGATACATTAAGGACATTGCATACTTGTGCCTTTGCTATGGCCACCAGGATATTGGAGTCGTAGGCTATATTGGCTCAAATTATATACGATATGCAAATAGTAGAAAGATCATCTCTGGCTATGTCTTCATCTTTGCTAAAGGTGCTATTTCTTGGATGTCTAGGGTGCAAAAAATGCGATGCCTTGTTTATACTAAGGTTGAGTACATTGCAACCATTGAGGTTTACAAGGAGACCACATGGTTAGGCCGTCTCGTTGTAGACCTTGGTATTACTTCTATGACTCTTACCTTGTATTCAGATTCTATTAGTGACATCCACTTGGTACGCAATCCGGTTTTTAATAAGAAGACTAGGCATATCTATATTTAGATTTTATAAGTGACATCCACTTGGCACACAATCCGGTTTTTTATAAGAAGACTAAGCTTATCCATGTTCGTTATCACTTCATTAGAGAGGTGATTGAGGAGAAGTATATATAGCTTGCTAAGATCTCTACAACCGAGAATCCTATTTATCTACTCAGTAAAAGTCTCCTAGTGAAACATTATGCCTTTCTTAGGAAGTTGATGGGCATAGGATGAAAAAATATCTTCCCTCATCCAATTGTACTCATATGTACATATTGTACTTTTCTTCTCACTTCAGACGTATTTGCCTTTAAGTGGGAGATTGTTGGAAGTTAAAGGCCGCATATGTCTAGCCGTTGGTATTTACCTTGTACTCAGTACCTGCACACATATACACTACAGGTGGCAGCCGCCCATCATTGTCTATCTTTATTCCTTATTCTTTACTATGATAGAATAATAAAAGGCATGCAAGTCACACATCGTGACTATTGAAAGTTCCCACACATTGGTCTTGCTCTCTCTTGTTTAAACCTCCATAGCTCTTGCTCTTCCCTCTAATTGTGCTTCTCTCTCACACTTGCTCACCCTTCCACTCATGTGGAGATTGTGCTGTCAGTAGCGTCATGATTTGTTTCTTAATAGGCATGGCAATATGGGGGTGGCTCATAATAGAGGCGGCCTGCTCTATGTACGAGGATAGTGATCCAATGTAGAGAAGTCTCTCCTAAAATTAGCATGTCCCTAATCTCTAAGGCCCTATCTCTCTGCCCAAGTCCTCAACTCATACTCAAGAATGGAGGCATATAACTTGCCCAATGTGTACCCAAAATCATAGTTGTCCAATAGTTACTAGGTAGAGTAGGATCATCTGGCTTGAGAATAGGGACAATATTGTTTATGCTCCAATTCTCTAGGAAGCCTTTGCACATGACTTTGTTAAACAGGTGAGCTAGTAGCCTTGCCACCAAGTCCTTAGCATGAATTAAGTGCTCGGCTACTAATCCATCGCGATCATGTGTCTTGTCTCTACTAAGTCTATCAATAGTATCTTGGACCCTACTCTCTATAAAGAAGGTGGTGGTCTCTAGACAAGGCTTTGGTAGATTGAGAAGAGGAGGCTTAATACACAAAACAAGAATTACTAATGATTCAAATGGACTTAGACAAGCCTTCGATTGTCTTGACTGGTCTTTTCTAGCCCAACTTATGCAAACAATGGGATTTAACCCTAAAATGTCTCATTTGATGTACATTGTCAGTACAGATTTTTCCTTAAGAGTTATGCCTAATGGTGTTGTTACAGAGCCTTTCACCCTTTCTCATATTAATACTACCAAGTCTCTCATTTGTTGTATAGAGAGACTTATAGAGCCTTTCACCCTTTCTCATATTAATACCACCAAGTCTCTTATATTAATACCACCATTAAGCTTTAGGGCTACATATTAATACTACCAAGTCTCTCATTTGTTGTATAGAGAGAGACTTATAGGCTTTGGATTGGCAAGGAGAGATGGCATGTAAGGGCAGTATTATGAGACATTTGGGCTATCCCTTGGGGCTGAATGTTTTGCCCAAGAAGTTGCTTGAATGGATCTCCACACATGTATTACTAACAAGTTTGTCTATTGGAAATCACAAGCCTAGGCTTATCATGTATGCCTTAACGTGGCTCAAACAAACATGGTGCCAATGATTTCATATTATTTGCCGATTGCTTCCTTGGTTGAAGTCTGGTTTGTGGGAAATCACTCAATCTATTTGCTTTATGCTTTGGAAAAAGAGCTCTATGCAATCTAGCATTTCTTGGATCTCTTGGAATCATATCTATCTATACACTGGGAAAAAAATGGGGCGTGGAGCTAGTTTAGATATGGGGACTCACATATGATTGCACTCTGATGGACTTTGAAGCTGTGTGTTGGTCAGCAGCCTTGGGTTTCTATCACAAGATTCTTTCTTCAAGACCAAAGCATCTTGCCTAGGAATACCCAAATCCAAGCCTCATGGTGGCATGTTATTAATGCTGATCAGCTTGTTCATCTCAAATCTTTCATGCTTCTGACCTTGTCTATTCTTCGAAAGTGGTGCTTGCAAAGTCTTCTTGACATCCAAATATTGATCGCTTACAAGCTAATTCTCTACAAGATGAATTGCTAGCTGTTTCAAGGCTTGTTTCATGGAAAGCCAAACAACAAGCCAAGGCCATGTTAAACAAATTAGCAACGCTTGGGCTGATGATTATTGCTGATGTGATTTTGCTTGCACAACCCATTGTGATGTCCTTTTGGTCAGTTTGAAGGTCTTTTCATGTTTCTAGAGGCTGTCATCACTTATGGGAAACCACTCTACCTTCGTTGCATGTTTTTTAGTCCTTCCCCCCCTTAACTTTTCATGTTTGAAGGTCATTTCAGCACATAGACCCAAACCCAACCACTTGTCTTATAGATAGATGGAGATATTGGGCATACCGGAGGAGGCCTTTATGAAGAAAACTGCTAGGGTTTGTACTGAGGACACACAGAGTGTACGACCATGACAGAAACACAAAGAGACAGACATAGACACAGAGGGCAAAACACAAATCCTAAATGCAAAACTCAAAACTCAAAACTCAAACACAGAAACTCAAACACAAACAGAAGAAGGGAGAGAGAGAACACAACTTTGAAGTGAATGAATGCTGCAAATGAATGTGAGAGTGTACAGTGCTCTACCCTGAGTGTACAATGTGCTCAAGGGTAGAGCAATGTTGGAGTGTGACGTCCATCGGAGATGGATCCCAAGTTTGTGACCACAAGTTGGAGTGTAGGAGTGTTGAATAGTGAATGGCAGCAGGTTGGTCACCAAAATTCAGCAGTCTGGAGGCTATAAATTGGTAAATACAGTAGTGTACCACCGATCGAAGGCTGGAAACTGTGCATAGTGAGCTGTAAACAGCAGGCTGAAATAGTATCTGATGTGGCTGGCGATAACTGGATGATTAGATCGCAGCAAAAGATGATGTCGCCAGCAAGTAACATCAGTATGGATGAAGGCGCCAGCAGCAGGAGCAAACACAGATGGAGTGGTAGCAGTTTGGAGGGCTGGACAACCACGTAGGAGGAGGCTGATGGTTGAAATCTGCACGTGGAGTGAGAAACCTGCACATACGGAATAAATCTGAATGGGGGCAGCTTGTCTATTTATAGATGTGGAAGGGTGCCCCAAAAATTAGGGTTTCCACTGAACTCTCTTGAACTACTCCTCATTTTAGGGTTTCCACTGAAGTCTCTCGAACCGCTCCCCGTTTTAGGTTTTTACTCTAAAAGAGCATTTTTTAGTGTGTTTTGGGGCTATTTAAGAGGCTAATCAGCAAGTAATGCATATTTTAGCTCAACACCCCCTCTCAGGCCCAAAATTGAGTTGAAAGGTTAGGCCAACCATTGTGATGTTTATTAACCCCAAGGCGTTCCGTCCCAAAGTAGCCAGTGCATCGGACAAAGGGTGCACATCGGTTGTCCAGTGGCCTACCAAGACTACAGAGGCAATGGTTATCTTACCAAGGGAATCCAAGTAGTCACCCTAGAGAGGGCAGGGCATCAGACAAAGGGTGTATGTCGGCTGCCCAGTGGCCTACCAAGCCCTACAAAGGCGGATGGAACTACATGGAACTTTTTTTTATTTTGAATAAGTGAGGTAAATTTTATGGGATGCGGCCGATTGAGTAAAAGTGACCCAGAAGACGGGAGTAGGGAGGGTATACCCAACATATTACAAAACAGTACAAGCTAACCCATCCACTCAGGGTGTTAATGACAATAAAAAATAGGTGATAAGGTATCCATGTGATGGAGGATGGTGGTGTGGTAACAACAGCCGCCGGTGGAAACACCTTAGGATTCGCTCAAGGGGTACTCTGCAGAATGAGCTGCAAGTATGCTACATGCTGAAGAATGCTCATGTAGCAGGTGCCACTTGGACACTGTCCCTCATGGAAAAATTGTTCACTTGCCCGAGCGCCCTAGTACAAAGATGATGAAATCATGCAATGCAAAGGGTAAGGTACAACAGGGGGGGAAAAGCCGATGTCAAAGACAAAGTGCTGAAGCCTATAGAATACCAAGAAGGGTAGGAACCCCCTCTCAACTTGGATGTAGATGCCGAAGAAGGAAGAGGAGCCCGATGTCGGTCTTCATATAGTGCCGAGAACCACAAGGAATGAAAGAAGATGAAGTGGATGAAGCACCCCGCTAGAAGAGCAAGGTAGAAGTCACCGCTGTGATAACATCGAGAGAGATGCTGCATGATCTGCCTCAGAAGGGGAAACCGCTATGCCGGAAGAAGAGCAAGCACTCCTAGGAGCTCCTAGGAGGATGAAACCATGAAAGGAACGGTGCGCATCCCCACGTCTCTGACCCAAGTAGGACCAAAGCAATCTGCAAGTTAGCCCTACACGGAAAGACAAAATCTTGCGAAAGAGATGAGAATCTACAAACACAAAGGTTAGTGGTGAGATGCTTCAAAGCAAAACATAACACAAAGAAAATCTAACTCAAAATAAATGCAATGAATGTATATGTGTGTGAGTAAATGCAGCGGAAGTCAAAAGAATGGAAAAGCTAAGGACAATGAATCCTATGGGCCCGACTCTAAGAGTGCGAAAAATGAATGCTAGATTGACCTAGGGTATCCGAAAGGACCTAGAGACATGCTAGTCTAAGAAGGTGGCCACAATCGTGTATGTCCACTAGCAGAGCTCTGCCAAGGAAACGCCTGACGAGGTGGGGACGAAGGTGAGATAGATGCATGAAGTGCAACGGGATCGGAACCTGCAGACCAATCAGCCAGTCCCTCAGGGGTAGTGAAAGAGATGGGCTACTAAGGCTGTACTCGAGCCACATGTACAATAGCAACAACGGATGTTAAAGGAGCAGATGAAGTAGGCGCGGAAGGCGTAGCCCCACTAGACTGTGCAATTGCAGCGGTCTGCTGAGGCTTTTTAGGTGGAAGACCTTGGGCCTTTGAGCGACACTCCTCCTCCACATGGCCTGCTCTTTGGCAGTGTGTGCAAAACCAGTTTTTCTTAGGGAGTTGTTGCTAGATAGGTCTAGATTCTTTGGTTCTATCTGAGGAAGAGGAATCACCCTTTGATTGGCTTGCCTTTGCATCTTGTGAGTTCTTGCCACTGGTGGTTTTCCCTCTCGAAGAAGAGGCAACCAACCCCCTCTACTCTGAATAAGGGTGTGATGAGGATTTCTTGTGGACTTGATCATGCAGCCTTGCGTAACGCAAGAACTGACACTTAAACTTGTAGAAGGTTGGCAATTAAGATTAGGAGATGATGTGTTGAATGAAATTGAAGTATTTTTCGGGCAACTTATTAGAAGAATGTAACCTGATCGTCATTTGACTTTGGAGAGCCAGTAGTGGCGAACTCGGGCAAGTAACCGCTATATTCAGCTAGCTTGACTTTCAGATCATTCCCTTCCTTAATAGAGAACTCTTAAAGCTCAAAGTCAAGATTGATGCGCTGAGTACGATCATGAGCCGCATAGCGGTTGAGAAGGTGACTCTAATGCTCTGACGCGAGCGGGAAGTGCTGCAACTAAGAGTCAAACTCAGGAAGCAATGCTTGCATCAGCTCAACATTGGCTGTGGCATTGCGGGCTCTCCATTGACGCATGTAGTCAGGGTGATCTAGTCGAGGGTCCGGCATAGGCTCTAGACCAATGACGAGGTTCCAAAGACCCTGAGACTCAAGCACTTGTTGCATGAAATTAGACCAAGTGGTGAAATTTGACTCGTTAAAATGTGTCTTATCCGTGAAGGCATTCTTGGCCATTGCAACAAGAGTGGTAGTCCTCGGAGATGGATATGTGAAAAAGAGTAGTGGGGGTAGGATGGGGGAGTGGAGTAGACTTGGGAATGGGTCCCAGAGTGCCCACCAGGTATGCAGATAGTGTGCAAGGTGGATCCATAGGTAGGGAAAGGCTGACTAGGCATGGGCGTGGTAGCCACATGAGGAACCCAAGGAGGTCGGATGGGGACACGGGGAGCAAAAGATAGGAATTACTAAGTAGGTGTAATCCAAGGAGAGTTTGAAGATGCGCCATAAGTTGAGGATGGAAACCCCTGCGTATGAGTGGTCATGGGAGATGTGAAGGTGGGGATAGTGAGGGGGATGCCCATCACAGTCGACCCAGGAGTTATGGGTGTGCTCATTTGCTGAAAGGCGAGAGGCACTCTGTTAAAGGATGGCATTTCCCCTAACAAAGTACCATGGTGCAAAGAGGTAGAGAATGGGGTGGAGAAGGAAAAGGTGCTAGGAGCAGAGATGGAAGATCCAACCCCTAGGGTGTGTGATGCAGATGTGGAGTGTAATCCAAGGTTTTGGAAAGATGATGAGAGGTGATCAAGGTGTGATATAGAAGAGGGTGGGATGGAAGGGAAGTGAGAAGTGTGTGTGACATGCTCAAATGAAACAGAAGCTGTAGATGTACTTGAATTTCGTCTGCTTCATGAGGCCCCTCTATTGAAGTTCACATATGCAAAGCCATTCGGATCCTATACCTCAAAAGAAGAAATATGCGAGGGTTTTGATTCATGCAACACAAAAGAATTGTACAAACCTGACATTGGACCTGGATGAGATGATGAAGATGGATCGCCAAACCTTTTGAATGCCATGTGTCCTCCATGATCGGAGAGGTGGCTAGCCTTACCAACCGGTCCAAATGTGATAGCAAAACTGGTAAGAGGGGTGTACACATCACCGTACTTGTTGCGATAGTACTCCTCAAAGTCCTCCTCTATCATGTTAGTGAAATTTGGTGAAGGTGGAGTATTGTCCTCCTCATCGAGTCTATAATGTCGTCTTAGGGCCTCCAATGATGGAGAAGCTTGATAAGACATCATAGGAACTGGAGAAGAAGGTGTCTGGGACATTGTGATTCGGTTACGAGTTATATTGTGTACCTCGCACAAAGACTAGCTCTCCACAATATCCACAGAATACTCTTTACAAGAGCACCGGCTCTGATACAATGTGAAGAAAACTGCTAGGGTTTGCACTGAGGATACACAGAGTGTACAACCACGATAGAAACACAAAGAGATAGACACAGACACAGAGGGCAAAACTCAAACCCTAAACGCAAAACTCAAAACTCAAATGCAGAAACTCAAACACAAATAGAAGAATGGGAGAGGTTGCATGGCAGCTCTGAGAGGATGAGGAAGAAAAGAGAGGCTTTTCTCTTGAGGATTAGGGATTCAGACACCTTCTTTCACACTATCCCTCAAATGGTCTGGCACTTTAGCCCACTAGATCAGTTGTTTACACAACCATTGTATCTTTGATGTACTTAGTTACTCTTCACAGAGTTTCTTGTACTTTGAACACAAACAGAAGAAGAGAGAGAGAGAATACAACTTTAAAGTGAATGAATGCTGTAAATGAATGTAAGAGTGTACAATGTGCTCAAGGGCAGAGCAATGTCGGAGTGTGACGTCCATCGGAGACGGATCCCAAGTCTATGACCACCAGTTGGAGTGCTGAATAGTGAATGGCAGTAGGCTGGTCACCAAAACTCAGTAGTCTGGAGGCTGGAAATTGGTAAATGCAGAAGTGTACCACCGATCGGAGGCTGGAAATTGTGCACAGGCTGCTTGCTGTAAATAGAAGGCTGAAATAGTGTCTGATGTGGTTGGCGATTGTCAGATGGGAGAGGATCGAGGTGCAGCTGAAGTGGAGTAGACAGTGTGAGAGTGAGAGACAGAGTTGAGCACGACACCCAATGCAATAGTACTGAATAGAGTGTTAGCTGAAAGTACAAATGATAACCCTTATACCTTAGAGTTATAAGGGGCTGTTCACACCCGAACACAGTAAGTGCCCGTAAGTGTGCACCACAAGCACATACAAAATAGTACACATAATCTGGGGGAAAAAACCTCTCCTACCGAGAGTAAAAAGTGCCCCAGTGTCCTAGTGATCACCCGCACACTCCCATATGAGCGTAGGCGTAAGTAAGGCGTGTGAGATACCCAACAAACCCCCCTGGAGTGAAGAGTGATCAAGTGTACAAGGATCATCCGCCACCAAAGGGCGTCAAATTCAAAGCATCGCGAAATGCTTCAAATTTGTCTCGTGGAAGAGCTTTGGTGAAGATGTCTACCACATTGTTGGTGGTAGGACAGTAGACAAGGCTGATATCACCTGCATGTAGCCTCTCTCTGACAAAGTGGTAGTGAATCTCTATGTGTTTCGTGCGAGCATGAAACACAGGGTTCCGTGCCACTGCAATGGCACTCTGACTGTCAGTATATAAAGGAGTAGGCTCCGTAACAGATACATCCAAATCAGCAAGTAAGCGTCTAAGCCATACGCACTCAACTGCAGTAGTGAAGGCTGCCTTGTACTCAGCTTCACATGACGACGTGGCAACAGTGGATTGTTTCTTGCTAAGCCAAGAAATGCATGACGAGCCAAGAAAGAAACAATTGCCACTAGTGGAGTGACGAGTATCAAAATCACCAGCCCAATCAGAGTCACTGTAAGCATGTAACTGCAGTGGTCCCCCCTTGGCATAAAGCAATCCAAGAGCTCTAGTACCCTGCAAGTAACGAAACACACGCTTCACGGCTTGCCAATGCGACATACGAGGTTGATGCATGTACCTGCTCAAAACTGAAACGGCAAACTGTATGTCTGGCCGAGTGTGGCATAGATAGATGAGACATCCCACTGCTGGAGCATAAGTATGGATATCAAACAAATCACTGTCATCGTGTAATGACAGTTTGAGCCCAGGTTCCATGGGTGTACAAACTGGCTTGCAATCCTGTAAGCCAAACTTCTCAAGAAGTTGCCCAATGTACCTTGACTGACATAATCCAATGCCTCTAGCATCATGTACAAACTGGATGCCCAAGTAATAGTGCAAAATACCCAAGTCAGACATGTCAAAAGTTTGCTGTAAATTATTTTTGAATGCTGAAATCTGATCAGCACGTGTTCCAGTGAGCAAAAGGTCGTCTACATATAGACACAAAATCAGCATGGATCCCCCCTCTTTATGTACATAAAGGGTAGACTCAGATGGGCTGTTTACAAACCCCTGACTAAGCAAGAAAGCATCTATCTTTGCGTACCAAGCTCGTGGAGCTTGTTTCAAACCATATAGAGCTTTTTTCAGCTTGCATACTAAATTTTCTGAGCCTTCAACTGCAAAACCAATGGGCTGCTGTACATACACTTCTTCCTGAAGTTCCCCATGTAAGAATGCAGTCTTTATATCCAGCTGATGCACTTTCCAACCAAAATGTGCAGCCAAGGCAATCATAGACCGAATGGTCGTCATACGGGAGGTAGGAGCAAAGGTCTCCTCATAGTCAATGCCCTTTTTCTGTGCGTAGCCTTTAGCTACCAGCCGTGCCTTGTACTTATCTATGGATCCATCTGCATTCCTTTTCAATTTGTAGACCCATTTCGTACCAATGGCACGCTTGCCAACTGGCAAAGACACCAAATCCCAAGTATGATTCTTATGAATAGAATCCAATTCAGCTTGCATGGCTGCCATCCAATGCACACTATGTCGTGCATCCTCAAAACATTCAGGCTCCTCATTATCATGAGTACATGCTGCCATAACAAACTCCATGGAATGTGCCGAATCATGCAGTCAAGTTTGCCTTCGAGTACGGCCAGCCAAGGGTGTATCCAAATGACTATCTCTCATAGTCTGCGTGTACCATCTAGGCACCTGTCTTGCTTCCTGACTGTGTACAAGTTCCTGCTGAATTTCAGTTTCAGCAATGTGCTGATTTACTGCATGTTCCATAGGAGCAGCTGGCTGAACATTAGGTTCATTTGCTGAAGTACCAGCTGAATCACCAAATGTGATGGGCAGCAGCCCTTCAAAGACATCACGGGCAGCCTGATATGTATCAAAACCAGCCAAGGATAATTCTGATTTTTCATCAAATACAACATCCCTGCTGACAAAAACCTTCTTGGTCACGGGATCATAGAGTCTGTAGCCTTTGCTTTCGCTGCTATATCCCATAAAGATGCATTTTACAGCCTTGTTGTCCAACTTCTTTCGAAGTACCTGTGGAATATGGGCATATGCAAGACACCCAAAAGTACGGAAGTGGCCAACAGAAGGTTTGCGGCTGTGCCAAGCCTCAAAAGGTGTGACGGTTTTCAAGGCCTTGGTAGGGCATCTGTTCAAAATGTGGCAAGCGCACATGACGGCTTCCATCCAAAAACTATGAGGCAAACTCTTTGCCTTCAGCATACATCTGGCCATCTCCATGAGTGACCGATTTTTCCTCTCTGCTACCCCATTCTGCTGTGGAGTATATGCAGTAGTGTACTGATGGATAATGCCCTTCTG